>NC_040077.1:135554591-135844732 GCF_003369695.1 Bos indicus x Bos taurus
GAGGGCGGGGTGTCTGGCCAGCACAGATCCCCGCATTAAGCAGATCTGCAGCCCCGTCTTGGGCTTCCCAGGTGGTGCTAGTGGTAAAGAACCCGCTGGCCGACGCAGGAGATGTGAGAGACCTGAGCTTGACCCCTGGGTCGGGAAGACCCCCAGGAGGAGGGCATGGCAACCCACTCCAGTCTTCTTGCCCAGAGAATCCCACAGACAGAGGAGCCTGGCGGGCTGCAGTCTACGGGGTCGCAGAGTCATCACTGAAGCGACTTGGCACTCACGCCCGCATAGTTCCCTCTGTCAGAGGCACTGCCAGGCCCTGTCCTGCCCTGTGGAATGCATGGTTTGGTGGAGGGCGGGGAGAAGGGAACAACTAAGCAAGACGACTCCAGTGGATAATCCCATGAAGAAAATTAAGATGGGCTGTGACAAAGTGTGACGGTGTTGGGCTCATCTGCGTGGCCTTTCTGAGGAGGTGACATTTCAGCTGAGACCTGAATGTAAAAAACAAGCCACGGGGAGACGGGCGGAGAGTGTTCCAGCAGAGAGAAGAGCAGGCACACAGACCTGAGGCGGGCGTGACCTTGACAAGTCCAAGGAACGGCGGGAAGGCCCGTGTGGCGCGCTGAGCCAGGGCCGGGTGCTCAGGCGGCCTTGCCGATTGGGCGCGGTGTGGACGGCAGGCCCGTGGGAGGCCGGGAGGGTTTGCAGCCGGGGAACGACAGGTTTTTCCGGGCAAGGACACAAGCCTTGGCGCCCAGCCCGTCATGTCTCAGCCGATAAAGAACTCCTGGGGGGAGTTCCCTGGTGGTCCAGTGGTTAGGACTGTCCGCTGTCACCACCCAGGGTCCAGGTAGGATCCCCGATTGCGGAATTAAGATCGCGTGGTGAGGAAAAAAGAGCCCCAACTGTTGGGGATGATTTGGCCAAATTCAGTGTTTAAAGGGAATCTGGGGGACTTCCTGGTCATCCAGTGGTTAAGGATCTGCTTGCCAATACAGGGGACACAGGTTCGATCCCTGGTCCAGAAACTTAAGATTCCACAGCCTGCTGGGCAACTCAACCCACCCTCCACGACTACTGAGCCCACGGGCCACAGCCACTGAAGCCCTCATGCCTAGAACCCACGCTCCAGTGGAAGAAGTCCCCACAGTGAGAAGCCTGCACTGCAGCAGACAGCAGCCCCGCTCGCCGAAGCCAGAGAAAGCCCAGGTGCGCAGCGGCCACCACCCAGCTCAGCCAAAATGGAAGCGTTGAGGGAATCTGGACACTAAGTCCACCAGCCAGAGTCCTGTCCACCCACTGCCCTGCTCACTGGAGTGGGGGTCCACGCGAGGGCAGGGGCTGCACCGCGTTCACTCTTGTCTTCCCACTCTTGGCTCATAAATATTTGACAAATGCACATCCTCTACTCGTTCTTAGAATGTTCACCCTGCTTCCTAATGGTCCTTCTTCCAGGCTTGCCCTCTGCAAGCCATTCTTCATGTTGTAGCCATAGGCAGGCAGTCAGCACATTTTTATTAAGTTTTTACTCTATTGCAGACATATTGTAGGTAGTAGGGATGATTATGCGCTGAATTATGTCTCCCCTACCCTGGAAAAACTTTATGCATTGCCGCTGCTGCTAAGTCGCTTCAGTCGTGTCTGACTCTGTGCGACCCCATAGACGGGAGCCCATCAGGCTCCTCCGTCCCTGGGATTCTCCAGGCAAGAACACTGGAGTGGGTTGCCATTGCTTTCTCCAATGCATGAAAGTGAAAAGTGAAAGTGAAGTCACTCAGTCGTGTCCCAGCTCCTAGTGACCCCATGGACGGCAGCCCACCAGGCTCCTCCGTCCCTGGGATTTTCCAGGCAGGAGTATTGGAGTGGGTGCCATTACCTTCTCTGACATGTGTTGAAAATACCCAATCAGGAATCAAACCCACACCCCCTGTAGTGAAAGAGCAGAATCTTAACCCCCGGATCACAGCAAAGTCCTGGAGATAAGATCTTTACTGAAGTGGTTAAAGTGAGATCATTTGGAGTGGACCCCAATCCAATAGGACTGGTATCATCATAAGGAGAAACTGAGCAGGGGCTTGCCCAGAGGGAAGGAATATGACAGGGAGAGGGTGGCCAAGCCAGAGAGAGGCCTGGAGTGGGTCCTTCCCACTCAGCCCTCCAGGAAACTGACCCTGTTAACACCTCGATCTCAGGTTTCTAACCTCCTGAACTGAGAAAATGCCTTTCCGTTGTTTAAGCCACCCGGTTTGTGGTAGCACAGGGATATAACAGAACGAGAAGGCAAGGCCCCCAATCCTAGCGCATGTCCAGGGTGAGGGGGACAGACAATACATTTTAAAATTTCCGGATCGGGACTACCCTGTCAGTTCAGTGGTTAGGAATCCATCTGCCAATGTAGGGGACACAGTTCTGGTCCCTGGTCTGGGAGGATCCCACGTGTGGCGGAGCAACTGAGCCCGTGCACCACAAGTACTGAAGCCCGTGTACCCAGAGCCGGCACGCCCAGACAAGCAAAGCCTCATAAACGCATCTGGAGAGCAGCCCCAACGTGCTGCAACTAGGGAGAGTCTGTGCGCAGCACAGCCAAAAATAAGTAAGTAAATAAAATTTCAGGATCAAGAAAGAATGATGTGAGAGTGAGCTGGGATGTGCGGGCAAGTCCCTGAGTGGCAGAGGGGGGCTTCTGTGCAGGCGATGTCGACCCGAGACCTGGGCAAGGGCTCCCCTGAGCCAGCCTCATGAAGCCCTGGGGTGGTGGAGGGAGTTCCAGGGGGTGGGAAATGCGACACAGAGTCCCTCAGTGGGAGCAGAAAAAGGCCAGGGTTGCTGAGTGCAGCAGGCTGGGGAAGAAGGCACTGGCTGGAGTGAAAGCAAGAGGTGGTCAGGTCAGTCACGGAAGGCCTGGAAGACGCGGAGTTTGGATTTTACTCTGAGCACAGTGAAAACCACTGGAGACTGCAGTTGTGGGTGGGACAGTGCTGATTTATGTGCAAAAAGGTCACTCGGGGGCCAGGGGGTGAGCCGGGAAGCCCCGAAGGAAGCAGCGACCACGGCCAGTGCGATGGCGCAGAGGCTG
The DNA here is from genome assembly GCF_003369695.1 of Bos indicus x Bos taurus. NCBI lineage: Eukaryota > Metazoa > Chordata > Mammalia > Artiodactyla > Bovidae > Bos > Bos indicus x Bos taurus. The sequence continues at coordinate 135,557,665 of NC_040077.1, forward strand.
CCCAGCGCCCCCGCCCTCCCGCGCTGCAGGCCCCTGGTCTGTGTGCTGCCCACATGGCCCCGTGTCCCTGCCATGACAAGCTTTCCTTGTGAGCCCCTGTGGAGCCTTGTCCAGGAGGTGCTCAGTCTGGGGAGAAGTCCAAACCATGAAGAAATGAGTGGATTAATCAGAAGGTTCTACACTGGAAGGGCCTTTAAGTGGGTAGTGTCTCCCTGTTTCACCTGAGACTCAAAGAGGAGACCCTTGTGGGACATGTAGTTTAGGGGTCAGAGGAGCACAGGAGAGAGGAACCCCCTGGACCGTGCACAGAGCATCCTTCTGAAAGGCCAGGCGCCAACCGTGACTGGTTCCTGTCCTGAGCTGAGCAGTGGCGACTGTGTGAGTGAGGTCCTGGGCCTTGTTCCAGGCTGAAACGTGTCACCCCCACCATAGGTCAAAGCCTTACCCCCTCAAGCAGACTTATTTGGAGATTGGGCCTTTGGGGAGGCAAGAAAGGTTAAATGGGGTCTTAAGGGTGGGGCCTTAATCCGATATTACTAATGTCCTTACAAAAAGGAGGAGACGCCAAGGGTGTGTGTGAACAGAAGAGGGCTCGTGAGGACGCAGGGAGGAAGGAGGCAGCTGCCTGCAAACCAGGAGGAACATCCTCACCAGACAGCCCTGCTGGCGCCTTGATTCTGGACTGCGAGCTGCCAGAGAGCTTGGAGAGTTTGTGCTGTGTACACCACCCAGCCTGTAGTGCCCAAGCAGACTGACGCAGAGCCCAGCTTCCAACTGCCCAGCGTTCTTGTTAAACGTGCAGGCTCACAGACCCGCCCAACCCCCGGAAGCAGACTCTCTGGGGGTCAGGGCCCGAGAATCTGCATTTTGCACAGGCTCCTGATTCAGCTTGCTGCAGTGTCCTCTCCATGAGCTCCTGAGGCCGTGAAGACTGATCCCCCCAACCCTCTGGCCACGAGCCCCTCCGACCTCCAGCCTCCCTGTCTGAGCCCAGGAGGACCGCACATCGTATCTGGCCTCCAGGTTAACTAGCCAGCTCACATGGCTAAGTTGTTTCCTCACTGTTCCTGAGCCCTCCACAAGCCAAGCCAGGGCAGGGCTGGCTGCGAAGTCCAGAAGCCTAGACGTACATCAGGTCTTAGTCTCGTGACTGAGGCTCCCCTGGTCCACTGTGAAGACGCCACGCAGACGCTAGGACCTGTGGGATGGGGAACCGAGCGACCCAGGAGCACAGACTGTGGTTTCCAGCTGCGGAGCCCTGCAGGGGTGGTTACGAGCGTGTATTTCCAGTGCGGTGTAAGCAAGTTTAAGGCAAATGCCCCGGCTTACACATCCTGACCCCACTCCACCCCAGGGCCTGAGAACCGGCCTCAGTGATTTGTGGGCTCATGGCCCTCTGTCTGCGTTCATCTTTGCTAGACATGTCCCTCCTAGGGACTGGGATCAAAGTTTTAAAAACACAAGACCCAGGGACTTCCTGGTGGTCCAGTGGCTAAGACTGTGCTCTCAATGCAGGGGCCCTGGGTTCGATCCCTGGTCAGGGAACTAGATCTCACATGCTTCAGTGAAGACCTGGTGCAGTCGAATAAATAAGTAAATAATGAAAAAAAAACAAACACAAGAGCCACTGTGGCAGACCAGACACGTCCGTCAGAGTCCAGGCACCCTGGATTCTGAGTCTAGTTTTCCCACTGACCACCTATGTGGTGTGACTTCAGATAATCCCATTGCCTCTGAGTTTCCTCATCTGTAAAATAAAAGAAGGGCAATAGTATTTCCTACACAAATTTGTTTATGGAGGTAATAACTGACCTCTCTAAAGCCCCCGCCGGCTGGCAGTTAGTCGGCCTCCAATGAAGGTTAATCATAGCGCGTGTGCTCTTTGTGGCCCCGAGGAATGTGGTCAGCAGACTCCTCTGTCCACAGGATTTTCCAGGCAAGAACACTGGAGTGGGCTGCCATTTCCTTTTTCAGGGACCTTCCTGACCCAGGGATTGAACCTGATCCTCTTGCATTGCAGGCAGGTGGACTCTTTACTGCTGAGCCACCTGGGAAGGCTAATTCATAGAATTTACAAAACAGTGATTTGCCCTACTTGAAGGCACGGCAAGAAGGTACTGGTAAAAAGTGTAGTAGACAACTTTTCAGTAATGAGCTATTTTGCACACTGTCCAGCTAAGTGCATTTACTGAGCACCCGTCTGGGTGACAGGCCTGGTGCCCAGTGTGGGGACACTGGGGAGGGGCTCACAGCCTCTGAATGGAATGTCAGCTCCAGGAGGGCAGGGACCTCTCGTGGCCATTGCATTCCCAGCAGCTACAACAAACCAGGCATAAAACAGGCGCTCGGTAATTATTTGTTGAATAAGTGACATCAATCAATCAATTAAGAAATCAATCAGACTCATTTTTAAGGCCTTGAGCAAGTCCCTTGACCACTCTCAGCAGCAGTTTCCCCATCGGTGAAGCCACAGGTGTTTAATTCATGTCTAGTTCCTGCCGAACGAGATCAATAATAATGATACTATTACAACAATAGTAAGTAAACATACTGAACACTGCTAAGGACTCGTCACTGTTGTAAAGAATCCTAGGAGGTAATAGCATTTTACCTCCACTTTATAGAAGAGGAAACTGAGGCGCAAAGAGGCAGAAGGGGGATTTGGTCGAATTTTGCAAGGAAGACTGGGGATGGGACAGAGCAATGGAGAAGGCCAGACCCAGCTACGGAGCCCACGCGGCCGCAGAGACAGACAGACCTGCCCCGCCCCGCGGCCCACCCCGCCCCGCGTCTCCATGACGACAGACTCCGCGCATGCGCCTCGAGCGCCGGCCCTGGGCGGCCGGACGCGGGGCAGGCCTTCAAAGCGAGCTCCACCTGGTCCCCGCGGGGGCCGCCGATGTGAGCGCTGGTGGCCCCCGGAGTTGAGATCGAGGAGGCGGAGGAGAAGCAAGGCCGTGTGACCTCCCCGGAGGTGACAAGCGGCTCGGGGGCCGTGCGAACACCGCCTGGGGCGGCGATGGGGTGACCGTCTTGCGCGGTCGGCGCGATGAGAGGGAGCCGGGGTACTGCAAGGGGGCTTGGAGGCTAGAAGCCTCAATCGGAACAGTAAGAAGCTGGAGCTTCACGATCGCCCCGTCCTCCGGGGGGAGGGGGGCTCCAGGGAGGAGCCCGGGGGCAGGTGAAGGCTACAGACCCAGCTTCCCTCTCCGTACCCCGTGCCCGGCTTTCCGCCTTCCCTCCGCGTCAGGGTGCCCAGCCATGGCCGGGCCGGCCGCCCCGGGCTCGGTGATTGTCCCAGACTGGCACGAGAGCGCCCAGGGCAAGGAGTACCTGGCCTGCATCCTGCGCAAGAGCCGCCGGCGGGTGTTTGGTGAGCGCCCCCTCTGCTGCCTGTCCCAGGTCGGGGTGGGGTGGGGGGGCTCACCTGGGGGAGGGGGCGGGGCAGGGGAGGGGGCGAGGGGGACCCTTCCTTGTCTGTTCCTGGGGGGGGGGTCACCTGGGGGAGGGGCGGGGGCAGAGAGGGCACTGAGGGCCGGCTCCACCCCTCTCCCCATCCTTGGGAACCTTAGAAGCCCCATCCTGGGGCCCCCACCCCCAAATCTCCTTAGATCTAATTCCATCATCAGAGCCAGGAACATGGAAACAGTCAAAACACTGCCAGGAACCCCCATCACCAGAGAGGCTGCTGACTGAGGCCTCGGCCGGCCCAGGCCCTCTGCTGGCCACTTTGCACCCTGGAGGCCAATTTAACCTTCTCAGTAGGACTGCAGACTTGTCCCAGCTCCCCTAGTGAGTAAACACAAGCCTCTTCCATATCCTGCTGTCTCCAGAATAAGACGCCCTTGTTCCCCAGGAGGAAGTTAATTCATCCAGCTGACAGGCCCGCAGAGGGGCCTGGCATGGACTGCACTAACCCTAAGTCTAACCCTAAGTGAATCCAGCTTTGGCCCGGAGACACAAACCGCCAGAATGCTTGAGACCAGAGAGTGAGAGGGCAGCCCACACTTTAAGACTTCCAGGTCCTACACTATGATGTCTGATAGTTTATACTTTTTTTGTTGCAAGTTTTAAATTAAAAACACTCAGGGCTTCCCAGTGGTTAGAGCTCAGCGCTTTCACTGCTGTGGGCCAGGTTCAACCCCTGGTGAGGGACTGAACTAAGATCCTGCAAATTACACAGCTTGGCAAAAAGAAAGAAACACTAAATTCGTTAACTAATTTAAAACACTCATAAAGATCTGACAGTACTGATTCTAAGGAGCTTATTTGCAATACTAAGAATACTTTTGCTGCCATTTCTCCATTGAGGAAAGAATTAGGAAAACCTTGCTTTCACCTATATGTGATATGTGCGATATATGATAATAGTGTTAATGAAAACCATCTCAGGGAATTCCCTGGTGGTCCAGTGATTAGGACTCAGTTCTTTCACTGCAGGGGCCTGCTTTTAACCCCTGGTAGGGGAATTAAGATCCCACAAGCCTTGTGGTGCAGCAAAAAATAACAAAAAGCACCTCATGCATCGAACTTTAAAAAAAAAAAGTGTTATTTGGAGTAGGCACTGGCCTGGTTCAGGGAGCACTGGGGTTCCAGCAGAACTTCTCCTCCGGGGATGCTGCTTGTATGGCAAGCCTCTGTCACGGGGACTGTATAGAGAAGGGCTGGTTGGCACCAAAAAAGCCCCAGGTTGGCCCCCTGACCCCACTTGGCTCCCGCCTTGCCTCAGGGCTGCTCGAGCGACCAGTGCTTCCCCCGCCTGTGGCCTTCGACACTGCCAGCTACAAGATCTTCGTGTCTGGGAAGAGTGGCGTGGGCAAGACAGCGCTGGTGGCCAAGCTGGCTGGCCTGGAGGTGCCCGTGGTGCACCACGAGACCACTGGTGAGTCCCTCCTAGGAGGCCTTCCCTGGGGTGGAGAAAAGACTCGCCCTGGACCACATGAGCTGGAATCTGTAACCAGCCCCACCTGTTACTCTGCAACCCCAGAAAGCCACTCACCCCTCTGAGCCTACACAAGCGCCTCTGTCCAACCCCTTCGGACTGTAGTGGGGTCAGTACTAGAGCGGGCTTCCCCTGCAGCTCAGACAGTAAAGAGTCTGCCTGCAATGCGGGAGACCTGGGTTCGATCCCTGGGGTGGGAAGATCCCCTGGAGGAGGGCATGGCAACCTACTCCACTATTCTTGCCTGGAGAATCCCATGGACAGAGGAGCTTGGCAGGCTACAGTTTATAGGGTTGCAGAGTCCGGCATGACCGCAGTGACTTAGCATGCATGTGCATAAGAGGGAAACTATTGGGCTGGCCACAAAGTTCGTTTGAATTTTTCTGCACCTCCTTATGGCAAATGAAAGCTGCTCGGTCATGTCAGACTCTTTGAGACCCCATGGACTATACAGTCCATGGACTTCTCCATGCCAGAATACTGGAGTGGGTATCCATTCCCTTCTCCAGGGGATCTTCCCAACCTAGGGATCGAACCCAGGTCTCCCACATTGCAGGCAGATTCTTTACCAGCTGAGCCACAAGGGAAACCCAAGAATATATGAGTGGGTAACCTATCCCTTCTCCAGGGGATCTTCCCAACCCAGGAATCGAACCATGGTCTCCTGCATTGCAGGCGGATTTTTTTTTTTACCAGCTGAGCTACCGGGGAAGCCCCCAAACGAACTTTTTGGCCGATGCAGTGCTTCGTCACGGTTATGGCTAGGGCTGCATCTCCCTGGTAGGCTGGAGGCTCCTGGGGCAGGAATTCTCCCGTCAGGGACTGTGCCTTCCCCATCAGACTGAGGACTTTCTTCCCGGCCCCCTCCTCCCCTCCGCCGCTGCCTCTCCCGTGCCGCGGGGACCCACCTGGCCCCCCAGGCATCCAGACCACTGTGGTGTTTTGGCCTGCCAAGCTGCAGGCCAGCGACCGCGTCGTCATGTTCCGCTTCGAGTTCTGGGACTGCGGGGAGTCTGCGCTCAAAAAGTTCGAACACATGCTGCCGGTGAGCGGGCAGGTGGGCCTGGGGTCTGGGGGCGGGGCGTCTGAGCGGGGCCTGCGCGGTCTGCAGGCGCCGGCGCGAGGGCCCGAGGACGCTGGCCCAGCCCCGGGAGCAGCCGCTGCCAAGCCGGGCCTCATTCTCCCGGGCTGTGAATGGACGGGCGGTGGGAAGACTTCTCGGGGCCGACAGCTTCTGGTCCCAAGGCTACCTCGCAGCAGCCTCTCACCGGCCACCCCGTCCCCAGGCTTGCAAGGAGAACGCAGACGCGTTCCTCTTCCTCTTCTCCTTCACTGACCGGGCCTCCTTTGAAGACCTCCCTGGACAGCTGGCGCGAGTAGCCGGCGAGGCCCCTGGCGTGGTCAGGATGGTCATCGGCTCCAAGTATCCTCCGGGAGCCCCAGCACTGTTAAGAGGCCACGTTTGGCGAGGCGCGGAGCGGGGGTCCGGGGGCCTGCCTGTGCCGCGCGGTGGGGTCCGGCCCCGCGGGCTCCCTAGAGGCTGCACCAGGGCCTCCCGCAGACCGGGGTGCGGGGGACGAGGGACCGGGAGGAGGCTGGCTTTGACGGGGAAGCCGAGGGTTTCACAGACAGGCTCCTTGACCCGCCTCCAGATTCGACCAGTACGTGCACACGGACGTGCCCGAGCGGGACCTCGCGGCCTTCCGGCAGGCCTGGCCACTGCCCCTGCTGCGGGTGAAGAGCGTGCCGGGGCGGCGGCTGGCGGACGGACGCACGCTGGACGGCCGGGCCGGGCTGGCCGACGTCGCCCACGTGCTCAACGGCCTGGCGGAGCAGCTGTGGCACCAGGACCAGGTGGCAGCTGGCCTGCTCCCCGCCCCAGAGGCCTGTCCCGGCCCAGGGGTGGTGGGCTCGTGAGCGGGCACTCCCCACCCGCGGGTGACCCGGAGCAGGACCTGGGCCCCGCGCTGGGGCAGAAATGCGGATTTCCCCCCAGGACGGGCCACGGGGCCTGTCAGGGAGGGTGGAGGCCTGGGAAGGCCCTTTCTTCGTGGAGCTCAGCGCAGGGAGGTGGACACACGGCCCTTCAGGGCAGCGGTCTGAGGGCCTCTGGGTGCCCCCCGGCCTCCTCTGTCGCCCCGGGCGCCGGACTTCTGAAAACTGAGGCCCTGTACGCGCAGGGCCCGAGGGCGCAAGTGTCTCCTCCAGCCCCGCCTGCAGCGTCTCAGAGGGTGACTGGGGAGCGGGTGCCTCAGCTGGGCCCCGGATCTCAAGCGCCTTCAGTCCGGAGCCGGTGTTAGTTGAGGTGACACCGTCTGCTGTCCCAGATAAACCCTGCGCTCTCGGTGGCTTCGCTTCACAGGTGTTTCCTCCTTCCTGTGTCTCACCTCCCGTGGAGGTGGAGGTGGGTGTGGGGCCCGCTCCGAACACGCCTTCAGAGATCCGGGCCTGAGCTCCTCGCTGAGCTTCCTCCCGGTTTGTCCTGGGCCATCAGTACCCTGTCAGCAGAAGGGGAGCGCGCGCGGTGGGAGGTTGCCGGGCAGGCCTCTGTGCCTGACCTGGGGCTGGCGCAGCCGCGTGCCTCATTCCGGCCCGCCGTTCATTGGCTGAAACCTAGTCACATGGCCTCGGAGAGGCGCGGGGATGCTGGGAAATGGAGTCCACCCGTGTGTCCTCAAGCTCCGCTCTCGTGCCTTTTCGTTCTGGCTGCACTGGGTCTTCACCGTGGCCTGCGGACTTCTCTGCGGTGTGCGGGTTGATGCCCTGCGGCACGTGGGCTCTCAGTTCCCTGACCCGAGATCAAACCTGCATCCCCTGCGTTAGCCAGAGACGAGAATGCAGGCTCAAGTTCGCGGTAGGGGGTAGGGGGCAGGGGGCAAGTGCCTACAAGCCGGCCTTTAGAATTTCTCTCCCTGATGGGTCCATAGATGGGCCCCTGGGCCCAGGGCTGGCCTGAGTCTGACCCAGCTGGAAGGGCGCTGGATGGCCAGGCAGCCCGCGGACCCTCAGAGGCCGCTCTCCAGAGGGCCGCTCTGCACACTGCACACTCACAGGCATGGCCACCCGGACCGCGTGGACTCACAGGCCCACACACACCTCGCTAGATGCTGCCCCCTCTCCCCCTGGCACACAGCAGGCCCCTAAGCACCCTGGTGGCCTGCCCGGCACTGCTTGCCAGTCTGTCCACCCTGGGCACTGCCTGCAGGCTTGTCAACACTTCCCAGGCCCTAACGCGTATTTTAGCACCTTCTTACCCCTGACTCAGCTTCAGAGCTGAGACCAGAACTTATCCCATGCCCCAGGGCAGGAATGTCCCCAGGCAGGACCCAAGCCTTACAGCCTGCACAGCCCACAGGCTGATGCCCGCTCTTGGGTCACAGCGTGTCCCCCTGCGGCCTTCAGCCCTGCTGTGGCCCACTTCTCTGTGTTCTTGGCTCCAGTAGACTTTACCCACCAGGCAGTGCAAGGGAGGACCCCGCGAAGGTGGCCTCAGGACGTGAATGTGACCTTGCAGCCAAGGATACCCATGATGGGGGCAGCGGCTACCCTGTATCCCAGCTGGTTATCTCTTCAGGATCCTTCGTGGGCACCAGCTCAACCAAGAGCAGAGGCTGCTCTGGAGAAGTAACTCTGATCCTCCCCATGGTGGGTCAGGGCGCTGGCTAGCACTGGTCCAGAGAGTTGACAATTCCCATCTCTCTCCGTAAGAACAAAGCGGAGACCACAGCAGGGCTGGGACTTGAGCAGGCCAGCTGCTCTCTCAGCTCCTCCAAGCCCAGCCCCCGTGCCGCTGGAGTATTTGTGAATCTGCCTGCTGGTGCAGGAGATGCAAGAGACGAAGGTTTGATCCCTGGGTCAGGAAGATTCCCCTGGACTAGGAAATGGCAACCCACCCCAGGTGACTTCCCCATTTTGGTGCCAGAAATTCCAACATTAGGTTAAACCTCACAACAGCGCAAAGCCAGATATCCTGTTGCTCCTTCTGTGGGCCCTGCAGCAGCCTGAGGGAAGGGTGGTGCCCTAGGCTAGCTCAGGGCTGAGCCCTGACTACAGGGAACCGCGGGAAGAGTGTGGTCGTGTCTGCCCCTCAGGGCCCTGAGCCCGCAGACACGAGGGTTCTGGCAGGCAGCTGGTGGGAGGAGGCACTGCTCTCTCCAGGGCTGGGATGGGGGTGTCTATGTGCTGCAGCCCACCCTGGTGCTGTTTGTCAAGACCCCCAGACCACTCCTCTTCCCTCCCCAGCCCCCTTCCCTGGAGATGGGGAATGCTCTGAACTGAATAGTTTGTTGTTCAGTTACTCAGTCGTGTCCAACTCTTTGCGACCTCCAAGAGTCGCCAGGATTCCCTGTCCTTCACCATCTCCCGGAGTTGCTCAAGCTCATGCCCATTGACTCAATGATGCCATCATGAATGGCATGAACGGTTATGCCCCCCCAAATGTATACACTGAAGTCCTAATCCACAGTGTGATGGTGTTAGGGGCTTTTGAGAGGGGATTTGGTCATGAGGGGGCTTCCCTGGTGACCCAGGTGGTAAAGAATCTGCCTGCAATGCAGGAGACCCAGCTTCGATCCCCGGGTCAGGAAGATCCCCTGGAGAAGGGATAGGCTACCCACTCCAGTGTTCTTACCTGGAGAATCCCATGGACAGAGGACAGGTGTGTCCATGGGGTCACAAAGAGTCAGACACGACTGAGTGACTTTCACTTTCACTTTTTGGTCGTAAGGACAGAGCCCTCATGAATGGGATTAGTGCTATTATAAAAGAGACTGCAGAGAGCCCCCTAGACTCTTCCACTGTCTAAGGACACAGAGAAAAAGTGCTGACTGGACAAGGCGGAGGGCCCTCTTCAGAGCTGGATGGTGGCGATGCCTTGCTCTTGGACTCCCAGCCTCCAGTGCGAAATACATTTCTGATGTTTATAAGCCAGCTAGTTTGTGGGTTTGTTACAGAAGTCCAGTGGACTAAGGGTGGGATGCTGAGTTAGGCGTTCCTCCGAGGCTGCGGAGCCGCCCTGATGCTCTTAGCTGTGCCCCTTCCCCCCGGACTGTCCCCCACCCTCCAGTGGTGTCTGCTGGGTCCTGCTCCTCAGGATCCCACCTGGTTCTGCTCTTCCAGCCAGAAGCCTGGGCTGCCTGCAGGAGGGAGAATACAACACTGTGCCTCCCTGGCTGCCAGCCAAGCCTGGCCTTGTAGACAACGTGGAGCCCCCGGCAAGGGGCTTGGTCCTGGGGTGAGTAAGGGGAGGAGGGGGCCAGACCCTCAGAGTCTGCCGGGCAGGCCTCCAGAGTCACAGGTGAGTCCAGATGGGTGGCTTCTGGGTCCTGCCCTGGGTCTCCTTAACCCCTGGGCACTCTGGTGGAAGCTGTGACCCCACCCCACCCCCATCTTCCTCCCCTTGACATGGAACAGACTGGGGGGCGCAGTGCCCAGAGGGAGGCATGGCGTTCAAGGCCCATGACAAGTTAGAGTTGTATGCGGAGGCAAATCGCCAGAGTCCAAACTGGGGGTAGGGTGGGGCTAGTGGTACCCGCCTGCCAATGCAGGGGACCTAAGAGATGCGGGTTCCATCCCTGGGTGGGGAAGATCCCCTGGAGGAGGGCATGGCACCCCCTCCAGTACTCTTGACTGGAGAATCCTATGGACAGAGGAGCCTGGTGGGCTGCAGTCGGTGGGATGGCAAAGAGTCAGATACGACTGAAGGGATTTGGCAGGCGTGCATGCAAGGGGGTTTTAGGGGGACCCCTCCCTCCCTGTGACCTCAGACCCAGAGGCTGGGACAGTGGGGGCAAGGTGAAGGTGAGAGCTGGTGTTCAGTTCTATTCTAGATGGAAGGTGTGGTTCCTAGGAGCAAAGAAGGCTGACAGAGGCTTGGGATGGTGACCCAGAAGGAAGGTGAAAACGGTGACTTTGAATTGTTCACTTTACTCTTCTGTGTTCATCTGTAAAATGGAGAAAACAATAGCTCCCCCTCACTTAACCTCTGAGTTGCAACAAGTAAATGCAGGTAAAACGCTGGGCCAGGCCCTGAACGCAGGGCCCAGCAAGTGTTGGCTGCTCTTTGTCGGCGTTGTTCCTTATGTAGTGGTGACATTTTTGGGGAGGGACAGCAAGTGGAGGAGACGCAGAAAGGGCCCCGAAGGCGCTTCACCGTCAGCCGGTAGCAGGGGCTGCTGGGCGGAGGAGGCCCAGATGCGTTGTAGGGGAGCTTCCAGCCCTGCTCCTGCCCCGGGGTCCTCTCCCCGCACCGATCCTGTTGTGCCAGGGACGGTGACAGCTCAGAGGACAAGGACCCGGGGGACCCGGAGCGCTGCACCTCCCCAGCAGCATTTGTGCCGGACTCCAGCGGCAGCTTTTTATCCAGGACTGGATGGTCAAAATCCGTGAGGCTGGGGCCAGGCAGGACTCTTACCCGCTTCCCCCGAGCAGTGGGAGTAGCCAAGAGGTAAGAGAGGTCTTACCTCCTCGAGGAATCCTCCCCTTTTCTTGCAATGAGTTCCTCCTTCTAACTAGCCCCTGTCACTCTTGTGGGCACAAACTATTTCCTTTAATTTGGGCCTTGATCGTGCCTAGTCGCTTGGTCGTGTCTGACTCTTTGCAGCCCTGTGGATTGTAGCCTACCAGGCTCCTCTGTCCATGGAATTTTCCAGGCAAAAGTACTGGAGTGGGTTGCCATTTCCTTCTCCAGAAGATCTTCCCGACACAGGAATCAAACCCGTGTCTCCTGTGTCTTCTGCCCTGCAGTCGGATTCTTTACCTGCTGACTCCTCTTCATGCTTAATTTGGGCCTTAGGGGGACTGATAAACGCAGCCCCCAGGTCTCCGCCCAGGGTGGAGTGGGGATAGGGTGGGGCACCCTGTCCCTAACCGCCCTCCTGCCGCAGTGATGGGAGGGACTGCGCACTCGTGTGGTAGAAGCCTCGATCCCCGCGGCCCTCCCAGTGGCAGCGACTCCTGCAGCGGCGCTGGTAAGTTCCAGCACAAACTGCGCCCGGCCGGGCTCCTGGAGGAGGTGGGCGCCGCGGCGACGGGTGCGTGGACTCCCCTAACGAGCCCTCTGACATGTGCAAGGGACTTAAGCACCTCATCTGTAAAATGGGCTTTACCTTAGTGTCGGCCCCATAGAGGGGCTGTGATGGTTAAATGGGCGTGTGTGTAAAGCGCTCCGCCCCAGTGGGCACACTGGAGGAGCCCAACCAATGGGAACAGGCAGCCACTACTGTGCCGGCCTACTCAGCGTTCATATCCACGTTCTAAAGTGAGGGTGCTAGTCCCCCCTCGTTTGAATTTCAAACGAGGAAATGCAAGTCAAAGCGATTTTTGAAGGCGGTTTGGGCTCCAAAATCACTGCGGACAGTGACCACAGCCATGAAAGTAAACAATGCTTGCTCCTTGGAAGAAAAGCTATGACCAATCTAGACAGCATATTAAATAGCAGAGCCATTACTTTGCTGACATAGGTCCGTCTAGTCATAGCTATGGTTTTCCCAGTAGTCGTGTATGGATGTGAGAGTTGGACCATAAAGAAAGTTGAGCGTGGAAGAATTGATGCTTCTGAACTGTGTTGGAGAAGATTCTTGAGAGTCCCTTGGATTGCAAGGAGATTAAACCAGTCAATCCTAAAGGAAATCAGTTCTGAATATTCATTCATTAGAAGGGATGATGCTGAAGCTGAAGCTCCAATACTTAAGCCACCTGATGCGAAGAACTGACTCATTGGAAAAGACCCTGATGCTGGGAAAGACTGAAGACAGGAGGAGAAGGGGTTGACAGAGGATGAGATGGTTGGATGGCATCACCGACTCAATGGACATGAGTCTGAGCAAGCTCCGGGAGACAGTGATGGACAGGGAAGCCTGGTGTGCTGCATGCAGTCCTTGGGGTCGCAAAGAGTCGGACACGAGTGAGCAACTGAACCAGGGCCCTGGCGCGGAAAGAGATCTGTCCATCCCAGGAGGCATCATGACAGGCGGGGCTCCGGGCCCTGGGCCATCCGGAGATTCCGGCCCCTCAAGGAGTGCAGTCCAGCGGAGCACGGCGCGCGCAGTGCGCTTCACCGAGCTGCGCGCCGTGGGAGCAGCCGGCGGTCTACGCAGTGGAACTGAGCCTGCGCGCGTGGTGGAGTTGGGAGGGGTGGGCCGGGGCGGGGTCCTCCCTGGTAGTGGAGTCCCTGCCGGGCCCCTCAGGCCCCCCCAGCCGGACCCAGACGAGTCTGCAGAGCGACAGCAGCGCCTGCGCCTGAGCCACCCCTGCAGCGGCGCGTGCACGTCCCGTTCCGCGCTCTCCGGGCGGGGCCTCCTACAGCGGGGCAGGGGTTTAGCCAGATCCAGGCTCTTGTGCTCCTCCTGGGTTTGCCAGGGAGACAACTGCTTGACTCACTTTAGGTTTCAGGCTTGTCCTGTCCGCAGCCTGAGGCCCCGGAGGTGCCCTAACGCACCCGATCCCGCGCGTTCAGCCCCCTCAGGTGCTCGTCTGGCGGGAACACACCGGCCCAGGCTGAACTTGGTCGGGAGAAGGGCTCTGCGGTTTCAGCAGCTGGCACAGTTTGTCCCTCTGTCCCCGGCCTAGAAACTGCGGTGCCTTATGTTAGGCCTCGCATTCGGCGGAGGCTTCAGCTTCGGCCCCTGCTCTGGGCACAGATTCCTGGGCAGAGCTTCCCACGACCCCCGTTTCTCCAGCGGCACCAAGTAGTGAGTCAACTGCCTGGGGAGGGTCCGCCTGGGACCTTAAGGGGGCGGAGTTGATGGCAGAATTGTTTCTGGCAGGTGGCAGAGATCCTGGTGTTGAACAGTCTGTGGGATACAGAAACTCGCAGAGGTGGGCACTGCCTGTCTGCTGGCCCAGGCAGTCTGTACTGTCGCCCACCCACTGCGCAATGTAGAGATGGCACAAACTCAGCTTTCTTCCACCGCAGGGGCATCAGGAGAGAATTCTGGAACTTCCCTGCAGGCTGGAACTTTCTGGAACTTTCCTCCCTCTGGGCCTCTGCGATTTGCTGGGTACCAGGTGCCTGGTACAGGTCTCAACCCTTGACAGTTGCTGTACTCATCTTGGGTCACTGGGGATGATGGCACAGACAGGGGAGAAGGTGACTGCTTTGCCTGGCCGGGACATCTGTGTGGGGGTGACAGCTGGGAGCTGGGCTTGAGCACAGAGACAGAGGCTCGTGTGCTGTCACCCCTGCAGCTTTCTGCACAGCCTTGCTGTTGCCCGGTGTTCTGCTGGGCACCCTGGTCTTCATCTCTTCCCTAGTTGCCACGGTACCAACGTACCATGTGACTGGGAGCGCTCAGGGGTGGGGTGGGGATGGGCTTTGTGGGCTGGGAGCAATGACTGGTTGAGGATAGACCCTCCCAGGATGGGTGCCCTTTGCTCACAGAGAGGACATCCGTGCTGCAAGGGGTTCCTTCCTCATATGCCCACTCTGTGAGATTGTGCCACATGGAATATTTCCAAGGTCTGCCCCATGGCCAAGGTGAGTCAGGGAAGAGAGGAAGGGAAGGGGTTTGGGGCCCAGCACCGGGCTCGGCCGTGCCCTGCAGCATGCCCTCTCTCCCTTCTTTGCAGCGGGGCTCTTTGTCCATCCGGGAACTGCGTTCTTAGCACTTCCTGCCTTTCTGGGCCATGGCTTTCCTGGTGCACCGGAAGCACCAAAGCACCAACTGCCCCGCCCCCACCCCGGGAGACTGCAGTGACTTCAGGGAGAGGAGGTGATGCCCAGCTCCGCCCTGCAGGCCCAGAAGTCTGCTCCCTGCTGCACTCAGAGGCCACAAGCCATGCTGGGAACTTGGGAGTCAAAGGATACATAGCTGGCTCTTGCCAACAGTTTGCCTGGGTCACTTTTCCACCCTCCCCTGACATCAGGAGGATGTAAGGTTTGGTTAGGTTAAACACTGGAGGCCAGCCAATGCAGAAGACACGGGTTCGACCCTGATCCAGGAAGACCGCACGTGCCGCGGAGAAGCTAAGCCCACGCGCTACAGCTGTTGAGCCTGCGCTCTACAGCCCGGAGGCAGAACTAGGAGTCCAGCGCCGCAACTAGAGTCGTGTGCCTGGAGCCACGCCCCACAGCAGGCGGAGCCCCGCCACGGGCCGCCCGCCCACTGCAGCGAAGAGCAGCCCCAGCCGCAGCAGCTAGATACAGCTCACACACAACAATGAAGGACCAATGCGGCCAAAAATTAAGTTCGTAAATAAAATCAACCTTTTAAAGATAGTTATTGAGTAAGCGAAGACCTTATCTACTCACCCACCCATCTGTTCATCTACCCACCCCCTGCACACCCACTCACAGAGCCATGCCAGCTGCTTACCTGTCTAGTTTGCCTGCCCACCTGTCTACCTGCTGCCCACCCACCCTTCAGACCAGCCAGCGTCTCCCACACGCGCGGCCATTCGTTGTTTACTTCTCTGTCTTCTCACCCATCTATCCATCCACAGGCTCTCAGCCAGACCCTAGGGAACAAGGCCCTGCAGAAACAAAAAGGAGTGAGACATCTTTCCCACACTCCCAGAGACTCCTGTGCAAACAGGAAACAGCAGGAAGCATGGCCGTGACACCCAGCCGCTTGGGCCATGGAATGCACATTTCTGTTGCCCCCTCTGGCAGGAGAGCCCCCACCTGGAGTTTGCCACCTTGGCCCTGCAGATGGCCCAGAACCCCATGACGGGCCTGAAGGGGCCCTACTCCCCATCCCACACCCGTCTTCCTGGCCAACTCACCAGCTCTGCATCCATGCTTATGATGAGGGGATATTGGGTCCTTGCTCTGGAAGGATGGTCCCCTCCAGGGTGGGCTGGGGCCCTGGTGGACCTGCCTTCCAGCTCTGATAGCGCTCCCTGCTGGCCCTAGCTCTGTGTAGTGATGATTTTCCTAGTGTCTGTCATCACTTACCGTGAGATCATCAGCACGGAAATGTTCCACATGGGCAACGCTGTGCTCATGGCCCAAGTGAGTGCCTCTTGGAGCATTGGAGTGTGGGCCACTGTCCCAGACTCCAGGCACAAGGTGGACATCTTCAGATTCTTTCTGCCCCTCCACATGGCCTGGCTCAGGGTGATGGCCATCACTCTGCCTGGGCTGGCAGCGTTGCCAACATCAGCAACTGAGCTCAGTCTGGTCCTCCTCCTCCTCCTGGGCCAGGTCTACCTCGCTGGCTAAGCAGCTCACCAGGCGGGGTGAGTAAGGGCAGGGTGTCACAGGGGTGTCCTGGCATTAGTTGGGATGCAGGACTCCCCACATCTCAGATCCTGCAGCCTGCTCAGTCATCCTCAAACGAAGTGGCCAACGGGCATGGCTGGCCTTAGGGGAAGGTGGATTGTGGACAGAAGCAAATGAGCTGACCCAATGAGCTGGGCCTGCCCCCTTACATGCAATAGGACTCTGACCAGCTCTGCCCTTTGCCCAGAGATGCATAGAACCCAGACCCATCATGAAGATTGCCCCACTTCCAAAGTCTTCATCTTTCAGTTTGTCCATTTCTCCTCTGCTCCCTTCTATGTAGCATTCTTCAAAGCAGGCGAGGACCCCTGACCAAGGCTGCTGACACCCAGTGAAGTCCCAGCAGGGTGGCATTGTCCTTGGGCCTCTAGATTTGTCTCTACATCTTGCTGTTGACTTTGAAGTTGGCCGTTGATTTTCCTGGACTTCAGTTTTCTCAGCTGTAATATACCAACACATCACTGGGGAAATGTGAAACTAACACCTGCATTCACTCATTCACTCAACGGCCACCGAGTGGCACAGGCCTGAGACCCCACCTCCTATTCCTGACACTTGGGTTCATCGCCATCTTTGTGGGGGCCTTTCCACTGAGCAGCCTGGACTGGATGCTGGGGGCACAGAAATAAACCAGAGCTGGGCCTTCCCTCTAGGAGCTTCAGGTTTTAACAAACACAGGTCAGGAGTTTTCAAGGGCTAGACTCCCAGGAGGTGGTGTTACTGTGTAATTGCCATTGTCATTTGGCAGGAATGGGAGAGAGAATCACCGAAAGAACCCACACCTCCTCCCCCTCAGCAGCATGACTCCCTCTTCCTGGCCCAGAAATACTCAACTGGCTTCTCATGGGTTGAGCAGTAGATATGGGCCATGGTGCCAACCGGTCTTGGGAACATGGCCTAACTGGGGGCAGTGGGACAAGATGTCCCAGCAGCCCGGTCACCAGAGTTATCTCTCAATGGGTGGGAGGCCAGAGGCTCAGGA
Organism: Bos indicus x Bos taurus; assembly: GCF_003369695.1. Classification (NCBI taxonomy): domain Eukaryota; kingdom Metazoa; phylum Chordata; class Mammalia; order Artiodactyla; family Bovidae; genus Bos; species Bos indicus x Bos taurus. The sequence continues at coordinate 135,574,810 of NC_040077.1, forward strand.
GACAGCAGGGAGAGGGGTCCGCCTCAGCATGGAGTTTAGCTGTGGCCTGGATCCAGAGGGGGAGGGCATTTTGCCAATTGGTCCAGTGGGCCTGAGGGTTTGTGGGATGCCCTGGTGAGTACAGCGGGCTGCTAGGCATATGGATCAGGGACACAAGTATCCTCACCCAGACAGCCGACTCTTGAGGGGTGGGGGGCGTCGCCCTTCAGGTATGGCGGGGCAGGATCTGCCTCTGAGGCCAGCCCCCAAGCTCTGAGTAAGGTGCCACGTGTTTGCCCATTACAGTGTGGCTCGGAGGCTGCCTTCCTAAGCTCAACGGCTCTTCATCACTGTGGCCGGCAGACAGCTGGCCAGCAAAGTGGAGGAGTTCATCAGGCTGTGGGTGCAGGGGACGACCTGGGGGTTGGGCCTAGTGAGGCTGGGGCAGGGGGCCTTTATGAGAGCTATGCAGAAAAACCCCTGATTGGGGTAGGGACACAGGGACACAAGTCCTAGCTTTGCATTCTGTAAGCTCTGACTTTGCTTACAGGCCACACTTCTCCAAGACGGCTGAGGGGATTAAATGATATGATGAATGGGAAAGAGGGGGGCTCTCTTTTCGTGTTTTAGAGAGGGGAAGGGCTTCCAGAGACCAAGAATGGCCATATAGGAAGCGCAGATTTTAAGAGCTCTGGACTCTGGAGTCCAGCAAACAAGGACTTGAGCCCTGGCTCAACCATTCACAACTGGGGGAGCCCTAGGCAAGGTCTCTGAGTCTCCATGTCCTCATCTGTAAAGTGGGAATGACCGTGGTGCCTATCTCCAAGGGACTGGGAGCATAGAAATGGCTTTGTCTGTCCCAGGAAGCTGAAGGCCTGGCAGCAGAAGAGATGGCTGGCAGGGCTTGGGGACATCCAGATGGATCAGGCGGGAGCAGGGGTGTTGGGAGGAGGACTCTGAGCGCATCCACTACAGGGGCCTCTTTGAGGAATATCTGGAGATGGACAAGCAGTAGTGCAGCACGGTCCCTTGCGGGGTGGGGTGGGGAGGGGGTGGGGAGGGGCTGACCCGGCGGGGGAGGTGACCCAGACCTGACATGCCCCGACCCCCTCCAGTGCTGCAGTTTGGATTCATCACCATATTCGTGGAGGACTTACCACTTGCTCCCCTGTTTGCTCTGCTGAGCAGCTGAGTGAAGATCTGATTGAACGTCCACAAGTTCGGCACCGGGATCTGAATGCTCCTACTCGGAAACCATGGCCCTTCCATCATCGTGAACGTGAGAGGAGGAAGGGAGGGGGGTGAAGATCAGAGACTGGGAGCAGGCTCGAGAACAGGGAAATGGGGGCTGAGGCTAGAGACAGGGGCGAGAGATTGGGAAAATGGGCACAGGCTCATTCTGCCCGCGAGAGTGGAACCAGACCCGTTTGGGCCCGGAAAGGCGGGAGGGCCTTCCCGCCTGGAGCCCCTGCAGTTTTCTTCACCTCCTTCCCCTCGGACTTCCTGCCACGTCTCCCGTATCGGTAGGAACACCGCAGCAGACTGCGCGGCTCTGTCAGCTTGACGCGGGAGTCCGCACCTCTGGCTTACCTCACCCGGGGCGGGGCCCGGAGGGGCGGAGCGAGGAGGGGGGCGGGGCCCTCCGGAGGGCGGAGCACGGAGGGGGCGGGGCCCGCCGGGAGGGGGCGGGGCCGTGATTCTGTGGGCCCTCCGGCTCGGCCTGGGGGCGGGGCAGTGAGCTCGTGGGCGGGGCGGGGCGGGGCCTAACTGGGAGCGCTGGAAGCTGAGTCCGGGGCCGGACTAGAGGGCAGAGCCGGCTGAGGGTACTGCTAACCTGGCCGGGCCAGGCTCTAGGGTGGAGAGGGTGAAAGTGCCAATCGTGGGGCCGAGGGCCTCGCGGGACCACGCGCCCTCCGCAACCCAGGTACAAGGGCTTTCCCGACGCGAAGAGGAATCTCACTCTTGTCTGCGGGAAGCCGCTGGCTGTGCGTCTGGGCTTCATCATCACCTTCGAGGTAGGCTAAGCCCTCTGGGCGCCGGACAGACAAGAGTCCAAGTTAAGGCTGTGCCGCCGACTGGCTGTAAATGGGACATATTACAGAACGGGATCTACTTCATGGGGTCGCTATGAAGACTTCTGGCAAGCACGTGCACAGCACAGTTAGGTGCCCAGTGAATTAACTGATGTCACGACTGATACTAATACCTCTTGGTCACAGTCCTGGAACTCCTCCTAGCTTTGCTCAAGATCCTTTTTCTCCAGCTCTGATTGTTACAGGTTCTTAGTGTAGGAGTTGGAATTGTACCTCTGTGTCTTTGGGCAAATGACAACCTCTTTATGCTTTGGCTTCCTTACAGGTGAAACAGAAGTTATTTACTCCCTAGAGTTGTTGTGAGGATTAATTGAATGAATCCCCAGAACCCCTCAGAATAGTGCCTGGCAGCATCGACTCAATGGACATGAGTTTGAGTAAACTCCGGGAGTTGGTGATGGACAGGGAAGGCTGGCGTGCTGCAGTCCATGAGGTCGCAAAGAGTGGGACACGACTGAGCGACTGAACAACGAAGTGCCTTGTACTTAGTAAGCGCTTGGCAGAGTAAGATCGCTAAAGCCATCGTTCTCTTTCACCGCTCCCTTCTCCCCAGCCTCTCATCGCCTGGCTCGTGCTCGACCTGCCAGCCTCCCTGGCTACCTAGGTAAGGCGCGGCCTGGCCGAGCAGGCTCTGGCCGAGCAGGCTCTGCGAACAACGCCGAGGCGCTGCTTGGGTCAGTGCGGTCGGCGGGCCCTGACCCCGCCCCTCTGCCCACCCCAGGCCCAAGGTCAGCGTTCTGGCCCCGCCCCTAGCTTGGCCCAGAGGGAGGATTGGCCGCTGGTTCTCTCATCTCCGCTGGGCCCGGCCATCACTCAGTCTCGCCTGCGCCACGCCCCTGCTTTTGTATTATGTCCACCAGAGCCCTTTCTGCTCTGGAGGGTCCTCCGCTTCGGCCTGACCCAGCCTTGCTTTCCGTCCGCTGCAGCAGGAGACGCTGTCCCTGGAGCCCAGGACTCAGGGTCCAGAGAAGTGAGACTTCCTTTCCAGGACCCTAATTCCCCCAGGATCCTCCCTCCTTTGGGGGCCTCTGCTTCCAGCTAGGAGTCAAGGCTACGGTACCTTGGCCAGCGGCCCCAAGGTCGGCCCAGGAGTTGGGGTGAGAGGGCTGGGGCTCTCTGAAAACCATTAACCCTGCATTGCCTCACTCTGCGCGTTCCCAGTCTCCTGCCCCTTGAGCAACACTGACAATAAATCTCTCTGCGCCCCGCAGTGCCACCTCCCCACGGACGCCTTGTCCCCACCCCCTCTGTGCAGTGTCTCCTCATTACGTGCCGATGTTCTGGGGGCCAAGGTGGATATGAAGGAGTGAAGGGACCTAACCTCTCCAACTGAATGGTTACCAGTTGGCAAGGGAGAACTCATGGGATCTAGGAGTGGACTTCGAAAGGCCCTGTGCTCATCAGGGCCTTTAGTACACCTATAATCATAAAAAGGGGTTTAGTTAGGTCAGCTGAGACACCTCCCAGTGGACTTTCACACACTCTTCACCAGACCCTCCCCAAAGTCTGGTGAGGCAGTACCAGGCAGTTGTTGAGGGCACCGATTGGTAGTGGAGTCACAGACCTGGGTTTGAACATTAATTCTGACTTTTATTTGCTGTGTGACCTTTGGCAAGTTTAATTTCATCATCTGTAAGATAGGGACTTCATAGAGCTGATGAGAGATTTAAATGGGATAATGTACTTAACCTGCTCAAGTCTCACGTCCTCAACTTGAAAGTGGGAGCAGTTACCGCGTCTATCTCACAGGGTCGTGGTGGAGATTAAATGAGTATTTAGTGTGTGAAGTGCTCAGAACAGTGCCTGGCACATTAGTGTGTAATAAGAGTTACACACTAACAGGAGCCCCAGTACTTGTGTCCACTCACATTAAATGAAGTGAAGTGAAGTGAAAGTCGCTCAGTTGTGTCCGACCCTTTGCGACCCCATGGACTAGTCCATGGAGTTCTCCAGGCCAGAATACTGGAGTGGGTAGCTGTTCCCTTCTCCAGGGGATCTTCCCAAACCAGAGATCGAACCCAGGTCTCCTGCATTGCAGGCAGATTCTTTACCAGCTGAGCCACCAGGGAAGCCCAAGAATACTGGAGTGGGCAGCCTATCCCTTCTCCAGGGGATCTTCCCAACCCAGGAGTCAGGTGAATTCTTTACCACCTGAGCTGCCAGAAAACCTCGTTATAGGTGCTGTCGCCTGCCTCGGCGAGGACCAGCACCCTGCAGAGTCCTCAGGGTCCCTGATGAGTCCAAGGCTCATCATTCTCTGGGATGCTCCCCAGCCCCAGGAAGTCCCCTGAGCACGTCTCTCACTTGGGAAGCTGCAGCGGAAGGGTGACCTGTCCCCTGGGAGGGAAAGCAGTGCCTCCTTCATCTTTAGGATGTCGGTCTGGGGTCCTTTCAGAGCCTCTCCTCGGCATAGGACTCCCATTGTTCCAGCCCCCCTCTTGTACCCCAGACTGGCCAAACCGGTTCTGGGGAAGGGGGGCGGGGAGCAGGCACGTTGAGACAGCCGCCTGCCTGCCTGCGAGGTTCCCTCCGCCCTCGCCTCCCCTCTCCCTGCCCCACACAATACCCGGGAGCTTGCATTGCCTGGCTCAAGGGCCATGCTGGCATCGCCCCCTGAGGACCTGGCTGCGACCCCAGAGCCCCCAGGGCAGCCTGGAGCCCGGGACCGCGCTGGAGGCTGGACGGAGCTCCCTGGTTGAGGTAGGGCCCCCCCGGCTGCCAGCAGCCCCATCCTCCTCCCACCAGTCTTCCCAGAGAGTCCTTTGTGCAGCCTCCCAGGCCTCTGATCCTGGCCCCCACACGCTGGTGGCCTCTTGGGCTTCCACAGCCTGCGTGGCCTGAGTCTCCTTTCCAGCCATGACCTCCCACTTGGCTCCCTCCATTGAGAAGAAGAGGGGCCCTGCAGGGCCCCACTCCTCGGGCAGCAGGGCAAGGGGCACCATGGAGGGGGCAGGGAAAAGCTGGGCACAGGAGGTCAGAGATGCTTTCTCCGGACCATGCCAGCGTCTAGGGCCCCTCCCTGCCAGCCTTGAGGAGTGGGTCCACTGTCCATGTGATGGGTACCCCGTGGATGGGACCCTCTGTCGACTTAAAAAAAAAAAAAGCACAACCTGAGAGTTGTGAGTTACGTTTTATTCGGGGCAATATAGGGACTGCAGCCCTGGGAACAGTTTCTCAGAGCTACTCCACAGACGGGACGCTCATTCCCAGGCCCAGTCTACGATTCGTCTCAAGTCACACAGCTGGTCCATGTCACACAGGGCTTTGAATGTTGGCAGGGGCTCTCCCCTGTGGGTTCCCTTGCCTAGTGGGCACCCGAGGATCCTGTGATCAGGTCTTGAGCAGGGTTACCTGGGACCAGTCTCTTCCTGGGAGGTTTTTTTTTGGGGTCTAGGAGAAGGAAATGGCAACCCACTCCAGTGAATCCCAGGGACGGGGGAGCCTGGTGGGCTGCTGTCTATGGGGTTGCACAGAGTCGGACACGACTGAAGCAACTTAGCAGTAGCAGCAGCAGCAGCAGCAGAGATAAGCTATAAACACTCTAGCACTGAGGTTGAGTGGACCACATCCACAGAAGGCCACAGAGCTGGGATCCTGGCTGGATGGTCACTCTCATTGTCCATTGGCCTGGGCAGAGATGGAGGCTAACCCACCCCTGACCTCCTCCCCGGGGACCTGCCTCCAGCCTTGTCTCCTCCAAGGAAGCCTTGCACGTCTCCCTCCATTTACCCAGCCTTCTCTTCTGAGGCTTTAGTATGGAGTGCTCCTTGGAATTCCCTGGCGGCCCAGTGGGTAGGACTCAGCACTTCCACTGCACGGGGCACGGGTTCCATCCCTGGTTGGCGAACTAAGATCCCACATGCTGTGTAGAGTGGCCAAAAAAAATTTTTTTTTAATATGAGATGCTCCTGCCCCCACGGTTCCATGTTTTGCTCATTTAACCCTGCAGCTGACATGGGGAGGGGGCTTCCAGAACCCAAGTGGAGAGACTCTCCCAGAATATGAGGGAGCAGAAGCACACGCGTGTTCCTGCACAGGCGTGCCGACAGAAGCAAGTGGCGCTTCTGTGTGAAGGACTGCTGATTCCAGCGGGAAAAGAGACCTGTCTGGTGGCAGTGGTCCCCCGTGTCTCCTGCCACATGCTCCTACAACACAGGGTGCGTCTCAGCGTCACTGCCTCGGTTTTCCTACCTGTGTAATGGCCCAAGCCATCCTTGTGACTAGAGAAAGACTCAGGGTAGTGACGATCAACTGCAAAGCTCCCACTCTGTGCGAGGTGCTTTACGTGCATTATTCTTGTTTTTGGCCACACCACGCAGCATGCAGGATCTTAGTTCCCAGGGAAGTCCCCTTGCATTATTCTTCCTTTTTTAATCTTTATTTATTTTTGCCTGTGTTGGGTCTTAGTTGCGGCACGTGGAGTCCTCCTTTGCCGCCTTCGGGCTTCTCTCTGGCTGTGGCGAGTGAGGAGTATGTGGGCGCTCTAGGTGAGGCGCATGCACGGGCTTTAGTACCCCCTGCCCCAGGCACATGGGATCTTAGTTCCCCGACCAGGGATCAAACTCGCATCTCCTGCATTGGAAAGCAGATTCTTAACCCCTGCGCCACCAGGGAAGTCCTCTTAATTCTCCTATCAGCATTTTGAAGCATGACTATCCTGTTCACCAGATGAGGAAACAGACAGACTTGCTCCCTGTGGGGAGGGCCCAGAGAAGTCCATGGTGCTTAGGAGCAGCCCCACCCTGTGCTCCAGGCAGGGGGTGGAGAGAGAAGGGGAAGCCGGCAGAGGGGCTGCGCTCAGGGGGGCCGGGGCACAGACCAGCGGCCCCCACTGGGTCTTCCCTTCTTCCCTGCCCTGCAGGCTCACTGACACTGTCGCTGTTGGCTTTCGTGGCCTTCTCCCTCTCTCTGTGTACTGGACCCCTGGGTATTCCAATCAGGACAGTTTGCTATCACTTCCTTCAGGAAGCCTTCCGGGAATGCCTGGGTCGAGATGAGCCCAGCCCTCTGCTCTGACACTTCCTCTGGGCTGGTTCTTTCCAACCTGGATTGTAACTGTTTTTGTTTTGGCTTCCGCACGAGACTGGCAATCCTGCAGGGCATGAGACATTTGCCCATCTGTCTCCTCCGGTTTTTCTGGGCCTCACGTCTGTCTCTGAGTATCTGGTCTGTCTGAAATGCTCAGTGTCTCTGTCTCTGCCTCCATCTCTGGGTTCCTGAATGTCTCAGCATCTGTGGTTTTCCGGTTTGGAGTGCTTTGGGGTCTCGGTTTCTGGGTCGCTCTCTAAAGCATCCCTGTCCTCCAGCCTCAGCCCCTTGGTCTCTCCGGCTCTGTCTCCTGAGTGTCCTGGCCCTGCCAGGCAGGCGCTGCCCCTTTGGCCTGAGCGGGCCTCTGGGGAGGGGTGCATCCTTGCTGCCCAGCCTGCCCACAGCGAGGCCAGGCCTCGGGAGGCCCCCGCCCAGCCTGCTGCCTGTTCCCTCCCTCCCTACCCGTCTGCCTCACCACAGGGCTTGATGAATCAAACTCTTTGTCTGGGTGGGATCTCCCCAAGCCAGCTGGGCAGAGACAGGGCTTCCCCTGCCGGAGCAGCCAAACACCATCCGCAGCAGGCCTTGGTGGAGAGGTGAGGGGCTGCAGCGAGGGGCCGGGGGCCAGGGCTGGCGGACTCAGACCCCGCTGACTGGTAGGCCTGTTCTGAGGCTCCAGCAGCCTCGCCGGGGATGACTTCCTGCCCGAGAGGACCCACTCAGCTTGTCTTGTTCCTGGGGCTGGGAGATGGGGTCCCCTCTCTCACCCCAAGCTGGGGGGCTGGGGCTCTTTCCTGCCCTTCTCCTGGGAGGGCCCAGCCTGTCCTGGGTGGTGGCCTGCCTGCCAATCTGTGACCCTCCCAGCCAGCTTGGCATGGGTGTGGGCAGCACTCAGTACTGAAGCAACTCTGGGCACAGGAGGGGGGCTGGGTGACACCAACAAGGATCTCCGGCCTGTGTGTCTGTATCTGCTTCATGTGTTGTGAGTGTGAGTGGAACAGGAGTACGAGAAAACCTGAGCAGATGTGTAAATATCTGACGGCTCAGCGTGTGTTTGTGAAAGGGAGTGAATATATGTACTTGTATTAAAAACAGTGTGTGTGAATGTGTGAGCCTGTGAATTTGGAATGTCTGGGTGTATCTGCGAAAGCTCGTATGTCAGTGTCTGCAGCTGGAAGAAGATACATGTGGATGTACGTGGAACAGACGCGGGTCTGTGCGGCAGCGTATGCATCTGTGTGTCTGATCACATGTCAGGGAGCTAGGAAATGCACGAGGTGCTTAAAGGCACAGACTCAGAGCTAGGCTGCCTGGATTTGAATCCTGGCCCCACTGTTTACCAGATAACCTCTCTGTCTCACTTTCCTCACCTATAAAATGGGGCTAATGACAGTATCAGATCAGGGGGCCTCCCTGGTGGTCCAGTGGTCAAGAATCTGGCTTCCAATGCAGGAACTTGGGTTCGGTCTCTGGTTGGGGAACTAAGATCCCTCATGCTGTGCGCCAACTTGAACCTGCGAACCACAAGTAAAAGAAAAAAAAAAAAGCACCAACTCCGGGTTGTTGGGGCTTCAGAGGATTAAATGAACTACTGTGTGTAAAGTACTTGGCCTGTCATTAAGTAAGTGCCAAGTAAGCATTAGCTGTCACCATAGAATCAAGTGTGTGAGTGTGCTGTACAGATGTGTGTGCAGGAGACTTCGTCCAGGCCTCCAGGACACAGTGCTCACTGGCCACTGCTGTCCTGTGTGTTGCTCTGATGCCTTCTCCCCTGCAGGCCCTGGTGGGTGGTGGAGCAAAGGAGGAATGGACTGTGGGCCACCCACCGCCCTCCAGCCCCATCTGGCTGGGCCGCCTGGCACTGCCCACCGCCCAGTGGCCATGTGCCAGCAGGAGAGCCTTTCCTTCGCGGAGCTGCCCGTCCTGCAGCCTCCAGGCCCCATGTGTCTGGACCTCTTCCCCGTAGCTCCGGAGGAGCTGCAGGCACCTGGCAGCCGCTGGTCTCTGGGGACCCCTGCTCGCCTCCAGGGGCTGCTGTGGCCACCGGCCCCCGGAGGCGCGGACCCCGAGCTCTCCACCAGCGGGGGAATGCGGCCTAGCCGGGCTGGCAGCTGGCCACACTGTCCTGGTGCCCAGCCCCCAGCCTTGGAGGGACCCTGGAGTCCCCAGCACCCACAGCCACAGCGCCGGGCCAGCCACGGATCGGAGAAGAAGTCAGCCTGTGAGTCACTCCAGGGGAGGGGGTGGTGGCCTGGGGAGGATAGGGGAGAGGTGGGGGAGGATAGAGGAGAGGTGCGGGAAGATAGAGGGGAGGTGGGTGGCTCTTTTAGGACCAGTAAGCCCCCAGATTCCACAGACAGGCAGGACAAGCGATAGATCTTAGGGATAAGGGACGGGGCTCAGAGGCGGCAGGTAACTTGTCTGAGGACACACGGTGAGCAGGCGTCCTTCGCCTCCTGAGCCTCTGCCCCCTGCAGCAGGTACTTCGCTTTTTCTCCACCCCTCTGGCTGACCGCATTACTCTAGGAAAAGATCCTGGCAAAACATTGGCCTTTCTCTCGGGCACATCCCTCTGATGCCCAGGGTCCCAGGGCAGTGGCAGGGAGGGGAGACCCCACTGGATGCCAGCCTGAGCTCTCTCACCCCACCCCCGTCAGGGCGCAAGATGAGGGTGTACCAGCGAGAAGAGGCCCTTGGTGGCCCCGAGGCCCACGCTGTGTTCCTGGAGCCAAGTCAGGCCGCGGAGCAGGAGCTGAGCACAGAGGAGCCCCGGCCCGCGGGGCTGCCTGGGCCTGTTCGCGGGGGCCTCGAGGGGCCTGAGCGGAGGCGCTTCTCGGCCTCTGAGCTGATGACCCGCCTGCACTCTTCCCTGCGCTTGGGGCGAAATTCAGCAGCCAGGGCACTGAGCCCAGGGTCAGGGTCAGGCCCCGGAGCTGCCCGAGAAGGTACCAGCTCGCCCCGGGGCTAAGAGCAGGCAAGAGGCAGATGCGGGGCGGGGCGGGATCACTGCACACCTGAGACGCGTGTGGTGCCCAGCACCGCTCTTGGGGCCTCCCTCAGCTCTGCCCCTCTGCAGGGAAAGCGTCTGGAAGAGACTCGCGCAGTGTAGAGATGAGGGCGGACGCCACGGCGACGCCAGCTCCTGTTGACCTGAGCGGGGTCCCCGGCAGCTGGCCGGAGCCCAGGTATCACCTCCCACCCCAGGCTCGGTCCGAGGCGGGGAGGGGCGGTGACGGGCCCTGACGCTCCGTTTCCCAGGCTGGATGCGCGGGAAGAGCCGGCGCCCGGGCCCCGGAGCGCCAGCGAGCGGCGCCAGTCCCGGTTCCTGCTTAACTGTACGTGGGGGGGTTCGCCGAGGGCGGGGCTGGGAGCTTGGGTACCGGGAAACCGGGATCTGGGGGTGCTGAGAGGTCGGGCCTCTGTGGGAGGGAGAGACCGGGACCATGAGCGTCAAGTACAGGGGGCAGCATGCAGGAGGTGCCCAAGGTTCGCGGGATGAGTGGGCGAGTGACCCGAGTCACCAGTCCCGCTCCTCGAACCGTCGGAAAGACTGGTTAGGCGAGGCGGGCCGCGGGGACAGGGCAGGGGGCCGGCGGGCGCCCCACGGCCTCCGCTCTCCGCCCAGCTGTCCTCTACCAGGAATACAGCGACGTGGCCAGCGCCCGCGAGCTGCGGCGGCAGCAGCGCGAGGAGGAGGGCGCGGCGGACGAGGCTGAGGGCGCGGAAGAGGGCCCGGGGCCGCCGCGCGCCGACCTCTCCCCGAGCAGCTCGTTCCGGGAGCAGCGCGCCGCGCGGGGCTCCACCTTCTCGCTGTGGCAGGACATCCCCGACGTGCGCGGCAGTGGCGTCCTGGCCACGCTGAGCCTGCGCGACTGCAAACTGCAGGAGGTGCGCCCGGGCCGGGGGCGGAGGGGTGGCCCAGGGGTCGGGGGCGGGTGGGTGGCAGGAGGTGGTCCTGGGGGCCGGCGAGACTGCAGGAGGTGCGCCGGGGCCGGGGCCGGGGCGGGGTCAGCGGGAAAAGGCCTAGGGTGCGGCAGGACCAGGGCAAGGACCCTAGACCAAGACCCCCGAAAGCGGGGCCTGGGAGGGAGGAGCGGCGCAGAGGGTGAAACGCAGGGTGCACGCGCGCCCAGCAGGTCCTAGAGCAGGAACCGGGTCGGCGGGAGGGCGCACGGAGACGCCAGGGCCGGTAGATCCGGGCCCCGCCGGATCCGTGCGGACTGCAAATTTGGGCTCAGCTGGGCTGCAGCCGGAGTAGCAGCAGGAGGCTGTCTCTGAACCCCACTTGGCGCTAGATCCGGATGGGGCTGGAGAAGGAAAGGGGACCGGAGCTGCGCTGAATCTAGGGAGGCGGTATCCAGGGCTGGGGTGTGCTTGGTGGGCGAAGCGAGTGCATTCAGGGTTCAGCCCTGCATCCGCCCTCACTCAGGCCAAGTTTGAGCTGATCACATCCGAGGCCTCCTACATCCACAGTCTGTCAGTGGCCGTGGGCCACTTCTTAGGCTCGGCCGAGCTGAGTGAGTGCCTGGGGACACAGGACAAGCAGTGGCTGTTCTCCAAACTGCCCGAGGTCAAGAGCACCAGTGAGAGGTGAGGCAGTGGCCCCGCCTCGAGGGGAGTCAGGCAGCCAGGCTGCAGCTGGCTGGGCTCCCGCCTCTGGGATCTCCTCCTGGCCCCAGCCCTGACCCCTGGCTGCCCTTTCAGGTTCCTGCAGGACCTGGAGCAGCGGCTGGAGGCAGACGTCCTCCGCTTCAGCGTGTGCGACGTGGTCCTGCAGCACTGTCCGGCCTTCCGGCGCGTGTACCTGCCCTACGTCACCAACCAGGCCTACCAGGAGCGCACCTACCAGCGCCTGCTGTAGGAGGGGCTCTGAAGGGGAGCGGCGAGGGGGGCGGGGTTCCAGTGGCAGTAGGTGCAGAGGCCGGGCGGAGGAGGGCTGACCTGGGGCGCCTGCCCTGGGCTCTGACCACGAGGAGGCCAGACCTGCCGAGGCCCCGAAGGACCAGAGGGGCGGCTGGAGGCGGGATCCCGCGTTCGGGGCCCCCTGTCATTGCAGACCCTCTCCCGCCCGCACTGTCCAGCCTGGAGAACCCCAAGTTCCCTGGCATCCTGGCTCGCCTGGAGGAGTCTCCTGTGTGCCAGCGGCTGCCCCTCGCCTCCTTCCTCATCCTGCCGTTTCAGAGGATCACCCGCCTCAAGATGCTGGTGGAGGTACCTGAGGGCACGAGGCTGTGGGGAGGGCTGGGTAGGGGAGAGACCTCTTTATCCTCACAGCCCCTTGGGGCGCCCAGGGCAGAGCAGGGTGCCTGGGAGAGGCCACACTGCCTCGCTGCACTGACTCCACCTTCCAGAACATTCTGAAGCGGACAGCGCAGGGCTCTGAAGATGAAGACATGGCCACCAAGGCCTTCAATGCCCTCAAGGAGGTGAGCTCAGCAGGGAGGAGGTGTCTGGCTCCCAGGGGCCTCCCCGGAACCCCTGTGTGTCTCTAAAGGAGCCTCAGTCTTCAGAGTCCCTCATCTCCAAGTGGGGGCCTGAGGCTGGGCTGCGGGAGCCTGGGCTGGGGGCGCTGCGGGTGATCTCCCCATGGTCTCCGCAGCTGGTGCAAGAGTGCAATGCCAGTGTGCAGTCCATGAAGAGGACAGAGGAGCTCATCCATCTTAGCAAGAAGATCCACTTCGAGGGCAAGGTATCCGCCCTCAGCCGGGGAGCTGGGGTACCTGGAGGGGCAGCCCTGTCACCTCCTCTCTGGGGACTGCAGGCCAGTTCATCACTGTCCAGCCCTCCACCCCCTGCCCTCTGCCCCTGGCCTGACCCCTGCCTCCTCCATCCTCCCAGATCTTCCCGCTGATCTCTCAGGCCCGCTGGCTGGTTCGGCACGGGGAGCTGGTGGAGCTGGCACCCCTGCCCGCGGTGCCCCCGGCCAAGCTGAAGCTGTCCAGCAAGGCGGTGTACCTGCACCTCTTCAATGACTGCCTGCTGCTCTCCCGGCGGAAGGAGTGAGTCTGGGCAGGATGGGGGTGCTGGTGGGTGAGACTGGAGCTCTCTTCTTCCGCACCAGTGGGCTCACAACGAGTCCACCTGCCAGGTTCTGCTGCCAGGGCACCCTAAAGGTGAGAGGCTCCCCCAGGAAAGGCAGAGCTGGGGCAAGTCCATCTTCTGGAGAATCAAGGGCTGGGCTGTGTGCCAAGAACTGTGAAGCTGCTCTGAGCTTAAGCCAATTGGAGCAGAGACTAAATGCACAACCGCCCCTGAGCCGTAGTGATAATAACGAACATTTGAGCACTTTTCCTGTGCCAGGCATGCTACGTGGATTTTCCCCTTTAGTCCTGAGTGTCTTTCTGGAAAGTAGCCTCCCTGGTTATTCTCGAGATCAAGGAGCTAGTGAGAGCAGGAACCAGGGGAGGTCAGGTCTGTCTGACGCTAGATCCCAGGCTCTTTACTGCGCTCTCCTGTCTTCCATCTGTCAAACAGAGGCTACCATGTAGGGAGATGCACTGTGATAACAACACATGAAGAGGTTAGCACACAGCCTGGCGTATACTGAACACTCACTCAGCATTAGCTGTGATTATCATAAGTCTGGGAGACTCCCTGAATGAAGTAAGCCTTAAGGATGGAGGGATGGATGTCTTATGCCATGGAAAGAGTTCAGTTCTGATTTATTTATTCATTCAGTGAAGCATCATTGAATCCCCATTCTGTATTGGGTCCTCCAGAGGGTGTTGAGAACTTAGAGAAGCTCACAGGCGCTCTCGCACAGTGAAAATAAATCCTGAAAACCACCTATTCAGGGTTTTGATGGAAGGGTTAACTGTAGTATTCCCTGGTGTGGGATGAGATTCAGTAAAACTTCATAGAGGAAGGGACGTTTGAACTGGGTGTTGAAGAATACGCAGCAGTTTTCCAGGTAGAGGTGTCTGGAGAAATACAGCCAAGTCACAGAAGCATGGGGAGCACGGTGTGTCTGGGGGGTGATGAAGCCCAGCGCGGCTGAGTTTGTAGAAAAACGGGCGAGAGAGGGAAGCTGGCGTGTTGAAAGCCACGGCAGAAAGGTTGGATTTTCTGAGGGCATGGAGAGTTAAGCGGAGGAGGCCAGTTTGGAGAACAGACTGGAAGGGAGAGACCAGAAGCTCCTGCAACTGCCCAGATAAGCGCAGAGGCTCCAGAAGTAGCAGTGGGCATGGGGACCAGTGAGCTCCGGGGACAATAAGGACGCAGACGATAGGGCACAGCTGCTGGCCGGGTGAGTGGCGGGGAGGAAAGAAGCGAGTGGAGGCCTGAGTGGCCTCGGGGGATTCACTGGTGACTTTCGGTGGAACGGGGAACTGCGGAGGGACCTGGTCTGCAGGGGAAGATACTGGTTTTGTCTAGGCCGGCTGACAGGAAGGGACTACGGAACACCCTCCACCTACCCACCTGCCCACCTTTCTTAGAAGGGTTTATCAGACCCGAAGAGTGGGGCTGGCAGAGTCAGGTGCTGTGATACGGCAGCACGCGAGCCAGAGTCCACCTCCTACACTGGTTATGGAGACAGACACAAAGCAGTCTGCAGATCTCAGCAGGGAAGCTGCCCAGGCGGCTCTATGAAACAGAGGCTTCAGAAAGAGGTTCAGAGAGAGTGGAAAGTGTGCCTGGGGCAGGGACCGTCTCCATCACCTCCCGCCATGTCAGTGAGCCAGTGAGATCAGGGGCAGGGACCGTCTCTATCACCTCCCGCCACGTCAGTGAGCCAGGAGATCAGGGGCAGGGACCGTCTGTATCACCTCCCATGAGGTCAGTGAGCCAGGGAGATCAGGGTCAGGGGCCGTCTGTATCACCTCCCGCCACGTCAGTGAGCCAGTGAGATCAGGGGCAGGGACCGTCTGTATCACCTCCTGCCAGGTCAGTGAGCCAAGGAGATCAGGGGCAGGGACTGTCTCCATCACCTCCCGCCAGGTCAGTGAGCCAGGAGATCAGGGTCAGGGACCGTCTCTATCACCTCCCGCCAGGTCAGTGAGCCAGTGAGATCAGGGGCAGGGACCGTCTCCATCCCTCCTGCCAGGTCAGTGAGCCAGTGAGATCAGGGGCAGGGACTGTCTCCATCACTTCCCATCTCTATCAGTGAGTCAGTGAAATCAGGGGCAGGGACCGTCTGTATCACCTCCCATGAGGTCAGTGAGCCAGTGAGATCAGGGGCAGGGACCGTCTCTATCACCTCCCACCTCTGCCAGTGAGCCAGTGAAATCAGGGGCAGGGACCGTCTTCATCACTTCCCACCTCTATCAGTGAGTCAGTGAGATCAGGGGCAGGGACCGTCTGTATCACCTCCCGCCACGTCAGTGAGCCAGTGAGATCAGGGGCAGGGACTGTCTGTATCACCTCCCGCCTCTGCCAGTGAGCCAGGAGATCAGGGGCAGGGACCGTCTTCATCACCTCCCACCTCTGCCAGTGAGCCAGTGAAATCAGGGGCAGGGACCGTCTGTATCACCTCCCGCCTCTGCCAGTGAGCCAGGAGATCAGGGGCAGGGACCGTCTCCATCACCTCCTGCCAGGTCAGTGAGCCAGTGAGATCAGGGGCAGGGACCGTCTCTATCACTTCCCACCTCTATCAGTGAGTCAGTGAGATCAGGGGCAGGGACCGTCTCCATCCCTCCTGCCAGGTCAGTGAGCCAGTGAGATCAGGGGCAGGGACCGTCTCCATCCCTCCTGCCAGGTCAGTGAGCCAGGAGATCAGGGGCAGGGACTGTCTCCATCACTTCCCACCTCTATCAGTGAGTCAGTGAGATCAGGGTCAGGGACTGTCTGCATCACCTCCCGCCTCTGCCAGTGAGCCAGTGAAATCAGGGGCAGGGACCGTCTGTATCACCTCCCGCCTCTGCCAGTGAGCCAGGAGATCAGGGGCAGGGACCGTCTCCATCACCTCCTGCCAGGTCAGTGAGCCAAGGAGATCAGGGGCAGGGACTGTCTCCATCACTTCCCACCTCTATCAGTGAGCCAGGATGATTGCAGTCCTCATTTTGCTAACTGCCCTGTGCAGCCTCGCTTTCTTGAGGAGGGTCCTAGGGACAGATGACGCCTTCTCTTCTCTTCCCATCAGCAGTCACCTCGTCCCGAGGGTGGGTCCAGGCTGACCTCGCCCCCCTGTTCTAGGCTGGGGAAGTTTGCCGTCTTCGTTCACGCCAAGATGGCTGAGCTGCAGGTGAAGGACCTGAGCCTCAAGCTGCAGGGCATCCCCGGCCACGTGTTCCTCCTTCAGCTCCTCCACGGGCAGCGCACGAAGCACCAGTTCCTGCTGAGGGCCCGGACGGAGTGAGTGGGCCTGGGTTTAGGGAGCAGACCCCCCAGGCAGGTGCATGGCCTTTCATCTCTGTCTCAGGATGGTGGCCTAAGGCTGGAGCTGGCAGGGACGGCATCCAGGGGGCCCTGGACCTGTTCTGTGCCCATCCTCAGAGCTGGGTGGGCGCTGGCTTGGGTGGGCCTTGGGGTGGAGACAGCTGACCCGGGTCCCACGTCTGCGCGTCATTCCCTGTCCTCCCAGCCCTGGTTTCCCCACCGTGGCCCCGGGAGACTGCAGTTCTCATGTCGGGACAATTCAGCCTCCCTCTCCCTAGGAGTGAGAAGCAGCGGTGGATCTCAGCCATGTGCCCCTCCAGCCCTCAGGAGGACAAGGAGGTCATCAGCGAGGGGGAAGGTAGCAGCCTGCCCCCCACCACGAGGGCCACGTTCCCCGGGCTGGGTGCCGCATCACGCTCCCCTTCCCCCCGGCGCTGGGCACCGTGTTACCCGCGGGGCCGGCAGGGAGAGGGGTCAGCCTGGGGCGGGGTGGGTCTGCGAGACCCTGGGGGACGGGCGGGCTCCACGTGCAGTCAGCACGCTGGAGAGGATGCAGCCTTGCCCACCCCCCATGCCATCCCCGCAGAAGCCCCTCTTATGAGTTAGAAAACAGATTCGCAGAGGGCAAGTGGCTTGTCCGGGTTCAGCGGTCAGCGGCCGAGCTGGGACTGGAACTGCGTCTGTCTGTCGCTCTGCATCAGCTGCAGAGAGGACAGCAGCAGAGTGGCCGGGAGGGGCGCGGGTGGCGGCAGGCCGAGGGATCTGCTCTGCTGATCCAGAGGCTTCTCTGGGCGTGAAATGAGGCCGGTGAGCCAGGGTGCAGCCCAATCAGAGGACGCCTTGGTGGGAGCGTGGTGGGAGCCAGGTAGTTATGCAGGGTTTTTGAGCAGGGGTGTTAGGGCTGAGCCAACGAAAAGGAAGGTAAGAAGCTCGTTTCCACCCAGTGATTTCCATGTGCTGTGGTGCCGAGGACTTTGCATACGCCTTTATTTTCTGCCTGCAATGAGGGAGCCCCAGTTCGATCGCTGGCTCGGGGAGATCACCTGGAAGAGGGAATGCGTACTGCTCACGACAACCCCCTTAGGTAGATTCATTCTTCGTATCTGAGAACACTGCGGCCCGGGACTGTTAGGCAGCTTGCCCACGGTCAGTGAGCTGGGATTCAAGCTTGGTCTGGCTGCGAGGCCTGTGGTTTTCCTGACACTCCCAGTCCACCTGGGAGTGTGGTCGAATGGGCTGAGGCCTGGACTGGAGTTGATTCTCTAACTGGCGTTAGAGGTATTTGGGCTGGAGAGTGAACTTGCCCCTCCAAGGAGGTGGTCAGGGAAGGCCCCTGAAGGATGGGGATGGGCAGCCACGATGGTGTCTGGGAAGAGCACTCTTGGAAGGGGAAACAGCCGTGCAAAGGCCCTGAGGCAGGAGGGAGCCTGGAGTGTTTGGGGAACAGCACGATGACAAGTGTGCAGCTGAGCTTGACCGAGGAGGAGGAGGAAGATGAGGAGGTGAGGAGGTGAGGAGGTGAGGAGGTGAGGAGGTGAGGAGGTGAGGAGGTGAGCAGGGGCAACCTAGGCTGTGCAAGGCTTTGGAGGCTGTGGGAGGACTTGTATTCTCAGAGGAGCGGGAAGCCCTGGAGGGTTGTAAGTGGCCGTGGTGGGGTTTGAGTCTCCGCTGAGAAGGGTGTGTGGAGGGAGCATCAGAGCAGCATGACTTCACACGAAGGGTGCGTGTGTGCTGTTGCGTCCGACTCTGTGCAACCCCACAGGCTGCAGCCCGCCAGGCTCCTCTGTCCAAGGGATTCTGCAGGCAAGATTACTGGAGTCGGTTATGATTTCCTCCTCCAGGGGATCTTCCCAACCCAGGGATCAAACCCATGTCTCTTTTGTCTCCTGCCTTGGCAGGTGGATTCTTTTTTTTTTTTTTTTAGGTGGATTCTTTACCACTGCGCCATACAAAGGGGCCATTACTGTTTTGTAGAGACAGACCAGGAGGTCAGGAGCAAAATACTGAATTGAGCTGGGAAGCTGGGAGCCCAGGGCACAGAAGTAGTAATCGAAGCTCGGAGGCACTGGACTCACTTAGCACTCGTGTTTAGGGTCGGAGAGGAGAGCGGCTAGGGTGGTCCGGCGATGAGCTGCAGTAGCCGCGCTTTCTTTCTTCCCTCCCTCCCGCTATCTTCTCCCCCCGCCCTGCCCCATCCTACCCTGGGGATTCCCTCATTCTCCCTTGGGTTCTCAGACCACCCCCAGGTTCAGTGTGTCAGAACATATAAGGCATTGCAGCCAGACGAACTGACTTTGGAGAAGACGGACATCCTGGCCGTGAGGATGCGGACAAGTGACGGTGAGATGGACCCCTGGACAGGCCTCCTGATGGGGGCTTTGGGGGCAGGAGGCAGCTAGACGGCTAAGCCTTCACAGGAAAAAGCTACACCAGGGTTCACCCACCACAGCATGCAAGAATCAATTTAGACAAGAAGATGAACTTCCCGCTTGCAAAGGTGTAGGGTTGAGAGTAACCGGTGGGGGAGAAGTGGGGAAATCCCTCCTCGGAGAGCATCGGGAACAACAGATCACAAATCCACCTACCAGTCTGCGAGAGGTGTGCCCCTTCCTGCCCCCGGGAGATGCTGAGATGGTGTTCTCTCAGCCCCGAGGCGCGGATGGGGCTTGTGCCAGGGCCCAGGTGTTCCTTGGATGCCACTGACGCTGCCCCGGCCTGTGTGCCCTTAGGCTGGCTGGAGGGGGTGCGCCTGGCAGATGGTGAGAAGGGCTGGGTGCCCCAGGCCTACGTGGAGGAGATCAGCAGCCTCAGTGCCCGCCTCCGGAACCTGCGGGAAAATAAGCGGGTCTCAAGTGCCACCAGCAAGCTGGGGGGGCCCCCCGTGTGATGGCGGCCGTGGCCCGGGACAGCAACCCCACACCGCCGCCTGGACAGGTGTGCAGGGGACCTGCGGTGTCCCCACGCCTCCCCCCCCCCCCACTGCCACCGCTGCCGCTGGGGCTCCTGTTCTCATGCCCGGCTTCGAGGGTGCAGGCTGGACGCAGGAGGGGGTTGCCTCCACAGTCTCCCCTGTCCTCCAGCTCCTCCAAGTCCACACTTCAGGGATGAGGGTCGTTTATGGCTCTGGCTCATGCCCTCCAGAACCTGGCCTCTCCCTTTCTTGCCCTCCACCCTGGCCATCTTGGTCCCTCTGGCAGGGACCTGGCTGGCAGGGGCTCTGGGCGCTGGGCCCTATCTGTGTAGACAGATCTGGAGTCTTCTGGCCTGAGCCTGTGTGGGCCCCGGTTGCTGTAACTTACCTGTAAATAAACGCCCGTGATGCCTTTGCTTGGAGTCTGTGAGCCTCATGGTACCGCTTGGACCCCAGCCCCGCTTCCCAGCTAGAGATGGAGGGTTGGGCCTCTCCCATCATCCAGGATTAAGGATCCACCTTCCGATGCAGGGGATGCGGGGTCGATCCCTGATCGTGGAACTAAGATCCCACGTGCCCCAGGGGGCAACTAAACCCCGGTGCTGCAACTGGGGAGAAGCCCACACGCCGTCAACTGCGGAGCCGGGCTCTCAAGAGCCTGAGCACCACGGCTGGGGAGATCAAGACCTGCAGCAGCCAAGGAAAAAGGTCGGGAGGCTCTCTGACTGCTCACCTCCCCCTAGGACCTCCCCTTCTGTAGAGTTCACCTCTTGACCAGACCATGATGAGAGGAGCTGCATGTCATTTAGACCGCTTTGGGCAAAACAATAGATTCAAATAGGCTTAAATATTAAGGAGGATTTATTTGTTCTTGGATTTGTTTCTTACAGCTTCTTTAACAAATGATTACAAACTAAGCGATTTAAAAACAATAGGAATTTCTTCTATCCTTTCTGGAGACTGGCATCCTGAAGTCTTTGAGCCAGAATCCAGGTGTGGGCAGGGCGGTGCTCTGGCAGGGGCGGTGTGCTCTAGGGGGAGTTGTCCCTGGCCGCTTCTGGTGGCTGCCAGCATCCTGCGCTTGTGGCCGCATCACTCCAGGCTCTGCTTCTGTGGTCACATTGCCTTCTTTATGTGTCTGTCTGATCTCCCTCTTATCAGGATACCTGTGGTTGCATTTGGGGCCCATGCAGATAATCTCCCCACTCCACATCTTTCATTTAAATCCCATCTGCCAAGAACTGTCGCCTCTGCCTTTGTCTGATAAGATATCATTCCCAGGGTCTCCTCTGGGAGGGCGTTTCTCAGCCAGGGGAGTGGCAGTGTATGCTTCAGGCAATGCTTCAGGCAAGGCCGGACCCAGTGGCTCAGAGATGTCAGTGGCAGCCCCGCTTCCCGGTTCCTCTGCTCTGCTGTCCTCAGGCTTCACACTAAGACTCTTCTTCATTTACATCCCAGGTTGAGGAAGAGACCCGCCTTCACCCTACCATCCCCTGTCAAACTCCCAGGACATTTTGGACCTGGGTGGGTCGTAAGGCTCCCGCTGTGCTGATCACAGTGGCCAGGGTTGGTGTGCGCTAACAGACCTCACCTAGGTCGTATGCTTTTCTCTGGAACCAGGTTAATTTCTCTGGAACCCTATGGATCCCCACGTAGGATCACATGACTGCTGCAAAGGAGGGGTGGGTGCTAGGGTGGCCAACATTCACTGAAACCCAAGTCACCCAGGGAATGGGAGGACCTAGGAATAGTGGCCTTGGGGATGTGAGCACAGCTGAGCGGCTAGGAGCATCCTTCGTCTCTCAAGAGGAGGGCGTGGGGAGAGAAAGCAGATGGGGTCTGCTGAGAGGGTGAAGGTGGGCGGATGGGGAGAGGCTCAGACCCATGAAGTGGGCTTCGGGAACAACTTTGTAACATGAGATGGTGTGGGGAGCCCGGAGCGTATGGGCTAAGCAGACAGACATTTGAATTTGAGTTCTGGTTCCTACGTCTATAGCCAGGGTCATTTTTTAAGGTGGTGTGTGGCATCTTAGCTCCCCAACCAGGGATAGAACCCGTGCCCTCTGCACTGGGGAGTGCAGTATTAACCCCTGGCCCACCGGGGAAGTGTGATTCTTAAACACAGAGCTCTTACTCTGGAATTACTTTTAAGCTTACAGAAAATTTGCGGGCCTGTACAGTGACTTCTGGACACTCCTTGGCCAGTTTCCCTACTGGTACCGTCTTAATGACCATGCAACAGTTGTTAAAACTAAGAAACCAACATTGGTACATGACTATTAACTGAATGCCAGATTTTATTTCAATTTCACCAATTTTTCCACTAACGTCCTTTTTCTTTTTTTGGCTCCTTTAACCCGTCCAGGATCCCACGTCGTATGTAGTCATCACGTCTCCTTAGACTCCTCTGACCCACGGCCGTTTCTTAATCTTTCCTCGTTTTTCACGACCTTGCCAGTTTTGAGGAGTTCAGCGTTTTGTTAGACTGTCCCTCCGCTGGGGCCTGTGCGATGGTTTGCTCCTGACCGGGCAGGGCTGCGGGTTTGGGGAGAAGACCCCAGGGTGAAGCGTCCTTGTCACCTTCCGGGAGGCGCGTGGTGGCCGTGGACTTCTTACTGGCCCGTCCGCCTTGATTGCATGGTTGAGCTGGTGTCTGCCGGGCTCTTCCACTGTGCAGTCACCATTTTCTCCTTCTCATTCTCTGTTACTTGAAGCAAGTGGAGCCCACACTCGACGGGGAGAAGACATGCTCCACCCTCTGGGAGCTACATCTACAGATATGATTTTGAATTCTTCCCTAAGGAAGATGTCCCCTCCCCTCTCCATTTATTTCTCTCAGCATGGACCATGCCTTTATCTGTCTTATCTTTTGGGTTATAATTCAGTACTGAGTTATTTATTTTGTTCTTCAAATTGTTCCCATTCTGGCCATTGGGAACTCTTTCAGATGAGCTTCTGTGTCTAGCCCCTCATCCTTTTTTTTTGTTTTTGCTTTCTTGAGCATTTCCTTACTTTCTGGTACAGCACGATGCTCCAGGCTCATCTTCTATTTTCCCTTTCGGAAGAGAATCAGCCATTTCTCTGAGGCCCGTGATTCCTTTTTATTAGAGTGTGGTATTTAGAACTAAGACCTATGAACTCATGGCTATTGTGCTGTCACTGTTTCTAGGGCCTCTCATTAGACAGAGGTAGGAAAAAATTATTTTTATACATTATATATGTGCATATTATATACATTATATCATGTGTGTTATATACGTATATAATATATATGCACGTATATTATATATGTATACACACATACCAGAAAAACGTGATTTTAAGCAGATGCATAATGGCTCTAAACCTCAGCTCCTGCCTCTGCAAAATGGGTTTGATAATGATAACCCCTCCTTCATGGAGACACCGTGAAATAAAGTATGTGAAGTTGACAGGGTCTGGTCCCTAGCGAAGCTGCAGAGAACGATGGCTTCCACTGTGTCAGAACTGCACGGCTGAGGGAGCCCTCGCGAGGTGGTGAAGCCTCTGTTTCTCGAGGATTTAAGGAACGCAGAAAGTCCAGGAACGAGATTCCCGGCTCAGTGAAGACCAAGAGGCCCCTCCGCTTCTTCCAGTGCTGAGTCTGCATGGAGAGAGCCCGTGTTGCCCGTGGAGAGGCACAGGCTGGCAAAGCAGAGGAAGCAAGCCCACTTCATTCAGCTGCCCTGGCACATCTGGGTTCTGGCTGACACCGAGACTGGGCCAGGCTGCGGGGGGCTGGGGTGGGGGCGGCCCTGCAGGGGTCTGTGCTGCTGGGCAGGGAGATGGGCTCACCTGTGGGGCGGCTTCGGGGGGTGTATCTGGCATCCTGGGGGCACCCCTCTGTCTGCCCAGCAGGCTCTGCCCTGGAATCCGGCCTTGGCCGAGGACCCAGAGCCCTGCCTGTACTTGCGGAGGCAGAGGGCAGTGGGCAGGCACGTCTGGGGTTGGGGGGCCCTGGGGCCGTCTGCTGGCCAGTCCCCAAGCCAGGGGCCTCCAGGGGCTCATCTCCAAGGCTTCCCACCCAGGACCCTGCTATCCTCGCCCCTCCTGGTAATTCCCAGAAAACAGCCTATTGTTTGGAAGACTTGAACCTGAAATGAGTGGAGAAAGACACTCAGTTGTTCATTGTTAGGGCACAGTGAGGTTTTAGGGTGAACCAGGAGTCGCAGTTTCAGCCCAGCAAGCCCTTGCCCCCAGCGCAGCCAGCGTGCAGCCACCCACCAGCAGGGAGACATCTCCTTCATTCCCTCCCTGCCCACCCCACCGCCTCCTTCCCTCTCCTCTCTCTCTCTGTGCTTTTTTTTTAAAGTGGATTTTAACTTATTGAAGTCTGTTTAGAATAATTTTATGACACTTTATTTCTGGCCACACCACGTGGTTTGGTGGGTCTCAGTCCCACACTCAGGGATTGGGCCCAGACACCCAGCAGTGAACATGCAGAGTCCTGACCACTGGACCTCCGGGATGCCCTCTGTGTGCTTCTCCCTGACCCCTTCCTTCTCTCTCTCATGCGAGTCTCCTGTGGGCCGGGGGGGGGGGGGGGTGGGGGTGGGGGTGGGAGTGGGGGCTTGGATGCATCCTTGGATGGCATCCTATCCCTAATGGAATAGACAGACGAGTGAACAGTTGAAATGCAAGGACTCCGAGACAGTTTTGAGCCTGGGCAAGCTTGTCTCTGTTGGCAGGGTGTAAATCGGCACAACTGCTTTGGAAAACAGTTTGCATCTTCTAAAGCCAAGTACCTGCCGCCCTCTGACCCAGTGACTTCACTTCTTTCTTTCATATACACCCAACAGAAAGGTGTACACACGTGCCCCCAAAGACAGGAACGATTCCTAGCAGTACCAGTCATTAACTGACAAAAAGACTAGAGATTACCCAAATGCTCATCAGTGGTAAAGTGCATAAATTATGGTCTGTTCTCAGGTGGGGAAGGCTATGCAGTGATGCGAATAAGCCACCTGCAACTCTGCAGGAGGAGAGAGAAGCCAGACACAAAAGAGGGCTTCTTGGGTGATTGCATTTGCATAAAGTGCAAAAGCAGGCAAAACTAATTGAGGGGTAGAGGTCAGGGCGGAGGTACTGGGGCAGAACTAGTAACTAGTCCGGGAGGAGTCTGATGATGCTGTTTACCCAGGCCGTTCATCTGGGGACAACCCACTGAGGTCTGCGTACTTTGTGCCTGTGAGTGAGACCTCAACAGAACCTTTACCCTGGTGGGAGGAGCCCTGCAGCTGTGGGCGGACAAATAAGGGAGCAGTCAGCTATTACAAGAGATCGAGGCAGGCTTCCTGGAGGAGGTGTCACCCAAGCTACATCTTGAAAGGGGAAACGGAGGTGGCGGGACAAGGACACAGCAAAGCAGAGACCCAGGATCTGCCCTCCTCTGGGAGCGAAGCTCTTTATTGTCACAAAGAGGAGTCAGTGACTTGAGTCTGTGACCTGACCTTGACTTTGGCCTGCTCCTGCTGTGCTTCCACGTGAGAAGGCCTGAGGATCTGTCTTGCTCCAGTATTTTTTCCGGGTTTACATGGAGGCTCAGCTTCTGATTCCAACAGAGCTTAGCTGTGAGCCAGGACCTCCCTTGGGGGAGGGATCTATGTGGTTGGAAAGCGATCCTTTCTTTTCTGTTAAGATTAATTAATTTATTTGCCTGCACCGGGTCTTTGTCGAGGCATGTGGGATCTTGTTCCCCATCCAGGGATCAAACCCAGGCCCTCTGCATTGGGAGCACAGTCTTAGCCACTGGGCCACCAGAGAAGTTCCCAATCCTTTCCTCAAATGAAGGAAGTCTGGTAAGAAAGGTGTTTGGAATTTTAAAGTCCATCATGGAGGCAGGAATAGCAGGTTCTGGACCTGACATTCTTTGTCCCTGGCTGTGGGCCAGGGACAGCGGGACATGCGGCCATCCAGCAACTGTGAATATTTCCACAGCCACCCAATTCTGTGGAATGATCAAAGAATGGGAGGAAATGCTTTATAAACTGTGAAATGCTGTGCCCTTGAATAGCCCCTAGAACACTCCATCACCTCTCCGAATGGTCAGGTGTCTCCCGCGCCTGGTGGCGATGGTTTTGGGCTGGGGCCTAGGATGGGGCTTCCCTGGTGGTCTAGTGGCTGAGACTCCGTGCTCTCAAGGCAGGGGGCCTGGGTTCCACCCCTGGTCAGGGAACCAGATCCCACATGCCACAGCCAAGCCCTGGCATAGCCAAATAGGTAAATATATATATATATAAATGTGAACCCTGAAGGCTGGCACAGATGGGCGTGTCGCTAGAGGAAGGATGGAGTGCCGCCCTCACTGGCCACTCCCCAGGCTTGGTTAAGGCCTGTGTGCCCGTCTTCATGTCGAGTGGGGACTGTTGGTCCCATTTCACAGGGAAGAAGACCGACAGTCAGAGAGAAGGGCCGCATGCGAGTCCACACTTGAGAGCCCCGTGCAGGCTCACGGCCCTGGGCCCTTCAGGTTGGTCTTTAGATTCCAAGCTCTTTCCCATCTGCGCTTTTGCCCTGGCATGCTCTCCCTTCAGATATTCAGGTCTGGCCCCTTCTCATTCCTCGGTTGTTGCTCTTCAGTTAAATTGCGACTCCGTGGACTGCAGCACACCAGGCCTCCCTGTCCATCACCAACTCCTGGAATTTGCTCAAACCTATGGCCATTGAGTCGGTGATGCCATCCAACCATCTCATCCTCTGTTGTCCCCTTCTCCTCCCACCTTCAATCTTTCCCAGCATCAGGGTCTTTTCAAATGAGTCAGCTCTTTGCATCAGGTGGCCAAAGGATTGGAGTTTCAGCTTCAGCATCAGTCCTTCCAAGAACACCCAGGACTGATCTCCTTTAGAATGGACTGGTTGGATCTCCTTGCAGTCCAAGGGACTGTCAAGAGTCTTCTCCAACACCACAGCTCAAAAGCATCAATTCTTTGGTGCTCAGCTTTCTTTATGGTCCGACTCTCAAAATGCCACCGCCTCAGGAGACCTTCCATGGTCACCCTCACATATGCGGTCTCCCCACCTCCCCTCTCGCCGCTCTGGGATTCCTCTCCCCTCCCTGTTGGACTGTGGGGTCTACGAAGGCCTCCTCGGGGCCGCCTGCAGCGCCTGCACAGAGGAGACGCCCAGCAGAGGTGTGTCGAGGGGACTTGAAGCCAACTCCATGCGACTCCCGAGCCTGCACTTGGCGTTTCCCCTCAGACCTGCTCTGCCCCTCAGTTCCCACGCCAGCCCCCACTAGGAGCCACATGCTGGGAGTGAGGCTGCCCCACCCCAGCCTGGGTGAGGCTGCCCTGGGCACCAGAGACCAGCTCAGCCACTCCTGCCTCCCTGACCTGGATTTGAACCTGGGCTCAGCTCTCACTTCCTGTCCTGGAGTGACCCTTTCCCACTCCAGGGTCCTTCTCTCTGGGTTTCCAATGTCCTGCTCAGAGTACATTTCTGACACTCCTGGGAGAAAGAACAAAAGGACAGGGGCTGAAACTGCGACAGGAGGGGACTCTGGTTAGACATAAAGTAGAACTTCCCAACTGTGGGAACTGTAACAGACACCTGGGCGGGTGAGGAAGTGAAGTTATGGAATCTCCTCCCTTGAGCAGCGTGAAGAACAGGATGAACAGTCAGCAGCCTGGGTGGGGTGCAGGAGTGCAGGCAGGGCGAACTCTGGGAGCCACGCTTAGGGCCGGGGATCTGGTCAGGAAGGAGAGGAGGGGATCAGCTGTTAGCTCTGGCATTCTAGATGCCAGCGCGGGTGTGGGAGAAGGTGCAGAAAGAGGCTGAAGGGGGCAGAGGCTGTGCCTGTTTATTTAAATACGGTGATAAGGGGAATTTTAAGTTGTTTTCGAGTTTCCAAAGCAGGGTGTGGGGAAGTGAGCCCTATAGCTGGAGTCAGCAGACCGACTTGGGTCCTGTTTCACCACTTAGAAGCTGTGATGCTCTAGGCAAGTTACTTCCCCTTTCTGAGCTCTAATTCCCTCCTCTGTTAAACTGGAACGATAATGCGGATTAAAGGAGGTGGCACTTTGAAAAAGGACTTTACAGAAAGTATTATGATATATCAGGATATATGGCAGACTGGGCAAGTGTTATTATGGTAACAATCATGGTGTTTCTGTTTTCAATGCAAACTATGCACCAGGCATAAGGCCTTTTAATCCTTGAACGTGAACGTGAAGTCGCTCAGTCATGTCTGACTCTTTGCGACCCCATGGACTGTAGCCTACCAGGCTCCTCTGTCCATGGGATTTTCCAGGCAATAGTACTGGAGTGGATTGCCATTTCCTTCTCCAAGGGATCTTCCCAACCCAGGGATTGAACCTGGGTCTCCCGCATCGTAGACAGACGCTTTACTGTCTGAGCCACCAGGGAAGTCTCTATATTTTAATCCTTACAACAGCTCTATTATTATTATTATTTTGACTGTGTCCTGCGAACCTGGGCCCTCAACTATGAAAGCACGCAGTCCTAACCACTAGCCTGCCAGGAAATTCCCACAACAACCCTATTTTGTCGCCCATTTTACAGATGAGGAGCCTGAGGCTCATAGAGGTGACACGACTTGTCTGAGGTCACATAACCAGTTGGAACCTGACTCAAGGCTTAAATCCCATATGATTTCAGTCCAGTATCCTGCACCTCCCCCTGCAGCCTATAACTGGCTGAGAAGGCATTTTTCAGACTGTAAAGGATGAGTGTTGTCATCATATTATTTTTTAAAGTAATTGTGGTTCATTCGTTTCCTCGGGTGGGAGCAGCAGCTTCTGGGCCTGCCACTAGAGGGCAGCAGAGCCCGGGGTCCTGCGGGTGGCGCTCTTCCCACCTCGCATCCCGGCTTGAGCCCCCGACGCTTGGCTGTGCTGGGGGGACAGGCCCAGGGCAGCGGCCGGCAGGGGCACGGGCGGGCACAGCCTTTGGGAAGTCGGAGCGCCCGCCCCGTCCTGACTCGGCTCGGAGAGGAAAAGTCTCAGCAGGACGGCGGTTGGCCTCCAGCACCCTCGACCTGCCGACCAGGGCCGGGGCGGGAGCCCTCGCCTTCCCCCGAAGCCCCGGAACCCAGGGCATCAGCCCACAGGGCTTGTCACCGTCTCCAGGCTCCCTTTGGACCGTCAGCCCCTGAAAACTTCAGGGTTCCCAGCGCGGGCCGAGCTCTCAGGCGTGCTTAAGGCTTATTGAATACATGTACGTGGGGGGTGTCCAAGCTGGGCCCAGAGCCCCTTCCTTCTGAGATTGCCCGAAGGTGGACTGAAGGGGAAGGGAGTGTTCCTAAGACTGAAAGATGCTTATCCCCAGAGGATCTGGAGACCAGGCCTTGGCCCTGGGATGTCCAAGTCTTTACACCAAGTTCTTGGCTGCATAACGGCACAGTAAAGTCTCCACCACCATGCATGCCTCTGAGTCGCTTCTTTGTGTCTGGCTCTTTGCAACCCCATGGACTGTAGCCCAGCAGGCTCCTCGTCCATGAGAGTCTCCAGGCAAGAATGCTGGAGAAGGTTCCCATGCTCTCCTCCAGGGGATCTTCCTGACCCAGGGGTTGAACCCACATCTCTTATGTCTCCTGCATTGGCAGTTGGTTCCGCCAGCACCGCCTGGGAAGCCCCAGATCACAGCACTTCATCAGCATTGATCACCTCCTTAACAGCCTCCTTAATTACCCCCTGTAACCACCTTCTGGGCAGGTTCTGTATGTACCTTTCACATTTTTCAAAGGAGGCGACAGAGGCTCAGAGAGAAGAAGCAACTTGCCTGACGTCACACAGCAAGTAAGAGGCAGAGCCTCTTTGGACACAGGCCTGCCTGACCTAGGGCCTGCTCCCTGAAGCCTTCAGCTGTGACAGCCACCTCTTACCAGCTCTGCAGCGACGCTCGGCTTGGGGAGCCCAGGCTCATCCACCCTCCTCCTTTGGCCTGGGGGCTGGGGTGCTCTTGACCTTGCTTCTTTTTTCAAAACGTGTATTTATTTTTTTGGCCATCTCAGGACAGAGTTGGCAGCGGGATCCTTCACTGTGGCACGTGGGCTCAGCTGCCCCAGGCCGGGTGGGACTCAGTTCCCCGACCAGGGGTGGAACCCGAGTCTTCTGCATTGGAAGGTAGCTTCTCAACCCCTGGACCACCCCGCCAGTCCCTCCAGACCCCTCTTTGTGACCGCAGGTGAAGCCTTGTGCCCAGTGGGTGGTGGGATGCCTCAACCTGACTTCGACGCCCCTCCAGCTGTGACCTCAGCAGCATGGCATCGATGGCCAACAAAAAGGAATGACAGCCAGTGGTTTCATATCCGCTTTGTCTTGACGCCCTTCCCCACCTGCCCTGCAGGGTTGGGCCGCGTGAGGCTTTGCAGAAGGCTGGGGCAGAGGCGCCCTGGGAGGCCGTGTTGCTTGGCAGACCGGTGCTGGGTGGTGCTGGTCACCCCAGGCCCCTGGACTCAGTCCTGCAGCCACTCTGGCTGCTGGATCCAGAGGGTTTGGGGTCCCAGCTGATAGGCAGAGCTCCCGGAACTGCGGACAGCGGCGGGCTGGGAGGAGCGCAGGGCAGGGCAGGGCGCGCACACCCTTTCCCCAAACAGGTGCCTCCTCCCAGACATCCCGCTGCAGCTGCTGGTTTCCAGGAAAAGGCCGATGCAATCGCTGAGTCGGCGGCTCGAGGCTGGTATCACCCTGGCAGCTCCGCGGGATGAGTCTGCTGCTTCGAGGGCCCAGCAGGGCCTGCCCAGGAGCCCCGGACCTGGCCAGCTTCCCGTTACCCGCCCCGCACCATTGTTCCCGCCTGGTGCCAGCCCTGTGCTCTCCCGCCCCGGCCTCTGGCCCAGAGGGCACCTCAAGCCCCACACCAGCCTGGCTCCGATTTCCCAGATACCAGACTTGCTCACACTGGAGCAGAAGCAGGTTTCAGGAGGCCTGTGGTTTGAATTTCCGGACCACCCGGACCTGCTCCGTGGCCTTGGGCAAGTCCCTTTCCCTCTCTGAGCCTCAGTTTCCTCATTGTTGAGAGGCAAGTTGTCACACTACTGGGCCTTGCTGTTCAAAGGAAAGGCAGGGGCCCGAGGTGCCAGCTGGTGGGGGGTGCTCAGGAAATGGTTCTTACTCGCTCTCCCCCAGTGTGACCTGTTCTCCCAGGGCCTGTGGGGAAGAAGGAAGCTGTGGGCCCTTTGCAGAGGGCCCACCTGACGTCCGTCAGCACACAGTCATAATACTCATCACGCAGCGCCGCAGTTCACTAGAGAAATGGGTCCAAGCTTCTTCTCCTACCCCGGCCAGCTCTGGGCTCCCGGCGTTAGGGGAGCCGCGTGTTGGTAGGAAGTGGGAATGGCCAGGGGCCACTGTCTCGGTGAGATCAGGACTTGAAAGAATCCAGCCTGTCCAAGAGGGGTTCGGGCAAGGCTGCCCCAGGGTGGCATCGGAGGCCTGGTCCTCCCCTCTCCGGGGCAGCTCTGGGTGACGGCCCCTGGCCAAGGAGCCCTGCTGGAGCTCAGTGCCCACACGCTGCTTCTGGTTGTAGCATGTCACCCCTGCTCCAGACAGCGTCTTCTTGTTTGTTTGGGGTTTCGGAGGAATTAATGAAATTGTTATGTAATTAGCAATGTGGTGGGCACCATCCAGGACTGGCAAGGGGAGCTGGGAAGGCGGGGGAGAACTGGGATTGCTCAACCAATGACCAGTGAAGAGGGCGGAGTGGGAAGTAAGCAGTGGATTGAATAAAGCGTGAATCAGTGAATGAATAAGTGAGTGAATTAATGGATAAGCTAATGCCCAGGTGATATTAGCAAACACTCACACAGCGCTCACTGCATGCCTAATATGGTTCTAAGCACTTTCCTTGTCTGAACTCACTCAGTCTTCCCCAGAGGTAAGCTGAATTATTACCTCCATTTCACCAAGGCACAGAGAAATTAAGTAAATTACCCCACGTCCTGCAGCTAGTAAGTGACTGACCTGGGACTTGAACCCATGCAGGCTGGCTCCAGAATCTTTGGGTACCAAGTGGGAGCACAGCCCCAGGACTAGGAAGAGAGTCCATGGCTGGGTGGTCTGAAGTTGGATTTTGCAGTCTGTTTCTAGAGACTTCAGACTTGACGTTATTTGGTGGGTCATTCATTCGTTCACTCATTCCACACATCTGCTGGTCACTCACTCATCCATTCACTCAGAGCGAGCGCTGGGGGAACATACTGATCTTATTCTGCTCTGGCAAATTTTGTCCTTTGGAGCTCAGCTCAAGTGCCACCTCCTCCAGGAAGCCCTCTCTGATTCCCTCTGCAGACAGCCCAGGCTCCTGGACTTCCCCTTTTTTGGCCGTGCCACACGGGACGCCAGATCTTAGTTCCCTGACCAGAGACCGAACCTGTGCCCCCTAAAGAGGAAGTGCGGAGTCTTAACCACTGGACTGCCAGGAAGCCCTCCCTCGGCATTGTCTTCCCCTGTGCTTGCTTCCCTCTTCCTCTGGGCAGTGCTTTTGTCTCTGAGTTCTTGGTATACTGTGGGTGCTCAGTAGAAGCTTGACCCTGTTGCTGCCGGGCCTCCTCCTGGGAACTGCCAGTGCCCTGCTCTCTGCTACTTCCTCTCCTCCAAGCCAGGATGCTCCGGTGTCTGGGCACCCGCACGCCCCCACCACCTGCCACAAAGACCTTCCCATCCTGCTGGTGAGTGGAAACTCCCCGGGTACTGGTTCTAGCCAGGGCTCCCGGTCAGCAGGGCTGGGATTCACCCCTGCCCCGGGAGGGAACTGGGCCCGCCCTAGCTCAGCAACCGACAGCAGCCTCTTCCTTTGCTGGCTAAATGTTTGTTTTCAAATTCCTGAGGCCTGCGTCACCTCCCGCCCGGTCCCCACTGGCCCTCCCTGGCTTTGCTTCCTTCCTCTCCTTGCTTGACCAGGCTGGTCTGTGCTGGGGCGCTGGGCCAAGCCTGTCCCTCCTGCGGCCCACCCGCCAGGACCCGAGCCTGGGAGCCAGGAGCCCAGAGACTGGGGTGGAAGGCAGGAAGGTCGGGAGCCCTCCCAGCTCCTCTGCAGAGAGGGTGGAGGGCAAACCTTTGTGCTTTTCGGGGGATCACAGGCTGGAAGCCAGGAGTAGTTGTCTTTGAGGCTGGGGGAGCCAAGCGGGGCAGGCCTGGTCCTGGCCCGGGCGCCCAGCACAGGTCAGACCTAATTCAAACTCTCCTCAATTGGGGCTCTTCTTAAAAATAATAATAATAATTCCTTGGCTGCATGGGGTCTCAACTGCGGCACAGACTGTGGCGCTCGGGCTTAGCTGCCCCATGACACGTGGGATCTCGGTTCCCCAACCAGACATCGAACCCCCGTCCCTTGAATTGCGAGGCGGACTTTTAACCGCTGGACCACCAGGGACGTCCCGCCAGCTGAGAGTCTTTTTTTAAATTTATTTTTAATTGAAGGATAATTGCTTTACAATGACTGTGTTGGTTTCTGCCAAACATCAACATAACTGGGAGTCTTTTATCTATTATTTATTTTTGGTTGCGCTGGGTCTTCGCAGATGCGTGGGCTTTTCTCTGGCTGCGGGGAGCGGGGGCTACGCTCTGGCTGCGGTGCGCGGGCTTCTCGCCGAGGTGGCCTCTCCTGTGGAGCACGTTCTGGGTGCACAGGCCTCAGTAGCTGTGGAATGTGGGCTCAGCAGTTGCAGCTCATGGGCTTAGGTGCTCCGTGGCCTGTGGAATCTTCCCGGTCCAGGGATCGAACCTGTATCCCCTGCACTGGCAGGCGGATTATTTACCACTGGGCCACCAGGGAAGCCCGACCTGGGAGTCTTGAGTAAGTAGGGCGGTAGGTCTCAAACTTGAACTCTAGTGCCTCAGAATCACCCAAGGACCTTGACAAAAATGCAGAGTCCTGGGCCCCATCCCCTGAGTCAGTGGATCTGAGGCAGAGCCCAGGAATCTGAATTTGGAGCCTGCTTCCCTGGTGATTCAGATGTAGGAGGCCCACAGCGGTGAATAAGGCCCACAGCTTCAATAAGTTTAGACAAACGGGGATTCTAACCCCAGCCCCACCACTTGCGTGTCCTGTGACTGACCTTCGAGAACCGTGCTGCCCAGTTCGGCCAGCGCTAGCCACAGGTGGCTGTTTATATTCAAATTAATTGAGATGAAATGAAATTAAAGCCAGTTCCTCGGGGGGCATTGGCCACATTTCCAGTGCTCAGGAGCCCCAGGTGGCGGGTGGCCACCGTGTGGTGCAGAGCAGATCTGGAACACTGCTGTCCACTCATCGCTCCATCCATAGAGAGCGCTCTTGGACAGCACCGTTCTAGAATGTCCGCTCCACGGAGGCAGAGGAAATCACCTGCTTCATTTTCTACTGTCCAGGGCATACAGCACAGTGCCTAGAGCCGAGCTGGGGATCCGTGAATCCCTTTAAAGCAGTTCCTCATCTGGCTGCCCTGGGTCTGTGCTGCTCTGCGCAGGCTGCTCTCTGGTTGCGCTGTGCGGGGCTCCCACTGCAGTGGCCGCCCTTGCTGCAGCGCGTGGGCTCTGGGGCGCGTGGACTTCAGCAGTCGCAGCACACAGCCTCAGTGGTTACCATGCACGTGCTTAGCTGCTCCGCGGCATGTGGGCTCTTTCCAGGTCGCGGGCGGAACCTGCGTCCCCTGCGTTGGCAGGCGGATTCCTATGCACTGTACCACCAGGGAAGTCCCATCAGCAACTTTTTAATTGACTTTTTATTGTGGTAAAATACACCACATGTAATGTGAAACGGACCGTCTTAAGCATCTTGGAGTTTCAGCTCGGTGGCGTTAAATCTATTCACATTGCTGTGCGGCCACTGTTCATCTGCAGAACTCTCATCATCCCAAACGGAAACTCTGCCCTACGAGACAATAACGTGCCATCAGTAAATACGATTTAATAAACGGGTGATCTCGGTCATCTCCTCACTCCGAGCTTTAGCTTCCTGGCCTACAGAACGGGCGCCATATGGGTTCCCACCTCGTGAGTCTGTAAAGGTTAAATGGGATCTAGAAGGTGCGTTTGGCACAGGCCTTGGTGCAGAGTAAGTGCTCATCAAGCGTCTGCAGTCACTGTGTTATTGGGTGTCCCCAGGGGCTCAGCGGTAAAGAATCTGCCTGTAGTGCAGGAGACTTGGGTTTGATCCCCAGGCCAGGGAAGATACCCCAGAGGAGGAAACGGCAACCCATTCCAGTATTCTTGCAGGGAAAATCCCACGGACAGAGGAGCCTGGCGGGCTACAGTCCGTGGGGTCCCAAAGAGTTGGACACGACTGAGTACTTGCTTACTGTTATCACCCCTTCGGGCAGTCTTCCCCGAGTATCCCACACCTCCCTGCTCTCTTAGCTCTCCATTCAAGTAGACAGAAAGAGAGACCACTGCTGCTGTGAATTACATGGGTGTTGTGTCTCCAGGGCATGAACCACAGCTGCCTTTGAGTCCTCAGCCAGGCTAACTACCCTGAGGACCATTACTTCCAGTGGCTTTCACCAACAGGTGTCCCAGGACCCTGCACCACACCCAGAGATGGGGGACGAGTCGGGAGAAGCCTTTTCAAATGATCTCAAAGTACAGATGGGAAGGCTCTGGTCCAAGGTCACACAGGAGGCCGGTGACACAGCCACAGTCCAGAGCAGGAAGGCTGACCCCAGTCTTTCCAGGACACTGCCTGACTGGGACATGGGACCACCAGCTGAATGGATGGATGAACGAATGAACGAACGAGAGCCTCATTTTGCAGCTGAATGGGAGGCTCAGGGAGGTTAAGTGAGGTGCTTGGTAAATGTCTGTGGGACTGATCACTGGGTGTCAGAGGGCAGGGCATACTGGTCAGGCACTTCAAACCCTGTAGCCCCTTTAATCGCTGGGACAGTCTCTCGCCCTGGATAGAAAGTTATCATAGTGGAGTGGAGAGAGAAGCTAAGTCTTGGCATCATGAGGGAGAGAAGGAATTTCTTTGGCTTTAGAATCAGACACAGAGAAGGCAATGGCACCCCTCTCCAGTACTCTTACCTGGAAAATCCCATGGACGGAGGAGCCTGGTAGGCTGCAATCCATGAGGTCGCTAAAAGTCGGACATGACTGAGCGACTTCACTTTCACTTTTCACTTTCATGCATTGGAGAAGGAAATGGCAACCCACTCCAGTGTTCTTGCCTGGAGAATCCCAGGGACGGGGGAGCCTGGTGGGCTGCCGTCTATGGGGTCGCACAGAGTCGGACACGACTGAAGCGACTTAGCAGCAGCAGCAGCAGAATCAGACAGGCTCAGATCTGTCACAGAACTTGAGACAAGGGGGCAGTCTTGCTAAGCTCTGAAACTTTCTACACTAAGGACTCTCCTGAGACATTATAAAGGCTGTGGCCTTCAGCCATTGGTGAGCTGGTAAATGTTTAACAACTGGCTCCTGAAAGGGGGGAAAAAGCTCCGGTTTGCATCATTTGCTGATTGCTGTGGTGTAAATACTTCTAACAGTTATTTCAAGGTCCCAGTGAAACCTGGCTCGCAAAATTCACGAAATTTTAACAACGCGCTCTCCCTCCTGAGCCAGAGGGAGCCAGCTCCAGCATATCACGGGGTCTGTGTAAGCTCAGGTCAACCTCTTCCCTTTTTGTGCCTCATCTCCCTGATCTGCAAAGTAGGGTACTGACGGTTCCTGCCTGCATGGCTGTCAAGAGGATGAAATGAGCCCTTTCTATGCTGCAACCCAGAGGCTGGAAAATCAGCAAGACTAGGGTGGACTGTAGAAGGTCCCTCCTTCCCTCCCTGGCTGGGCATTCTGAAGGGGCCTAGGGGGCAGCTGGGGCATCAGCTGTGGGGGGCCAGCACCTCGTCCCCTCCCCACCCCTGGTCCCTTGGGCAGGCTCTCCTCCTCTCTGACGCCGGGCTCAAGGGTTCCTGGGTAGCCTCGTGGAGGGGACCAGGAAGCCCCCGGCCCTTCTGTCTGAGTCACTTTCAGAAGCCAGGTGGCGGGTGGGGCGAAGGGGAGGGCAGAGCGGCTCGTGGTGACGGCTGTTTGCCCAAACCTGGAAAGACGGGCTCACCTGCCCGAATCTGGTGGATGTGCTGCATTTCCCCGGCTTCATTCCTTCACCATGGGAGGGGGAGGAAATCCCCTCTGTCACCCAGGCAGCCTTCCCATCCCAAGCTGAGGACTGGCAGGGCCTGGGCACCCAAGGGGTCACTCTTTAGACAGTGGGGTGCCAACCAGGTCATGGAGTCATGCCCCACTCCGCATCTCTCTTCTTGCTTTTGGCATCTAGGTGCCTGCATTCAGGGGCTGTGGGTCTGGAAATTAAGGAGAGCTGATCGTGTTGGAAAGGGGCCTTCTCACACTGGGAAGGATGGCTGCATTCCTGGGAACTCGCTGCGGCCCAGAGGTTAGGACTCCACGCCTTCAGTGCTGAGGGCCTGGGTTCAATCCCTGGTTGGGGAACTAGGATCCTGCGAGCTGTGTGGTGTGGCTATGGCTAAAAACAAAAACAAAAAATATGCATTCCTGGCCAGGCGCTCCAGGAGTTTCTTTGTAAAGAGCATGAGAACGTAACAGAATTTTAGGGCAGAAAGGTGCCCATGGCACAGACAAGCCCTCTGCCACCAAGATGGGGAAGCTGAGGCCTGGGAAAAGAAAGGTCATGTTCACAGTTACACAAGGACTCAGAGGCTGAACTAGCACCTGGACTCAGCCCTGGATGCCAGTCTCTTTTTTGCTCCCTGGTGAGCGGCAGAAAGGGCTGGAAGGTGACGGCCCAAGAACACAGCTGTCCTTCGGGGGAGGGGTGACTTGCCAAGGAGGCCCCCGTGGTGGTGAACGCGTCCTGGAGGCCCCAGGCCGAGGTGGTAGCAATGCTGCTTTCGGGGGAGGGGGGGCCCTGGGCCTGCCCAGCTTGGCCCCTGAGCCCCTGTGTGGCCGTGGGCGAACCATGACTCTCTTCTCCCTGACATCAGTCTCTCTGGCAGCCAAACGGGGGGACCAGGCTGGAGGCTGAAGATGCAGGAGGATGGTCTGGGTGTCTGGTGCAGAAGCAGACACAAGGGGTGTGTCTGGGGGAGCTGGGGTGAGGGCGGGGGTTAGGGTCCAGGACGCTCAGCTCCTCAGACCCCAGGGGACGGGACTCCTGCAGGGGCCTTGGCACCCCCGGGGACTGAAGGGAGGGGTTGGGATGCAGGGGGCCTGGCCTAGACCCCGAAGGCATGAGTCTGGTGCTGCCCGTGACCCCTGAAAGAGGTGGAGAGACAGCGAAGTCAAGAGAAAGACGGAGAAAGGGGGCCCTCCCAGGGAGAGACGTTTGAGACAGAAATGAGAGAGAAGGAGAGGCCGAGAGGAGGAGACACATGTTTCCACTCAAAGCTCTTGACTGTTTAAAATAAAGCCGACCCAGCAATCTTCACCGCTGACGGTTGGCCGGAGCCCAGGCCCCAGGCAGAGAGTGCCCACGGGCCTCCTGGGCCCACCCGGAATACTCAGCTCTGGCCCTGGCTCAGGCCTGAGGGGCCCAGGAGAGACCCCTGAGCAGGCAGGACCCCTGAGGCGTCTCCAGACATCCCCCCAGTGCAGCTGCCACCCCCAGAGCCTCTGGGTCATTCGGGGCTGGAGCAGCCAACCCGCCTGGCCGGGAGGACACCTGAGAGCAGACGGGCTCGTCTTGGGGCCCGCGTGGCAGGGGATCCCTGTCCCCAGACGCTCTCCAGGGTACAGCCCAGGTCCCCGCAGCCCCGGCTCGAGGGCACGTGGCTGGGGGTGAGCCGTGAGCCGTGGAGATGGTGGAGGGTCTTCAGGAGGAGGAACACGCAGGTGCAGGCCCGGGTCAGCACGCCTGTCCAGACTCGCTCAGAGCCCCTCCGCCCCACACACACGCATTCTGCACTCGGACCCAAGAGCTGATCTGGCCGCAGCCCCCGGGGACCCAGGCAGGAATGAAGCTGGTCTAAGAGCTTCACCTGTGTCTCTTTGCGACCCCATGGACTGTAGCCCACCTGGCTCCTCTGTCCATGGGATTCTCCAGGCAAGAACACTGGAGCGGGCAGCCATGCCCTCCTCCAGGGGAGCTTCCCGACCCAGGGGTCGAACCCATGTCTCTTAGTCTCCTGCATTGGCAGGCGGGGTCTTTACCACCAGCATCTTGTGGGAGGCCCAGTCTAAGAGCAGGTCCTGTTTGGAGAGCTCCCAGCAGGCCCCAGAAGCTGCCAGGCGCTGAACGCCTACTCTCGTTTAATCCTCCCACTCCATGAGGCTGGAGCCGTTACAACGTCCACTTCACAGACCATGAAACTGAGGCTCGAAGGAGTTGACACACTCACTGCCTGAATCTCTTAATAAGTGGAACATGGGATTTGAACCTGGATTTGTTCACGCAGCTCCATCCCACCCCCTGGGGTGTCGGGGAGCTCCTGGGCCCATGGAGGGGGCGCCCTGCACCCTCAGGCCCCGCTCCCGTCCCTTCCGGAGCTGAGAGAGGCAGCTCTGAGGACGGCTGATCCCCGGGGTTTTGTTCTTGGCACAAAGGCATCCGGATCCCGGCTTAGCGGTGAATGGCGAGGGGCCCGCCACCCCCTGCGGGCAGGCCTGGCAGGCCCTGCTGCTGCCTGCTGCCCCACCGCCCGGGAGCCGCGGCTTCCCATTCAGAGCCGCGGCTCAGCCAGCGACAAGAGCATCAAACCAGGGAGATTACAGACCTGGGGGGGTTACAGGCGGCCGTGAGGGTCTGGGGGGGGGGGCTGGGGGTCCCACAGGGGCCTTGGTCCGGTGCGGGCTCCTCCTGGCCTCACGGAGACCTCAGGGCCACCAGCAGGGCAGGCAGTGAGGGGATGGGAGGCCAGAGGGGAAAAGGACCACCCGAGGGCACAGTTGGGGGCAGGGCGGTCACCGATCCAGGCGACCCCACTCTCACTCGGGATGTCTTCTGTGAAACACTCTCTGTGCTTAAGACACCCTGTCCTGGGGCCTCTCCCAGAGAGAGAAAGGCCAAAGGCTGACAGAGAGGAGACATTGGAGGCAGAAGGGGGAGAAGGGTGGTCTCCTGGGGGCATGTGCCCCCCTGACTGCCCGCGGGGGTACTGGGGGAGGGCTGGCACGTGTGGGCAGCGCCTGGTCGGGCAGAAGCGCGGAGGTGGAGGGGGCCCCGGTGGATGGAGCAGCACGGAGAGGGCTGTGAGCACCAGGGCTCCCCAGGGCCTCCTGCAGCCGCGTCTGCTCCGGGCCGGTGGGAGCCCTGGACCTGGGGGTCTTCCCCGTCCTGGGCTCAGACTCGCCCGGGAGAGAAGGGAGTGCGGGTCTCAGCCCGGGGGTCGCAGAGGGTGAGGGCACTGGTGGCCGTGGGCCCTGAGGTGCTGCTCTGCTGCGTGACCTCAAGGAGGTAAACAGCCCTCTCTGGGCCCCCTTCTCCTTCCAGAGGACTCTGGCATCCTGTTGGACGCTGTGGGTTTGCTGACTGGGGGCCCCTGCACTGATTCCTTCAGGGAGGCGGGCTTGTGCTGGCCCTGGGCCTGCATTCTTTATCCGGTCCTCCCAGCACAGTTACTTCCTCCCCACTTGACAGGTGAGGAAACTGAGGCTCACAGAGGCCTGGGCCAAGGTCGCCCGGCTCCCGAAGAGTTCCAAGCCGCATGACCTCACTCTCGGATGCCAAGCTGTGGGCTGGGACCCCAGCAGGCTGGCCCCGTGCCTGGACGCTTGTGGGGCCGTGCGCCCCCGCCCCTGGTGCCAAGGTGGCAGAGGACGGTGCCCACCTGCTCCCCCCCACCCTGGCGCAGGCTCGGCGGCACCCCCAGGAATGCCGCTGCATTCCTGTGGCGGGGGCGCGGCTGCCCGCAGCTCTGTTTGCCCGAGGCGCGCTGGTTGCTAAGCGCTGCTCCAGGCGCTGAGTCAGCAGGCCGCCCGGCGCAGGAAGGAGGTGACGGGTGGGGAGGAAGCCCTGCTTCCCCTGAGGGGTCGGGGTGGAGGTGTGCCCTGGGGTCCAAACTTGGGAGCAGCGGGGGAAGTCAGGCTGAGTCCTGCTGAGGAGCTAAGATGCTCCCTGCGGAGAAGTCGGGTCAGCGGAGCTCAGGGTGCGAGGACTTTAGATGGGAGGGGAGGCTTCCACGTGCCCGGCGCCGCACTGGCTACCCTGATGGGACTCTTATCTCCTAGAATAAAGCTGACTCACTGTCCTTACCCTCCTTTCTCATCTGGGGAAACTGAGGTGCGGCCGGTCCCTTGTGAGGAAGGGGCAGGGCCAGGCCTGGGACTCAGAGCTGCGGTCAGTGTGCGGGGGGCGGAGGGTGCTCTGCCACCCGGGCCTGGCCTTGTTGGCTTCGAGAGCCCTTTCCCTTCTGGGGCCTCAGTTTCCCCCCTGCCCTGAGGAGGCAGGGAAAGTGGCCCTGCCACGCCCTCCGCAGTGCTATTTGCTCTCCGTCAGGAACATCACTTCCCCGCCGGCCTCCCTGCCAGCCAGCCTTTGATCTCCTGGCGGTGCCTGCCTCCAGACTCCCTTTATCTTTACAGGCACTGCCCCAGGCACCACCCCCACCCCCCACTGGCATCCGGAGGGCAGAGGGGGCACTTCCGGGAGAGCCAGCGTGGAGGTGGGGAGAGCTGGCTGAGAGGGTTGGGCTTAGCGGGGTCTCGCACTGCCCGCCTGGGAGGGGCTGGCAGCTGGTGGGCACTGGGGGCCAGTGCGGGGCAGACAGTGTGCAGGGTGGGCCGGGGTTTCCCGAGGCCAGGGGTTTCCCGAGGCCAGGGGTTTCGAGGGCTGGTTCTGGGTTTCTGATAAGAGAAGGAAGGGGTGGTCAAAATCCGTGGGAGACTGGGAGATGGGCTGGGGGCAGGAGCAGGGCAGAGGGGTTCCACCGCCAGCCTGCCCCACGGCCTTTGCCCGAGGCCTTGGCCCAAGTCTAACGACCAGCTGCCCCCGCCTGCCTCCCCTCTCAGGCAACGATCTGGGGGCTCAGAGCTGGAAGCGGTGCTGTCTGGCGCCTCCTCTGAGGTGCACGGGCTGAACTGATGGGTAAGCCCCGGCCCCTGCCCGCGGAATATCTCTACTCTGAAGCAAGAGCTGCGGCTCCGGCCCACAGGGAGCTCCTAGTCTTGAGAGAGGGCACGCAGGCCACTCCTGGAAACCCCCTAACTGCTGGAGGAGCTGTTGTGCCCTCCCCTTGGGGGGCGGTTCAC
Organism: Bos indicus x Bos taurus; assembly: GCF_003369695.1. Classification (NCBI taxonomy): domain Eukaryota; kingdom Metazoa; phylum Chordata; class Mammalia; order Artiodactyla; family Bovidae; genus Bos; species Bos indicus x Bos taurus. The sequence continues at coordinate 135,616,251 of NC_040077.1, forward strand.
AGTCTGAGGGCTGAGGCCTGCAGGAAGGCTGAAACCAGCAAGCCTGCTGGGAGTCCAGCGTCTTCACCAGGCCGGTTCAGGTCCCAGAGACACCTCTGTCCCTCCGGGATCAGCCTGAGGCCAGGCTCTGGCCGGGAGGGGTCTCTGTCAGACCGGCCCAGGGCACAGGTTCAGGCTGTGGCAGGAGGTGGGTCCCTGTGCAAAACACTTATTAGCGCTGCTCCTCCGGCGGCGAGACGGGGAGGGTCTATTACAGGGCTGGAGCCGCAGGCAGCCTGCCTCCATACCCCCGCCTCCCACTGCGCGCGCACACACCCGGGCACAGACGTGCACACACACGCAGACGTGCACACACACGCAGACGTGCACACACACGCAGACAGGCGTGCACACACACACACCGGATGCACCGGGCCTGCCCTCGTCCTCAGCTTCTTCACTGTGACCTGAGGGTCATCACAGCTCTCCCGCCCGCCCCCTTCCTCTGGGACACGCGGGTGTGGGCACACACTCGTCCTCACACACTCACACCGGCAGGCCCACGCCCCGCTGCTCCAACCACCCCCAAACTCACACGCAACGTACCCAGCACATCCTTGCCTGTGAACCTTCACACAAGTGCACACAGGTGTATATGTAGTTGGGGGTCTGTGGCAGGGTCCCTGGGACCCCTGTGAGGGTGAAGAGAACCCTCTCCCCCCCAGCAGCATTCTTTCTTTGGGGTGGACCCCCCACGTCAGCCAGGTGCCAGGCGGAGCCCCCAGCTCGGTGCCCTTGCCCTCTTTCCCAAGGAAATGCCATTTTGGCCAGGGGGAGGTTGTGTGTGAGAGGCACGCATATCTGGCTTCCATTGCCCTGAAACTTGGCTTCCTCATCTGTAAAGCAGGGATGCAGGCAGTCACGGGGAGGGCGCGGAGGGGCGGAGGCCACGAGAAGACCTGGGTGCAGGCTGATGTGTGTACAGCGCCTGAGACATCGCAGATGCTCAGTAAACGCTGGCTGGGTGGGTTGGGGGCAGCGGGAACTCCCTGGAGCGTGGAAGAGAACAGATATGATCAGGCGTGTTCCACAAACCTGGTGCATTCCAGGCCTTGACCTGGGCACTGGGGCCTCAGATTAAAACAAAGTCAAACCAAACCCTGTTCCCTCCCTTCTTTCAAGGTGCTCACTCGCCCGATACTGCAGAGGCTGGATTTTGTGTCAACAGTCAATTCCAAGTCAGCGTGGGGTGTGCTGGGACATGAGACGTACGGAGAGGCGGCAGGAGGGGAAAGCGTGGGGTGGCCACTTCTCAGGAAGTGATCTTAGTCAGTGACTGTCCCTCTTTGAACTCAGTTTCCCCGAATATAAAATGGGCTTGAAAATAACCAGGTCACGTGGCATGTGGCCTCTACTTGGGCGGAGCCCGTGGGCCATTCCGCCCCTTCTGAGCCTGGGCTTGGGGGCTGGGGGTCCGGATGAGGCCATCTGTTTCCACGGAGTTCCTGCAGTTTCTTCCCCAGGAACCCAGGCCCTCGGACCCCAGGTCTCAGGGGCAGGGTGAGGGGCAGCGGCAGACCCTGGAGCGTGCTCGACCACGGACAGACGCAGTCAACCCCCTCAACTACGGGGCTGGGCAAGTTTCTGGTGGCTGCAGATCTGGGGAAGCATCAGAGGTGTCCTGACCCCTGGGAGCACTCGGTCTAACAGGAGAGGCATGGATTCCCTTCTGCGCCCTCCAGCATCCAGTCAGAGGGGGCACGCGGCACAGCAAACTCACCCTCTAATGAGGTAAGTCTCTCCGGAATGTCAGAGCTGGGAGGTCCCTTAGAACCTCTCCTGAGTCTCCAAGGCTTGGCCTGGAGAGACCCCCTCAGGACCCCGAGGGCGGGACTCACGTGGGGAAGGGTGGGTGTGTCTCACGGGCATTGGGGCAAACTGCAGCCAGCAGCCCTCCAAAGACTTCCAAAGTCAGGACTGTGCAGGCAGGCCTCCAGACCTGCCACCCCCAAGCAAGTCTGCGATCTGGTTCCTGCCCTTGGCTGGGCAGTTGGCAAGCGCGGGTCCCACCTTCCCTTTCTTCAGGTGGGGAAACCGAGACCAGGCGGAGGAGGTAGTTTTCAGGCCGTGAGGCCTTCAACAGATCTCTGCCGGCCTGTCTTTGCCTCCCGCAGGACGAGAGGAATGGATCTAGCTCCCTGCCTGGCTCTGAGATAAAGCTCAGCCAATCTCACTGTGATTACTACTAATCATCATTGTTGTGAAGCGCCTATGAGGCCCCAGGCGAGGCGGTAGAGGCCGAAGGCTTTGGGAAGGAGGGGATTTTTATTTAGTTGGCCGCACGTGGGGGTCTTAGTTCCCGGATCAGGGATCGAACCGGCGGCCCCTGCAGGGGAAGCGCGGAGTCTTAACCACTGGACCACCGGGGAAGCCCCGGAGGAGGTGATTTTTAAAGGTGGGGGGCGTGCGAGGCCTGGGGGGAGCAGCGGCCGGGACCGAGGGCAGAAACAGGCACAGCGCGCACCGCACCTGAGCGCGGGGCCCGGGCGCCTGGCCCCTCGTAGCGGTCCCCGCAGCCCTCGTTTCCACGGCGACGGGGCTGCCCCAGCCGGGCGCCGACCCCCTTTGCGGGGCGCAGAGGCGGTGCCTCGCAGCGGGGAAGGGGGCTCAGGCCGGCTGCACCGCGCCCGCGGCGACCCTCAAAGGCGGCACCAGCGGGGCCGGAACCCGGCGGCGGGCGCGAGAAGGGGCGCGGCGGGGCTGGGCTGGGCTTGCTGCCCCGCCCAGGCCCGGAGACCCCCGCCCCTCCCGCCGGCAGGTGGGCGCCCGCCCCCGGGGGCCGGAGCCGACACCGCCCCCGGCCCGCCCCGCTCCCCGCGCGCCTTCCGGGCCGGCCGGACTCTCCCGCAGCGCCCGCCTCGTCTCTGGCCGCCGCGGGGAGCAGGGCGAGCCCCTGGCTGGGCAGGGTGGACGGCTCCAGGCCGGGGCTCCAGGGTCGGGGGCGGGCGCACTGGTCCTCTTCCTCTCGAGGAATCAGGAGACAAGACTAGAGATTGGATTTTTTTTTTCAAATTATGTATTTATTTTTGAATATGTTACTGAAGCATTTGTTGTAACTACAGTTGCACAGGAAGAATACACAGTAAAATAGCCAACCACCACCCTTCACACACACACGCACGCACACACACACTCACTCACTCACCCTACCCAGGGCTGGCTGGGGGCACCTCAGGGGGTCCAACCGGAAGCTTGCAAATGGTGGCAAGTTTGGACAGGTGGCTGTGGCGTGATGGATGAGACGGCAGACAGAAGGATGGATGGGCTGGGGGACAGACAGACAGACAGGCGGTGACTGCCTGGCTGGGAAGGGCTGTCTGGGAAGTGATGGATGGGACACAGAGGGCTGAGAGGGACCGGGAGGATGGGGGGAAGAAGGAAGTGGGACAGATAGACCGACAGACAGACTGACAGATGAGGGAGCCAGATGGGGGGTTGGGGAGGGGTGGGTGGGGGCAGGGCCGTGATGAGCCGCCCTGCTGGGAGAGGGGACAGGGTCCTGCTGGGGAGCTGCAGTGGCCACGATGCACAGGGCTGGGTGAGGGTGGGCTGTTCCCTGCCAGGCTGGCTGCAGACGGGCTGGCTGCAGACAGACGGACAGACAGGGGCCTGGGGTGGGGGGGGCGGAGCGGTGACCCGGGCTCCGCAGGGACTGGCTGGTGGAGCAGGCTGGACAGATGGAGGCAGGAGTCGGGGGAGCTCCTGTCCTGCCGCAGGGGGTCCCTGCCGAGCCCTCTGGAGCTGCGTGCCTGGGCGGGGAGCAGGTGTGCGTGCGTCTGTGCCTTCCATCGTCCGCAGTGCTGGCTGGGGCCGCGGCTGTGTTCCCGGCCCTGCTCAGTGTGTGTGTGGACGTGTGAGTGCATGGGCCCGGTGGGGGGGTGCAGGACAGAAGCCCGAAGTGCGGGCCCCCTGCCTTTCCCTCGGGATTGACAGGGCTCCGGGAATGGGGCCTTGTGTGCCTGTGGTGTTGTCGGGGAGGAAAGGGGCTGGGGCCAGGCTTGGGGGTTTTCAGAGGACAGACAGGGCAGCGTCCCGCCCGCCCACCCTTCCTCCCCGGGCCCCACCAGGTCTGCAGCCCAACCGGCAGGGCGTGGGCAGGGAGCAGCACCCACAGGCCTTGTGCCCCCGAGTATGCTGTCAGCAATAAAAATAACGCCAGCTGACCTTGCCAAAGCCCCGCCATGTGCCAGCCGGTGTGCCAGAGGTGGTCACACTTTCCCGGCTCCCCCATGAGCTGGGGGTTGTCTTATATTTATCCCTACTTGACCAAGGAGAAAGATGCTCTCACAGGAGGTGGTGGGTCCAGCCGCTGCCCTCACCACATCCGCACAGACGACCCTGCTTTGCAGCGGGACCCTCAGAACACAGAGCAGGGAGCTGACCAGGCTGGAGAGAGGACAGGAGTGACCTCCAGAGGTTAACGCTGGGGGGCCACGGAGCCTGATGGATGCTGGCCTTGCACATGTGTGTGATGAGCAGTTTCCTAGTCCATGAAATGGGGAAAGTGCCGCTCGCAGGGGCTGTTGTGAGGATGACACAGGATAAGGTAGGACTAGCACCCAGCAGGTCAGAGCACCCAGGGGCCACGGGAGAGCATCCTGGAGCTCAGGTAGAGCTGGGGGCCCCTGCTCACCACGCCTTCAGCAGCAGCAGGACCCCCCCCCCCAACTTAGTCCCATTGATCCTCATCTCTGGAATTCAGCCTGGACCTCTGGGCGTGGCTGAGCAGCAGACGGTAGCCTGGGCCATCTTCACACCTCTCTAACAGGGGAAGCCACCGGTACCCCCCAAGGTACCCACGAGGAAAGCGGGGGAGATGGAAACGGCTAGCCCGGATGACACGGTGCGGTGAAGCCACCATCTGGGCTCCTTCCCTGCACACAGCTGCAGGCTGGCCTGCTGGGGGGACCCCTGGATGGAGGTGGGCAGCATCAGGCCCCCAGGGAGCTGGCGTATTAGTGGGGGTGGGGGACAGACGACAGGCTAATCCACAGTGACATGCAGAGTGCGCAGCGGGAGGGGAGTGAGAAGGGGAAAAGGAAGAACAGAGGAAGGGAAGTAGGGCGTCTAGAGGTGGGCGGCTCCTGCTGTTTTAAGTTTAACAGTCAGGTAAAGGAGGCAGGGAACCCTGGAGACTTAACGGGAGAGGGAGTGATCCCGGAGGAGGGAGAAGTAGGTGCAAAAGCCCTGGGGCAGGGCTGCCCGATTCTGGTATCCAGGTTCATTTCCTGCGAAGGGGATGAGGCTCTTACCTGCAGCTAAGAGCCTCTGAAGGTCAAGAGAAGTGATTAGTGGCGCTTCCTTGGGGGTCTGCTGGTTAAGACTCCAGGCTTCCATTGCCTCCACTGCAGGGGGCATGGTTTTGATCCTTGGTTGGGGAACCAAGATCCCACATGGGGAGCGGCCAAAAAAAGAGAGAGAGAGAAAAGAGAGAAGTGATTCCAGAGGAGCCAGGAGCCAGAGGCCAGGGGCCAGTCCTCACGGTCTCCGTGACCTCCAGCAGGTCCTTTCCCCTCCGCAGCCTCAGTTTCCTCCTTTGTAAAATACAGCAGTTGGATTTTATTTTCTAAGACTCCAGTGACCAGGCTGTGACTGTCAATGGTGGGTGGGAAGGTGTGGGCGGGGGAAGGTACGTCCCCCACAGCTTTGAAGACGCTCCTGCCCCGCCCCCCCTCCCCGGCTCCTGACCTTGAGCGGGAGCTCTAACCTTCTGAAGCTTTTTGTCCTCCTCTGCAGAAGGGGTAGAATCCTGCTTCTCAGGGCATTTGTGTGTCTCTGAGGTGGCGCTGCAAAGCCCTGAGGTCAGGGCCTGGCCTAGAAGCGGGGCTCAGTGGATGGGCTCTGCTTTTCCTCCGAGTTTTTAAACATGGGGTGAAGACTAGCCCTCAGAGAAGGGAGGAAGGCCAGCTGTTTGGGGTCAGGGAAAGCTTGTGGGAGTGGGGTCTAAACTGGGCTTGGGAGGAGGAGAGGTTGTGGCCAGGTGGGAGAGAGAAGGCCAAAAGCAGTGAGCAGCTTCGCCGGGAGTCTGGCGTGGCAGGAAGAGGGCTCCGAATCCAGGTGGGAGGCCGGGTGGAAGATGGGTACCTGGAACACTGAGGGGAGAGACATCTCATTCCTCCCCGCCCTGGACTGTGGCCCAACCTTTCCCCACCCAGAGGCCCTGCCCCTTAGCCAGGCCCCAAGGGCAGGATTTGCAAGGAACCCACTTCAAAGGGTCCCAGGAAGCTTGAGCAAGCCCCAGAGGAAGCAACACAGCCTCTAGCCCAGCTCCGGGGGTGGGGGAAACCCTGCTATTATGGGGGCTTCCTCCCACGCTGCCTCTTCTCCAAATGTGGGCGCCCACCTTTAAGTTCCCCTTCCCCAACCTCAAACCACCGCATCAGTAGAGTGGAGCTCAGGAACACATCCGCTCGGCCAAGTTCACCCCAAAAACCTCACTTGAACGGCTGCTCTTCAAGTCTGCTTTGCAGCTGCTGCTGGGAAGGTGTTTCTTGGAGAAAGATGCAGCCCTAGTACGTGTGTGTGTTCGACGCACAGACATTTACTGAGCACCTGCTGTATGCCAGCTCCATGGGGCACGGCCAGATGGAGTAAAACAGGACTTCTGTCCCAAATGGAGTCCCTCTGCCTGAAGGGGAGGGAAGGTGAGGAAGTAATTATAATGCCGGGTGAGAGCTGAGGTTTGTTCCAGGGTGAGATGATTGATTCGCCTGGGAGTGCCCAGCTGGCTTTTCAGAGTGACTTTGGATTGTAAAGGGAAAAGTGGCTAAGATTTGACGCTCACTCACCGTACGCCAGACACTGTGCTAAGGGCTTAAGGTGTAATCTCCTTTAATCCCAGCAGCCATCCTGGAGGCTGGAAGCCATTATTATGCCCATTTTACAGACGTGGCGGTTGGGTCGTGAGACTTGCCCAAGGCCACACAGTTGGTTAATGGCAGAATCCAGGTCTGCTGGAACTGTGATTCAGTCATTCACCTGCCAGATGTGTCCTGGCCCACGCTGCAGGCGAGATGCCCTCCTATATTTAGTGGCGGTGGGGCGGGGGGTGGGGGGTCCAGTGTCTCTCCTCCAACGTTGTTCCAAGGCAGGACTTGAAGAAGGAAAAGGAGAAGACCTCCCTGGTGGTCCAGTGGTTAAGACTCCACACTCCCGACGCAGGGGGCCCGGGTTCAAGCCCTGGTCAGGAACTAGATCCCCCGCACAACTGAGACGTGGCACTGCCCAACAAATGAGTTTAAATAAGTAAATAAATGAAACAAAATGGTTAGTTGTTAAAAAAAGAAGGGATCGGAGTCGCCAAAGTGGAGAGGGCGTCTGGGCAGATGACAGTTTGGACAACTGGAGGCAGATATGAGGCCACACGGTGTGTTAAAAAAAGGGCGGCTGGACTGGGCTCTGGGCTGAAACACACTCAGCCGCTTATTCTACCTCTGTGGTCCTGCAGTATGACTGTAGGCAGGTGAGTTCTTCTTTCTGAGCCTCAGTTTCTTCACCTACAAAAGTGGGGACAACGTTAACTTCCCCTTCTAGGGATGAGTTCACAAGTAACAGCGGCTTGGCACACAGTAGGCCTTTGATAAAATGCGTGCGCAGAAGGGAGAGAACTGGCCTAGAGGGCCAGCGCCAGACGTGGCGTCTGTGGGGAGACTCCTGTGTCCGGGCACTGCTGAAGCTGGTGCCGGGACTGAGAAGGGCTGTTAGACTCATTCCTCGCCTCTGGGAGCTTGCAGTCTAGTCCAGAGTCAGTGCAGAGGCTCCGAAGACAAGTAAGACTTGAGCTGGCTGAGACCAGGGTCCTGGGGCATGTAGTAGGGAGCTCCAGGGGCTCAAGGAGAGTCTGATCCCTGGGGGCTTCGCGGCAGAGGTGGTCGCTGGACTGCCCCTGCAGACTGCCGCAGGGCATCGTTCCAGGTATCCAGCCGCAGTGGCCCTCTGGGTTCTGAGTAATTCAGTTCTTCCAGAGGCAGTGGAGAGAGGTACCTGGGAGAGGGCATGCCAGATCTATCTGGGCTGCCTGGGCCAGGACTCCAGTTATTTTCCAACTTAAGAAATTTTTTGGCTGCACTGGGTCTTAGTTGCAGCACACAGGCTCTTCGCTGCCTCAGGCAGGCCCTTCCGTTGTGGCATGCAGGCTTAGTTGTTCTGCAACATGTGGGATCTCTGTTCTCTGACCAGGGATCAGACCCACGTCCCCTGCGTTGCAAGGCAGATTCTTAATCACTGGGCTGCCAGGGAAGCCCCCATTTTCCAGCTTTTACAAGCAAGCCTGATCCTTTGCAAAAGCACACAGGAACAGTGCTCCCTCATGGCTGAGACTGCGGTTTCAGTGCTTACCTCTGTCCTCTGGTGTCCTCAGCACCCCCGCCCCCAATCAGTCCAGCGAAGGTGGGCACCTGAGCAGGCTGCTGGGCTGAAATCGGGTATTAGCAGGTGAGAGCCCTGCAGCCACACCCACACACTCACACTCACACCTACACACACACTCACACACACACCCACACACCCACACACACTCACACACACTCACACACACTCACACCCACACCCACCCACACACACACTCACACACTCACAGCCACACTTATTCACACTCACACTCACTCACACTCACACCCTCACACCCTCACACCCACACACTCACACACACTCTCACACACTCACTCACATACACACCCACACCCACACTCACTCACACTCACACTAACACACCCCCACACACCCCCCACACCCATACACTCACACACACTCTCACACACTCACATACACACCACACCCACACTCACTCACACTCACACTAACTCACACCCACACACACACCCCCACACACTCACACCCACACACACCCACACCCACACACACCCACACCCACACTCACTCACTCACATTCACTCACACAAACTAACTCACACCCACACACACACCCCCAGACACCCACACACTCACACACACACACACCCACACTCACATACACACACCCACACTTATACCCCCCACACACTCACAATACACACACACACACTCACACCCACTCACCCACCCACTTACACAGAGTCACCCACACACCCACACACACACACTCACACTAACTCACACCACCCACACTCACGCTCATACCCACACACACTCACACCCATTCATACCTACACACACACTCACACACTCATACCCGCACGCACTCACACACTCACTCACCTGGGCCCCACTTGCCTGCAGCAGAAGCCCTGCTTGCCACTGTGGCACTCAGGCCCCAGGGCTCTTTGGGGCCTTTATGGGGTAATTCCATCTCCGTTAGGGCTTATTATGTCTATAAATACTGCCTTTCCGGGCGCTTTATAAGACTCGCTGAAGAGCTTTCCTTCTCAGCAGTCAGCAGAGCAGGAAGGACTCAGGGTCAGAAAGGAAGAGAGGAAAGGGTGTGTCGCAGGTGAGTGACTAAAGACCAAGGTGCCCACTCCATGCCCTCTGGCCACTGCCCACTGCCCACAAGCTTCTGCGCCTGTCCTGTTTCACAGATGAGACACAGCTCTAGGCTCTCAGCCCCGAGCTGGGCACGGCCTCCAGGCACTCAGCGTCCAGCCAGCAGGGCCTGCTTGCCTGCAGCCGGCATGAGGGCTCAAGGAAACGCACACATCCCGCACGAGGCCCAAGCAACACCGCTGGGTCCTTCACACACACTCACTCACACACACTCACTCACACCCACACACTCACTCTCACACACTCACACCCACACACACCCACACACACACGCTCACACAAACACACACCTGCCAACACCTTCCTTCACTCCTCGGTTCAGAAGTTCAGCAGAAGTTTGCTGGATTCCAACCACGTGTCGGATGCTATTTCCCACAAACTTCCCTGCCCTCTTGGACAGTATCTTCTGGTGGCACATCCAGCATACAGAGCCTGCAGTGTGCACAGCACAACATGTGCAGCCTCACACACAACACACAGGAAACCTATGCCCATAACCCAGAGGACACAACACAACTGCAAAACCCTTATGCATACCACGTACTACACACACGCACACTCACACACACACACACATGTACTACACACACGCACACTCACACACACACGCACTACACATACGCACACACACACACTACACACACGCACACTCACAGACACACACGCACTACACACACGCACACACACACACACACACGTACTACATACACGCACACTCACACACACACACACACACACCCCCCTCACTGGCATCCACAGGGCTCTGTGCACACCTCCTGCCCCCTCCCCTCAGCCACAGACGCTGCTTCCTCTGGCTGAACCACGTGTAACCATAGTAACAGCTGAGATTTAAGAAGCGCCTTCCGTCGTCTTGGCCTCTGCGGTTAACACGCATGATCATGTTCATCTTCACCGTAACCCTCCGGATGAGCAAACTGAGCCTCCGAGAAGTGAAATGTCCAAAAACTCATAGACTGCCTCCACAGGTCACGCTCTCAACCTCTGCCAAGTCCGACACACTCACAGTCACATATAAATCCTCTTTTGTCCACACATGCTCACACACAGAGACACATGTCCACATACTCACTCTCACAGACACTTGCGCACTCATGCGCTCTCAGAGGACAAGACTCTCCTCCCGTCATCTTGGTCAAAGGCTTTAATTATACTGCCCCTACACCTGTAATTAATCCCTGCCCCCTTTTCCGGGGAGATGTCTGAACCCGCTTCCCAAGGGTGGGAGCCAAGGCCCAAGGCCGAGATGTCCACATCTGGCAGGGAGGACCCAGGAGCCAGAGGAGCCCAGTGGGGCTGTTGGGTGAGAAGGTCCAGGGCGTCAAGAAGAGGCTGGGGTCAGAGAGGAGGTGGGCAGAGGGGGCGGTGGTTTCCCGGAAGCCAGGCCCGCTACAGCGGTTTCTCTTGGACTGGGCCGGCCACGTGGTGGGTTGGGCAGTGGGTGGTGGCGGGTGGACAGGTAGGCAGGCAGGAGAGAGAACACTTCCCGCTTGTTTCACTAATACCAGGCCCTTCTGTCAGGAGGGGCAATGAGCTCACATCTAGGAACCTTTGGGGAGAGGCTCCTTAAAGGAGCAAGTGGGAAGCCAGTGTCCTCCAAAGTGTTAAAACAGACCTACTGATTCTACCATTTCAGGGCTGGCGGGGAGGGGTGCTCTGCACAGCAGCCTCTGGGCCTCCCTTTCCCAGGATGGGCAGCAGTTAAAGCAGAGACTACCCAGATTCAAATCCTCACTCCTCTACCTTTGAGCTGTGCAACCTTTGGGCATATTGTTTAGGCTGTTGCAGCCTTAATTTACTCCTCTTGTTCAGGCACTAAGTCTTGTCCAACTCTTTGAGACCCCAGGGACTGCAGCAAGCCAGGCTTCCCTGTCACTCACTATCTCCTGGAGCTTGCTCAAACTCATGTCCATTGAGTCGATGATGCCATCCAACCATCTCATCCTCTGTCGCATCAGGGCGGGTCAGAGTATTGGAGCTTCAGCTTCAGCATCGGTCCTTCCAATGCATATTCAGGGTTTGACCTCTTTGCTGTCCAAGGGGCTCTCCAACACCACAGTTCAAAAGCATCAATTCTTCGGTGGTCAGCCTTCTTTGTGTTCCATCTCTCACATCCGTACGTGACTACTGGAAAAACCATGGCTTCCGACTATATGGACAGGGATAATGACATCTACCTCTCAGAGGAGAATTAAGTGATACGCATGTCCTTAGACGCGGTTGCTCTCAGATTCCTGAATTCTTAGAGGCGCCTGATCAGAGAAGCTCTCTCTGACCGCCGAAGGTTGGGTGCACAGTTCAGAAATACCAGGAAGGGGGGCGTCAAGCTGCTCAGCGGGCGACTACTTCTTGAGTCTTTAGGCCATTTCAGCTGAGGCCTTCAGGCCAGTGTTGAGCTCGGCCCCAGAGGGCAGAGGGTAAGAGCGGGGCTCGGCGCAGGATCCCTCAAGGCTAGCCTCTGTTGCACAGGCTCTTGGAGGCGCTCAAACCTGCGGGGACCTGGGGGCGCCAGCGAGTCCTGAGAGCCCGGAGAGCCTCCCCGCCCCCGCGGGGCGCCGGCCCGGCCCCTTCGGAGACACCGGGGGCGTGGCCCGTGACGTCACCCGGGCATGAATGGACAGGGGCCGGTCCGCTCTCCGCCCGCATTGAGCTCTCGGGCGGGCGGGAGGAAGCTGCGGGCGGGAGGCGGACCTGGGCCGGCGGGCGTGCGTGCGGAGCGGGGTGCGGAGCCGGGCGGAGAGCAAGGAGCGCGGCATGGGGCGTCGGGCGCCGCCCGCCTGCCTCGCGCTGCTGTGGGGCTGCGCGCTGGCCGCGGCCTCCGCGGCGCAGGGCAAGGAAGGTAAGTGCGCTCGGCCCGACCCCGGCCCCTGCTCCGTCCCGAGCCCGGCGCGCCGGGACGCGCGCCACTTCGGAAACTCCAGTCCTGGCGTGCTGAGGTCCGGAGGGCTCGCGGGCTGCGAGCCGGGAGAGTCTGGGGCCCCCGCCCCAGCCCACTCGGGGCTGTAGGCGCTCCTAGTACTAAGAGGCTGGGGCCCGGGCGCGCGGGGCTCAGAGGCCGCAGAGAAACGGACTCGGCGCCGGCCACGAGGCTTCAGGAACGCGTCCCGGCGAGGGCGCGGGGTCTCTTGGAGCAGGAGTGTCCGGGGGTCTTTCCGGGGGCTCAACTTCGTGGTGACCTGAATTCGCTAACCCTCTTGCCCGGATTTTGCGGAGAAGGCGTTTCTGTGGAGGCCACTCACTTTGGGGAGGGGCTCTATGGCCGGCAGGGACACCCTTGCAGAAGCCCCAGCTCCCTGAAGTTTTCTCCACGCCCCGTGATGCCTCCAGTCGGGGAGGAGAGCTCGCGGGGAGTTTCGGGCCAGTTTGCCCACGCACAGCCCTCCTTCCCGCCCCGCACTCCAGGACTCGGGGGGCAGGTCCCCGGGCCGCGAGTGCGGACAGGAAGTCCCAAAGTCAAGAGTTCTGAGCGAGGGGTGATTCAGAGCCAGGAAATGCAGCAGGTGGGGGCGCGGCCTGCCAAGGTGTGGAGCCGGCACCCCAGGGCCACCGCGGAGTCCGGGCACCCGGGGGTGGGGGACTGACTCACCCGCCCCTGCCGCCGCGCTGGGTTGGGGGCCGCGCGGACTTCGCCCGGGGCGGGGCCGCGGGTGAGTGGGGGCGTTACCGCCTCGGCTGGGGTCGCGGAGCGGACGGGGGCTCTTGCCCTTGGCCGAGGCGCTTCCTGTCCACCAGTCCACCCTGCCGAGGCCGGCTTCAGTTTCCGACTGAGAAGGTCTGCCCGCCCGCGGGGGCAGAGGAGGTTTCCGCAGGCTCCACCAGAGGGAAGTGCAGAGGAAACCCGGGCCCCGTGAGAAGTTTCCTTCAGCCTTGCCTTCCTTTTCCGCCTCCCGACCTGGGGTTGGAAGTTTTGCTGTTCCAAGTTGGGAGTAAAAGAGGCCCGAGCCGGAACTCTTTGGGGGTGAGGGTGAGGGCGGCATCTTGTCCCCGCCCCTAATCAGTCGGGGTTCCTGGTCCCAGCTTGCAGGCTGAGTGGGTGGGCTCTTCTGTGACCCTCAGTATCCCCCCACCCCACCTTTTTGTCCTCCTTCTGGGGGATTGTGGTTGGAGGGAAGGAGGGAGACAGCCGCATTCACTGCAGGCCTTTCCCGAAGGCCCCGGCGGTGGGGTAGGGGGACCAGGCAGGACTAGTGCCCCGGTGATGGTTGTGCTGCAGCCTTGCCTTGGGCCGCTGTCGAGCCCCCCTAGCCTAGATGACTAGCGCCCACAACACCCCGACGTGCGTGGCATGGGGGAGGAAAAGGACCAGGGAAAGTTTTTGCTCAGGCTCCCAGAGTCCCTGTGAGGGCCTCCGCAGGGAGCTGTGCCTGTGGTGAGGGGTGGAGGAGAGATGCCCCAGCTGGGATTCCACGGATGTGGAGGCTCTGCCTGGAGATGGGTCAGGGGTGCAGACATAAGCCCCTTCCACCTTCACCCAGTCTGCTGTCCTCTCCCTCCTCCTTCCCAGTGAGTGCAGGACCCGGCTGCCTTAGGAGGCCCCATGGAGCCTGTTAAACTCTTGGCAGCCCCTGAGTCTGTCCTTTTACAAACGGGGAACCTGAGGGGGGCCTGAGCCCTTTGTCTCCAGAGGGTTAGCTCTGAACATCTGGCTTCTTGGGCTCCAGAGCCCAGGGCCCCTGCATCCAGGTCCTGGGCTGGGTTTTCCTGAGACGTGAGAGTACCTGCAGGGCTTGCTGGCCTGAGCTGGGAGGTGGGCTGGAGAGCGCTCCCGAGACCTGGGAGCCCTTGGCGTCTTGGCTCTCTAAGGGCCCAGTGTGCCCTTTGTCCCGGTCCCCTTTTCTCTTCGTTCCTCTCCCCGTCCTGCCCCCCAGCCCCAGTCCCCTGCCTCCCTGCTTCTTTAGGAACCAGCCTGTCTCCTTTGGAGGGATGGGGAGAGCAGGGAGGTGATGCCTTTGAGTAAAGAGCTCTCAAGCGATGTGGACCCACAGGGTTGATATTTGTGATGGAATTTCAGACTGAGAAGGTTTTTCTGGGGGTGGAGTGATCCAGCCGGGGCCCCTGGATGAGCCCAGCTTCGCCCAGGCCTTGGTGAAGCCTTCAGGGCCCGTGGAGGGGCTCCCGGGCCCGTACCAGCTGGGTCCCTGGAAGCGGCTCAGGGAGAAGCCACCCGTCAGGGTGGGGCCGGGCGCCAGTTCCTGGTGATCGGCTCTAGGGAATTTCCCCCGGGAGGGAGGGGGCTCCTTCCTGTGTGAAGGCTTCTTTTCTTCTCCAGTGAGCCCTGTGATATTTCTAAAAGCAGGTCTCGGGCTGGAAGGGGAGCAAGCTCTGGCAGGGGTCGTGGGGGTCCCTCTGTGCCAGGTTAACCCTTCAGCACCTGGGAGCCATGAGCCCTCTCCCCCAGGAGTGTAGACTGCAGCTTCCCACCCCTCTAGGGAACGGGGGCGTCCGGATCTGAGGACCTCTCACCTTTGTCCTCCTACTTACCCGGGGTGGAGCCAGGAACCCCCAGATTCCTTCCTGTGCAGCCAGAACATTCCATTTGCCAGTGGGCTTAGTGAATTTCCCAAGCCTGGGCCTTGGGCATGTCCGAGCAGATCCCTGCCCCTGCCCACCCCCCGGCCGCCCTCCCCTGTCCCCTCAGCCTCGGGCTGTGCCACGTTGGGTTTCCTCTCCCCAGCCGCCCTGTGGGCCTTTCCTGGAGGGCCTGGCCGGGTCAGCAGCAGTCAGCTGGCAGTGCTCCGCTCCCAGTCCCCGGGGAGTGGGGTGGTCTGCCCTCAGCAAAGCGTTTCTCAGAGTCTGCCCAGGCTCCCCTCCCCATCCTCCGCATCTGTCTAAATCAGCTCCATCTCCACCTGCCTGGGATTCCACCCTGAGAGGCATTCAGGTCCAGGCCTTGAGGAATGCTGCTTCTTGGGGCCATGTTCCTCATGTTTCAGAGTCCAGAAGAAGTCAGCATTAGGTCCCTCCCCGACCCCTCACCTCGGGGCTTTTCCTCTGAATCTGGGGACCTTACAGAGGGTCCCTGCTTGTTCTCCAGGCCCCAGATCCTCTGGGGAGGGTCGCTTCTGTTGGTAGCTGCCTGGACATTACTTGGAAATGGAGCAGGAGGCTGCACCAGGGGTCTTCAGTGCAGTCGATGAGGCTGGCAAAGCCAGGGGTGGGCAATGGGAGGTGCCTGAGGGCATGGCTGGATCTGGGGAAGCCCCTGGCAACGTGTCCTTCCTGCGAATTCTGATGCCTCTCTGGGGACAGTGAGGTCCTGGCAGCTGTTTGCTCTGGGTCTGGACGCTCCCTTTAAAGGTTTCCATCTCAGTCCCTGGACACCTCTGGCAGGTCAGTGGCCAGGGTGTCAGGGACGGAGGCAGTGGAAACGGCTCTCCAGGGCCGGGCCTCACCGGCTATGTGTGTCTGTGGGTCCCTCCTGGAGGCCCCGTGGGTTCAGGGCTTTGTCCTGCCTGCTCTGTGGCTTTTGTGGTGGGAAGATCAGTTTGCAGACACCCTTCCGGCAATCCTACTCCCCTTCCTGGAGTCGTTCCCACCTGTTAACAGTTCTCTCCTCTTGGAGGGCCAGGAGACACGCATGTACACACGTGTGCTGCGTCTGTATGGCCTTTGTGGGGTTGAGGGTATTTTGTGCTATGTGTGTGGGGTGGGGGATGTGGCTGGAGCAGATAAGGGTGCCCCCAAGACCTGCGTGCGTGTGAACTGCTGCAGGGGGCCTATTCAGGAAGCAGGCAGAGAGGCCTGGCCACTGCCCCCTGCTGGGCTGAGCTCTGCCCTCTTTGCCCAGCTGGGGCGGTGTGGCTGGAGGGAGAGGCCTAGTCCTCCCCCGTCCTGCACTGTGACTGTGACGAGGTCCCCTCCCTCCCCGGGGGCCCTGGGTCCCCCCCATCTTCTGGAGAGATGGGTCTTCTTGGCCATGCTGACCCTGAGTGGTGGGGTCTCTCTGGGGGCTGGGGAAGCCTTTAAGGCCACTTGGGATTCCCGGGGGCTCCTGCCTTTCCCACATGGCCTGCGCCCTGAAGATACCTCCAAGCTGACCCAGCTTCCCCTCGTCTCTTCCAGTTGTCCTGTTGGATTTCGCTGCGGCTAAAGGGGAGCTTGGCTGGCTCACACACCCGTATGGCAAAGGGGTAAGCTGTCTGGGGTGGGTGGGGGCCTGGGGACGGGGAAGCTGAGCCCCGGGGAGGATGGGGCCTGGCCCAGAGCCGATGGCTTAGCCAGTGTTTAAATCCAGGTTTCTCACCGATTAGGCAGGTTGGGGCGAGAGGGCAGGGAAGGGTCCTGAGAGGCAGGGAGAGCTGGGAGACAGCCGGAGGCCCAGCAGAGCAGGACCCCAAGATGCCCCAGAAGGCTGACGCCCGGAGGAACCCCCTCTGGCTCCCTCCATGCCCCTCTTGGCAGGGAAAGAGTTAGAGGCTCCCCCTGTGTTTGAGGTCCTGGCTCAGGAGATGAGGGATGAGCTAGAGACAGGGAACGTGGTCTCAGGTCCCCACAGCCCCGGAAGCCAGATCAGGTTCCTTCCGGCCAGGCCCCTCTCCTTGCTTCTCCAGCTGTTGCTTCCCTTTCCTGCTTGAGGCTGAGTTTGTTTTGTCTCTTTCCCACCAAGTTCACCCCTCCCCTGCCCTCCCCTCCCCTCCCCTCCCCTCGCCCTTCCCTGCTGTGTCCTGGACGGGTGGGCAAGACCCCAGGGTCCTCTCCCCAGCTTTGCGTGTGACTACTGTGTGGGCTTGGGGAGGATACTGATGCTCTGGGCCTCGGTTTCCCCCTTCTTGAATTTGTTCTGGAGCCTGAGCTGTCGCCAGGGGGTACTCGAGACCATTTCTATTGCTGGCCAGATCTGTGAGTGAGCTGGGCGCTGGCCCCTGGTCACCTTAGCTCTGTAGGCCTGGAGTTTAACGTCAGCAGGTTTCTAGGATCCTGGAATGTCATCCAACTGAGTCATGACACAGTAGGAAACTGAGGCCCAAGGGCATCTGAGGCCAAGGTCGCACAGTGCGGCCCAAGCCTTTCTCCTTGGCCCATTCCGCTTTTTTCATACTTATGTTCATTCATTCAGCAAATACTTTCCCAAGTACCTACTGTATTGGAGGTAGACCCTGGGGATGCAGAAATGCGCTAAGGAGCTCAGACTCTGCTGTGGCAGCAAGGTGCAGTTGTCACCACGTGGGTGCTAAGACGGCAGAGGCCGTGGCAGTCCAGGGGAAGCACTCACCCCAGCCGTGGTCCAAGCTGGGAAGCCTTCCTGGGGGAGGCTGAGCAGTCATCTGAGTAGTGATGCGGACTCAGCTGCTGTTGCTGACCCGCCCCTCCTCTGCCACTCGCGTGCGTCTGCACAGTGCGTGATGATGGTGATGATGCCAGTGGCCCTGTGTGCCCGCCATCCACGCCAGGCAGCATGCTCAGCTTTCGGTAGACGTTCTGCCCTTCATCTTCACAGCAAGTTTGTGAAGTGGCTCTGGCCCCCTTGGCAGGATGGGGACTGTGAGGCTCAGAGAGCTAAAGCCATCTGCCTGAGGTCATGCGGGACCCCCAGCCTCCGCCCTCTGCTCACTGTCTAATAAAGGGGTTTAGCACCCTGGCACTGGCATCAGGGGCGACACCAAGGGGTCAGATCCAGTTCAGACACTGGTAACGTGTGAGGGAGACCCGAGAGTGAGGGCGGGAACCGGAGAGCCCGGCGCCGGCCCGCCTCCTGGCTGATTCCGCTGGGCCCCCGCCTCCCTGCCCACACTCCCCTTCCCCTCCCGCGCAGTGGGACCTCCTGCAGAACATCATGAACGACATGCCCATCTACATGTACTCCGTGTGCAACGTGGTGGCCGGCGACCAGGACAACTGGCTCCGCACCAACTGGGTCTACCGGGGGGAGGCCGAGCGCATCTTCATCGAGCTCAAGTTCACCGTGCGGGACTGCAACAGCTTCCCCGGGGGCGCCAGCTCCTGCAAGGAGACCTTCAACCTCTATTACGCTGAGTCGGACGTGGACTACGGCACCAACTTCCAGAAGCGCCAGTTCACCAAGATTGACACCATCGCGCCCGATGAGATCACGGGCAGCAGCGACTTTGAGGCGCGCCACGTGAAGCTGAATGTGGAGGAGCGGTCCGTGGGGCCGCTCACACGCAAGGGCTTCTACCTGGCCTTCCAGGACGTGGGCGCCTGCGTGGCACTGCTGTCCGTCCGTGTCTACTACAAGAAGTGCCCCGAGCTGCTCAAGGGCCTGGCCCGCTTCCCCGAGACCATCGCCGGCTCCGACGCGCCCGCCCTGGCCACCGTCGCGGGCAACTGCGTGGAGCATGCTGTGGTGCCCCCCGGGGGTGAGGAGCCCCGCATGCACTGTGCTGTGGATGGCGAGTGGCTGGTGCCCATCGGCCAGTGCCTGTGCCAGGCGGGCTACGAGAAGGTGGAGGACGCCTGCCAGGGTGAGTGAGGGGGCTGTGGCGGAGGCCGTGTTCCCAGGCTCTCGTCTCCGCTCTTGCAGGCGGGGACCTTGGTGAGGTGGTCCTCGCTCTGACACTCGGTGGTTCTGTTAGTGGAAATCTCTGAGGCTTCCTAGGCTGGATTCACTCGTTCATGAGAACGAATCCTTTGAGAAAAGGACAGGGTGGAGAATGTGAGTGAAGACTCTCAGGCAGGAATGGAGGTGAGAGTGTTAGTCGCTCTGTTGTGTCTGACTCTTTGCGGCCCCGTGGACTGTAGCCCACCAGGCTCCCGGGTCCGTGGGATTCTCCAGGCAAGAACACTGGAGTGGGTTGCCCTTTCCTCCTCCAGGGGATCTTCCCAACCCAGGGATCGAGCCCAGGTCTCTCGCATTGTAGGCGGACTCTCTACTGTTTGAGCCACCAGGGAAGACCCCAGACAGGAATACTGGAGTTCACGTCTCAGCTGTGCATCTAGCGGTGTGACTTTCAGCAAGTTCTTCACCCGCTCTGCGTCTGGGCTTCCTCATCTGCACGGTGGATGGGAGCACAGTGCCCATCTCCTAGGGTTGTTATGACAGTCAGGTGACTTAATACTCATGAAATGCTTAGGTCAGTGTCTGACACAGAAGTGTTTTTAAGTGTGATTGTTATTTTTGGTTCATCCCAGAAGTTTATGTTGAGTATCTATTATGAAGCGGCACAGTGGGTACAGTGCCTTAAGTCCCGGGAGCAGGTTTCTTCTCTGTTAACTCACTGTGTGACCCTGGGCAAGTCACTGAATCTCGCTGGGGCTCAGGCCCCTCTTTGGTTCTTGGAGGTGAGTGAAGTGGACCCATGATGTGCCTCCCCTGGCTGCCCGTGACAATCCCCCGAGGAGCTGTTTGAAAAAGGCCTGCTTGGGAGGGTGCTCCGGTCTGGCTTCACTGCCTGCCCCACCCCAGGCCGTGGACCCAGATCTGCCCACTGGGGCTTCTGCTGATGACGAGGGGGCTGGCATCATCAGACTGTCTGGGGACAGGGCCTGAGCTCTCATCCGGAGGCCGTGGCTTGGCACAGCCAGGCCTGTGATAGCGGAACGCGCTGAAGTGACGTGGATTCTTTCAGTGGTGACTTTTCTGGAAATGGCTGTGGGGCAGGGCATTTGTGGAATGTGTGCCGACCTTTGGCAGGCTCTGGGAGCTTCTTTGCTGAGATAAGCGGGGTGTTGAGAAATCGGGGGTTCGGGGCCTGCACTTACACATACCGACCTCTGGTGAATGTCTCTTTACCTCTGGCCTCAGGCTTCCTGATCAAAAGACTGAGAAGTTCAACTGTTCTAGCAGATTGTATTCTTACCTAGCAACCATGGGTCCTGCGGGGTTTCAGGCCTGGAGGACTCTGAAGCCCTTTCTCACGGGCTGCACTTGCCTCTCAGAGCCAGTCCTCAGAACCTTGCCTAACACAGCCCCGAATGAGAAGTCTGCTCAGAGCCGCTCTGCCTGTGGCGCGGTCTCTGCCCGGCCCTCCCACCGCCCTCTGGCCTCCCGGCTGCCCTCTGCTCCTCAGCTGGCCCTGCCTGTGGTGACCTCAGGTGCTCGCCCCCGGGTCAGACAGTGACCGCGGGGGTTGGGGGGAGGCCGCCCTGGGTAAGCAGACTCCTCCCCATGACATCCTCACACAGGAATGCAGGCGGGGGGTGGGGGGCAGCTGAAAACTTTCCACAGGCTGGTGATTCAGGCCCGGCCGTGATAAGTGGACAGTTGAAGTGGGGGGGTGTCTCTGCAGGAAGGGGGGTCGGGCTTCCTTCCCCGGGAGCGGGGCGTCAGGCCTCTCAGGCTTTGTTTGTGAAGAGTTGAGCTGCCCCAGGAGGGAGGCCTGGTTTCCAGGACCGGAATCTTTGACTTTTCTCGGGGGACCCTCCGCACCACCAGCCACCTGTTGCCCTGGTTTTTCCCCCTTGGAGTCCCTCTCCCTAAATCCCTTCCGTGTGGCTTGGGGGCCCTCTGTGTGGTTGGGAACCCCCAGCCTGGCAACTGTGCCTGCAGACCTTCCCCAGCCCCCCAGGACCCTGATGGTGGGGGAGAGCCAGTTACAGAGCTCGGTGCTGCCCCGGGCAGGCGCTCCATCTACCTGCTCCTGCAAGTCTGTGCCGCCACTCTGAGAGGCAGGGACTGCTGCCCGTCCCATCTCACAGACAGGGAACTGAGGCTCAGAGAGGTGAAGAAACCTGCCTGGCATCACACAGCTGAGACTAGTCGCCCCAGGACTGGATCTAGCCGATGCAGCGGCATCCAGGCCAGAGGATGGCTCAGGAGGCGGGGCGGGAAGTGACCGGTTCCTCTGGAATCCCTGAGTCAGCGCCCGGCCCGGATGGACGCTCAGGGCAGCAGGGTGGCAGGTCCTGGCACAGGCGGCGAGGGGGCTGGGGGCGGGGGCTCTTCCTGAGCACGTTACAGAGGAAACGGAGCTGTCGGGTCTGTCCCCTGCCTGCCCTCCGCAGAGCCGTGGGCCGAGAGGCCCCGCTGGAGCTTTACTGGTGGCAAGCCAAGCCCGGAGCGGGGCTGGGCAGCCCCAGGTCACCAGCACCCGGCCCAGGTGATTGCCAGTTCCTCCCCAGGTCCCCTCCCCAGGGAGCTCAGGAAAGAGTTAAATGGACAGTGGAAGGGAGCCACCTCCCAGGTGCTGTGTGGATAGGTGGGCACGCAGCCGCGCTCTGCTGAGCTATGTCAGGAATGAGCCCGCTTCCCTCCGGCGCCCCTGCCCCCAGCCCTGCCTAGGGGACGCTGGAGCCGCTCAGGCTGACCGCCACGTCCCTCGGGGCGGCTCTGTCTCCCCGTTTGTCTCGCCTTCCTGTCCTGGCACAGCAGCTGGTGCCTCGGCCCGGGGACTGCTGGCCAGGTGAGCAGGTGGCCAGCAGCTTGGGCCAGAGGCTCAGTCCAGCAGCTGGGGTGGGGGCTTGGGGGTCAGGAGGTCCCTCCTTGGGGGCTCCTGCTCCCTCGAGGGGCCCAGCTCCTCCCCGCTCCAGTCTCTGTCCCCCAGTTCACGGACACCTCATCCCATGCCGAGCATTTCCCAAGCGAAGTTTCCTGTCTTCACAAACAACCCAGAGCCCGAGCAACTTACTCCCGTTTTACAGATGAGGAGACTGAGGCCCCAGGAGAGGAAGTGAGTGAGGGAGCTGGGGCCTGGCACGGGGAGGGCAGTGCGCTGTCTTCAAATTCCCCTGGTGTGTAGCTTTCTACCCGCAAGCTATGTGACCTTGGTGAATCCCTTCTGGGCTTCGTTCTCCCCACCTGTAAAATGGGTGGGTTGGAGCCTTAGCACTCAGAGCCTACCTCCTGTGACTTTCTGCTGTGGTTCCTCCTGAGAACCTGGGTTGCTCTGGCAATCTGCAGACGGGGTGACCTCTGCATGGGTGGCACCTGAGTGGCCCAGACCTGGCCCAGGGTCCAGAGCTGAAGAGGAGGCACCCCATAGGCAGGCAGTGGCTCTGGGTGAGGGGCAGGGTGTCCCTGAGCACGGCAGGGGCTGATCCCCAGGCTGAGCGGGTGGTGGTCTGTGATCTGTGACTCGTGGGTTTGTCCCCTTCCAGGGGAGTGCCCCTGGCCTTACTTCCATGGTTTCTTCCGGCCTGAATGGGGGTTGGAGCCATGGCAGCCCCCCCTCCCTGCCCCCACCCAGCCCTCGGCTCACACGGAGCGCAAAACCTCCATGGGGGGGCCCTCCCTTCCTCCGGTACTGAGGTGCACTGAGGTGAGCGGGTCCCTGAACGGAAGGAAGGAGGCAGGGAAAGCAAACAGCAGATGAAAGGCTGGTGCCGGGGAGGCGGAGTCTGGCTTATCGCAGCCTGGTGGAGGAATGTGCCCACAGAATGTTCCCCGGGGTGTGTGGGAACGGGGCCGCCGGGGCCGTCAGTGCCCCGCGTTTGCAGGGTCGCCGACTGCTGCCTGTCAGGTGCGGGGCAAAGTCCAGGCTTTGTGCCTGTGGGCTGGAGTGGCCAGCTGGCCTGGGCTGGGGCAGGTGACTGACCACAGGTGGATCTCCACCGCCGGCCGGGGGAGGGGGCTGGGCCTGGAGGAGGGGCTCTGCCACTGGATCTGCGTCACGTCACGCCAGAGGGCGTATGTCCCTGAGTCATCCCACGCTGCCACCTGAGGGGCGGGCATCGGGAACTGGAAAAACCAGGGTACACCCCTGGGCGCAGCCACCCTGCCCCCGTTCCCCTGCTTGGAGAGGCCTGGGCCTGCCAGGCGATCTGGCAGGGTGTGCCAGAGCCGGGATCTGGATCTGGGCAGGTGGCATCTCAGGCACCATCCCCAGCTCTCCTGGGCACTGAGACGCTCGTTTCTGTGGCCCTGGAGCCCGTTTGTGATGGGCACACAGGTTCTGTCTTTACTCACATTCATTCATCCGTCCAGTCGGCAGATGTTAGCCGAGCATCTGCTGTGTGCCAGACCCTCTGCCAGGCCAGGGGACACAGAGAGCGGATTCCACTCCTGCACCCCACCAGCTGCCTGTCTCACAGAAGACCCAAAATCGTTGCAGAAGGAGTCCGAAAGCCAGGGCTGTGAATTCCCCTGGAGCAGAAGCGGTGTTTGTTTTTCTTGCCACGGTCTCCCAGCAGCTAGCATCATGCCAGACACGTAGGAAGTGCTCAGTTTCTGTTTGGTAAACACAAGATTGAGTAAGAGATGCCCTGATGGTCAGAAGGGGGCCAGAGATTGCGAGTCCGGGAGGGCTGTGTAGAGGAGCTCAAGCTGGGTATTGAAGGATGCATAGGAGTTTGCTGATGGGTGAAGGGACAGTGGGTATTTTGTGTGAGTTATGTTTGGGAATGTGTGACCACCCAGTGTGTGACTCCTGTCCTCCCCACTCGTCTGCCCAGAATGCCCGGAAATGCAACCCTGCAAGATCAGGAAGACCCGGGGGCGTAGCAGTGGACTCCAGGGCCCCTGAGCATGGGCCTGGGCACACTGCCGGGCCCAGGGAAGGCCCCGTGGAGCTCTGCGGCTGGAGGAGGGGGCAGCACATTCCCGTCAGGCCAGCACATGCCCTGCTGGGGCTGCCTCTCCGCTATTCTCTGGCACATGCCCAGCGGAAATCTCTCCAAATTCCCTCTTTCCTGCCGGCAGCAGGCAGGCCACCCCCGGCTCAGAGACCAAAGAACGGAGCCCGCCTCTGCTCCCGCTTCCTCCTCTGGCCCGGGGCTGGGGGGCTGGGGGCCTGGAGGCCTGGGGAGCAGCCACTGGGGGGCGAGGGGCCCTGTGGGGTTTACAGGTGCTGAAAGCCTTGTGGGGGCTTGGGTCCCTCCCCAGCCTGAGCGCTTGAGCTGGGGGGTGTGATTATGTTCTTGGGGGCCCCTGAGCACCCCGCCTCCGTGGGCCGGGACCACCTGCAGCCAGCACTTACCCAGGGTGTAAGCCCCTCTGGCAGACAAGTCAGGGCATTCGGGGGAATTGAGAGCCCAGCTTTCTGAAGTCTCAGGTTTACTTGTAGGTTTGGGGGAGGAGAGAGCTATTTTTGTATTGTAACAGATAAGTGATGAGAAAGAAGGCAAAATACACAGGGATTCCTTAAATGCAACTGGAGACTTCAAAGCCCTTTGGGCCTTGGAGTAGGAGGTCACGCTGGCGGGCCCGACCAACCCCCTCCCAAGTGGCCTGGGTGTGACGCCACTGCTTTCTCCCCAAGGACACAGAAATGCCCTGTGTTAGGAGGCGTCACCCACTCCCCCCTCCACTAGCTGCTTGGAAATCAGTCTTGGGATTTTCTGGCTGTTGAAGCGGTCGGGCCTCCTCTCTTCTCTCTTCGGGGTTGTTTAAGAACTTTGATTTCTCTTTGCTCCAAACTGACATGTTTGGGGGGAGAGGAGGGGGCTTTGAGGTCTGGCATCCGGGGCTTTGGCTTCGTATCTTGGGAGCTTGTTGACTTTGACCAGGGTGCTTCACCTCTCTGAGCAGCAGTTTCCCCACCTCCAAAGTGGAACGAACCATAACAGTGCCTAGTATGATAACAGACTTATTGTGACGACTAAATGAATGTCAAGTGCTTGGTTCAGAAACTGCACAGAACAGCCGCCTAATCAGTGGTCGCTGCACGTGACGGGCTCCAGGCTACGCTGTCCTGGACAAGCCCCCTCCCCTGTGGTGTGTGCCCGAGCTCTCTCAGGGCCTGTGTTGACATTCTGCCGTGGTAGGACAGGCAGGAGAAGGGGGAGAAGCTTCCACGATAGTCCCCTCGGGCCTCGGCGAGCAAAGTCATTAACGGGAGTCACCACTGAAGACCTTAGAAACTGGATGTCCTTTAATTCCTTTCCCCTGACTCTCCACCTCTGCTCACGTAGGGAACTAGACAAGGAAGGAGACTGTCCCCAACCTTTTTCAACAGCATAGATCTGACCGTACCATTATTCTCTACATCAAACCTTCAATGGCTCTCACTGCCCCTAGGATAAAGTCCCAGTTCCTTGATCTGACATTAAGGGCCTTTCTCAAGCTTGTCCCCTGAGGCGGCTCAGACGCACTCCCTGCTACTCTCCAGCCTTGTGCCCACAAAGCCACGCATACTTCCCGTCAGTCTTGCTCTTTCTCACCGCTAACTCCGCCTCCCAGCATTTCTGCCCTGCTGAACTCCTACTCAGCTCCGAAGCCCCGGCTGAAACATCCCACATTTGACTCCACGAGCCTCTGCCAAGGTTGTTTCTACCCCTGTGGGCCTTTGCCCACGCCTTTCTGGTGGACATCGTCTTGCGCGCCTACTCCCTGAGGTCAGGGGCTTTGTCTCAGGGCTTCGCTGGTGGTTCAGATGGCAAAGAATATGCCTGTAATACAGGAAGCCTGCGCTATCCTGGGTAATCCCTGGGTCTAGAAGGTCCCCTGGGGAAGGGAATGGCTACCCACTGCAGTATTCGTACCTGGAGAATCCCATAGACAGAGGAGACTGGTGGGCCACAGTCCACGGGGTTGCAAAGAGTCTGACAAGACTGAGAAGACTCACACTTTCACGGTGTCTGTGCGTAGGGCTGGATGTAGAGTCAAGGATCAGTGTTTGATGAATATGATACTGAAGCTGCTGCTAAGGTGCTTCAGTTGTGTCCGACTCTGTGTGACCCCACAGACGGCAGCCCACCAGGCTCCCCCGTCCCTGGGATTCTCCAGGCAAGAACACTGGAGTGGGTTGCCATTTCCTTCTCCAATGCATGAAAGTGAAAAGTGAAAGTGAAGTTGCTCAGTCATGTCCGACTCTTAGCGACTCCATGGACTGCAGCCTACCAGGCTCCTCCATCCATGGGACTTTCCAGGCAAGAGTACTGGAGTGGGGTGCCATCGCCTTCTCCAGATACCTGAAGCTAGAGGTGTCTTATTCTTTGTCTTCCCACCGAACAAGCTGAGGGTGGGGGACGGTAATTGTAGGCTTGGGGAAGAGGACCCTGGGGGCCCCCACCCCATTCTGGCCGCTTCAGCAGCTGCCCAGCCCCGGGGTAGCCGTGGTCAGTGTCTGGGTAGTTTCCTGCTGTGGGGCCAGGAAGGGGACTGGGGCCAGGGCAGGACAGGGAGACGGGAGGAAGAAGCCTCTGGAATGAGGTTTCTGAGGCCCTCCTCGGCCTGGCCAGGACTATACCTGCCACCAGGGAAGGAAGAGCTGCTTCCTGGCGGCCCTTGTGAGCAGAGGAAGTGACTCGGTCCCTGAAAGCAGATCCAGAGAAAATGCTGGGGGCCAGCCCCAGGACAGGAAGGCAGTCCGGCCTTGGGGTGGTGGGAGCCCCCACAGAGCTGGCACCCTGATGCTCCTGGCTGATAGGCTGGGGGGCCGGGCTGGGGGTGGTGATCAGTCAACAAACCCAGATGGGGAAGAAGACAGAGTCACTGCCCAGGCAGCTCGTAGTCCAGGTGGGACCTGCCAGGCTGGCCTGCACAGACTCAAGGAGGGAAAGCAGACAGGCAGCTTCTTGGGGAGCTGGAAGCTGAGATGCGGGCCTTGAATGCCCGGCACAGGGGTGGGGCGCTTCTTGCAAGAGCCCGCTGGGGGTGGGTTTGCAAAGCTTTCGAGCAGGCTGGCCAGGCGCTTCCTGGGCCCCCTGCCTGAGCTGGGCACTTACCACAGAGTTTGTCGTCAGTCTGGCCGATGAGCAGACTGGCCCGTAGAGGCTCAGTGACTTGCCTGGGGACCCAGGGCGAGGGAGAGGAGGAGTCACTAGGGTTGGGAGCAGGCTGAGCTGACTCTGTCCCTGCGCCCCCAGCCTGCTCGCCGGGGTTCTTCAAGCCCGAGGCGTCCGAGAGCCCGTGTCTGGAGTGCCCCGCACACACCCTGCCGTCCTCCGAGGGTGCCACCGCCTGCGAGTGTGAGGACGGCTACTTCCGGGCCCCGCAGGACCCACTGTCCCTGCCCTGCACGCGTGAGTCTCCCGGTGGTTGGGGCGGGTTGGCTCAGGGGGGTGGCTGATGCTGACCTGTCCGCGCCCCGCCCTGCCCCATGCAGGCCCCCCGTCTGCCCCACACTACCTCACGGCCGTGGGCATGGGCGCCAAGGTGGAGCTGCGCTGGACGCCCCCCCAGGACAGCGGGGGCCGCGAGGACCTCACCTACAGCGTCTCCTGTGAGCAGTGCTGGCCCGAGTCGGGCGAGTGCGGGCCCTGCGAGGCCAGTGTGCGCTACTCGGAGCCGCCGCTGGGGCTGACCCGCACCAGCGTGACCGTCAGTGACCTGGAGCCCCACATGAACTACACTTTCACCGTAGAGGCCCGCAACGGCGTCTCGGGCCTGGTGAGCACCCGCAGCTTCCGCACCGCCAGCGTCAGCATCAACCAGACCGGTGAGGGCCCCGGGGTGGGGCCGTGCCCGTGCGACCCGCCCGGGCGGGGGCACTTCCCTAGGATGGTCACCCAGAGCTCCGCCGGGCTCAGAGGGAGGCAGCACAGAGTGGTCCGAGGCGCGGCCCCTGGAACCTCTTCTGAGCTCTGTGACTGTGGGCGAGTTACTTAATCTCTCTGAGCCTCAGTGTCCTCACCTGTAAAGTGTCAGTCGCTCAGTCGTGTCCAACTCTGTGACCCCAGGGACTGTAGCCCGCCAGGCTCCTCTGTCCATGGGATTCTCCAGGCAAGAATACTGGAGCGGGTTGCCATTCCTTTCTCCAGGGGATGTTCCCGACCCAGGGATCGAACCCTGGTCTCCTGTATTGCGGGCAGATTCTTTACCATCTGAGCCACCAGGAAGCACCTGTAAAATGGGGTTATTTAAGGGCTGTTGAGAGAATTTAAGAAATCCTTATATGTAGGCTGGTCCATAGAGAGGTTATTGCTTTCCTTTTAGTATTTATGCACTCATAAATACTCATGGGGCACCCCTGATGTGCCAGCCTGTGTTGGGGCCCCAGCCTGGGGCTTTGTGCTCTGGGGCTGGAAGTTGAGAACCCCAGGTCAGGCTGTGGATGGGACTGGGTCTGGGTGCTCCCTCAGGGCGCCCCCTGCCCCTGGGTGGCTTCTCACACCCCTTCCCGCCACCACTGTCCCTCCCAGAGCCCCCCAAGGTGAAGCTGGAGAGCCGCAGCACCACCTCACTGAGCATCTCCTGGATCATCCCTCCGCTGCAGCAGAGCCGCGTATGGAAGTATGAGGTCACCTACCGCAAGAAGGTAATGCGTGCAGGGCCGGGGCTGGGCACAGGGATGCTCCCCGCACGACACAGCCGTCTGGAGAAGCTCTGCTCTGCAGATGCGGAAATGGGGGTCTGGGGTATTCCTGAGAGTTGCCTCTCCGAGGCCAGCCAGCAGGGGTTTATGGGAGAGAAGATGCGGTGTTCTGGAATCCCTGGAAGAGGTGGGGGTGCAGGAGAGCCCAGTCCTGGAGATCAGGCAGACCTGGGTTTGAGTCCTGGGTCCTCCACTTGCTGGCTGTGACCTGGAGCGAGTCACTTCACTTCACTGAGCCTCAGTTGCAGCCTCTGTAAGAAGGGCACCGACCCCGCTAACACAGCGACTAAGCCTGCTAAGCTGGAGTCGCTTTCCGGCAGGCTGAGCTGACAGCCCTCCCCTGTCCTCACGGTCTGTCCCTCCACCTGCTGAACACCCGCAGGGCGACTCTAACAGCTACAACGTGCGGCGCACGGAAGGCTTCTCTGTGACGCTGGACGACCTGGCCCCAGACACCGTCTACCTGGTGCAGGTGCAGGCGCTGACGCAGGAGGGCCAGGGCGCGGGCAGCAAGGTGCACGAATTCCAGACGCTGTGTGAGTCGGGGCCCGGGTGCAGGCCGGACCAGCGTCCCGACACTGCCGGGACATCCTGGGCGGAGGGAGTAGATCAAAGGACTTAGAAGTGCCCCCTTCCTGGTCAGCCCCAAGCCTGGGAAGGGGGCAGGACAGAGGGCAGAGGGAACCAGGGCTGTGCTGTGAGAAGAGAAGGATGTGGGCTCTGGCACTGACAGGCCCAGTTCAAATCCTGCAGTGTGGAGAGGGTCCCCCACGCCTGCTCTGCTCCCTGGGGAGGGCCTCTCGTTTGCCATCTGTGAAATGGGGATAAGGACCCTCATGGACCCTCAGTAGTAGAGGCACCCAGCAAGTGTCTAAGGCTCTAAGTACAACCGGGGGATCACCATGGTTTGAAGTGTGGGGGCTCCTTTGTCATGCTCTGGTCTCCCCCGACAGCCACGGGAGGGTCTGGCAACATGGCAGTGGTCGGCGGTGTGGCTGTCGGTGCGGTCTTGCTCCTGGTGCTGGCAGGAATCGGCTTCTTCATCCACCGCAGGTTCGTGGGAACCCACGGCCAGGCTCCCCAAGGACTCAGGCGGGACACGGGGATGCAAACCTCGGTTTCCTGAGGGACAATGAGGTTGATAGGAATCTAGTCCCTGCCTCCTGGGGTGTGTGTGTGAAGATGCATCGACTTGTGAAGGGCTCCGCACAGGGCCTGGGGGGCCATTGTGTGTGTGTGTGTGTGTGTGTGTGTGTGTGTGAAGATGCATCGACTTGTGAAGGGCTCCGCACAGGGCCTGGGGGGCCATTGTGTGTGTGTGTGTGTGTGTGTGTGTGTGTGTGTGTAAAGATGCAGTGATTTGTGAAGGGCTCCGCACAGGGCCTGGAGAGCTGTGTGTGTGTGAAGATGGCAGCGACTTGTGAAGGGCTCCGCACGGGGCCTGGGGGGCCCCAGGGGCCCCGGGCAGAGTGGTCATCAGGATGGCGTGTCGATACTTCCTCGGGACACACGGGCAGGAAACTCCGGGCGCTCTAATTAAGGAAGCCTGCATTACAGCCACTTAAAGGCCACGGCAGGGAATAGGTGCCAAGGAGGGAGCCGGCTTGCTCATTTCCTCTGCCTGAGGACACCAGGCCCCCACTCAGGGCCAGGGTAGGGTCAGGAGGCTCTGACACAGGGGGTCACTGAGCTCCCTATGTGTCTGGTCTCCCACGGGACCTCACAGGAGGAAGAGCCTGCGGACACGCCAGTCCTCGGAGGACGTTTACTTCTCCAAATCAGGTGAGCTGTGGCCCTTGCTGGCCGCCTGCCGTCCTCGTGCCCCCTGTCTGTGATGGAGCCGGGCCTGCCCCGGGGGTCCCTGGCCCGTCTCCTCCTCCTCCCCCTGCTCTAGGGGCCCCTCCCCTCCCCAAGCTGTCTGTGACCCCGCCTCTCCTTTGCCTCCCAGAACAACTGAAACCCCTGAAGACCTATGTGGACCCCCACACCTACGAGGACCCCAACCAGGCTGTGCTCAAGTTCACCACAGAGATCCATCCGTCTTGCGTCACGCGGCAGAAGGTGATCGGAGCCGGTGAGGTTGCGCGCCGCGGAGGGGCCTGGGGTGGGTTGGGAGCACCTGATACCTGGGCTGACAGTGCTTCTCCAACCTCGCCTGCCTGCAGGAGAGTTTGGGGAGGTGTACAAGGGCACCCTGAAGGCGTCGGGGAAGAAGGAGGTACCTGTGGCCATCAAGACGCTGAAAGCCGGCTACACGGAGAAGCAGCGAGTAGACTTTCTCAGCGAGGCCAGCATCATGGGCCAGTTCAGCCACCACAACATTATCCGCCTGGAGGGCGTCGTCTCCAAGTGTGAGTCCTGGCTCCGGAGTAGGGGTGGGGGACCCGTACGGGACGGGAGGGGCACCCGCTGGGGCCCCCAGTAGGGCCTCTGCTGAGAGCCGCGCCCCTGCCCTGACACCTGTGCGCACCTCCGCAGACAAACCTCTGATGATCATCACCGAATACATGGAGAACGGGGCCCTGGACAAGTTCCTGCGGGTGAGGATGTGGGCCCAGGTCGGCTGGGATCCTGGCTGGAGGCTGGGGGCCCCTGGTGGGCGTGGCCTGTCTGGGGTACCCGGTGGGCGTGGCCTGGCTGGGGGCTGGGTCTCGGTGGGCGTGGCCTGGCTGGTGCGGGGTCGGGGGGGGGGGCATCCTGGTGGGCGTGGCCGGCTGGCGGCTGAGGCCAGGTGCCCCTGCAGGAGAAGGACGGCGAGTTCAGCGTGCTGCAGCTGGTGGGCATGCTGCGGGGCGTCGCGGCCGGCATGAAGTACCTGGCCAACATGAGCTATGTCCACCGCGACCTGGCCGCCCGCAATATCCTCGTCAACAGCAACCTGGTCTGCAAGGTGTCTGACTTCGGCCTGTCCCGTGTGCTGGAGGACGACCCCGAGGCCACCTACACCACCAGTGTGAGTACCGGGCGGCCTCGGGTGGCACTGCCTTTGCCTTCTCACACATGGGGCCTGGGTCTCCGGGGAGCGTGGCCCTGACTGGGATTGGCCCAGGGGTGCTGAGGGGACAGTCGTGACTGGCCTGGTCCCTGCAGGGTGGCAAGATCCCAATCCGCTGGACGGCTCCTGAGGCCATTTCCTACCGGAAGTTCACCTCGGCCAGCGATGTGTGGAGCTATGGCATCGTCATGTGGGAGGTGATGACGTATGGGGAGCGGCCCTACTGGGAGCTGTCGAACCATGAGGTAGGCCCCCTTGCCCTGCCCAGCCCGGTCTGGACCTGGGCTTAACCCTTTACTCATTCCCAACCCCCAGGGGTTGGGCAGAGAGGAGTTTGGGGGGCTGGTCTTCATGTACGGCCCTTCATTGGCTCAGTGAATGTCTGTTGAGGGCCTACTGTGTGTCAGGCTGAGTGCTAGGCTCAGGCCCAGTCCCTGCTGACACTCAGCAAAAGACCAAAGAAAGGAGTAGTGGGGTGGGGGAAGCGTGTGCCTGCGTGTGTGTTTATGTGTGCGTTTGTGTGTCTGTGTGTACAAGTACCTGGCACCTCGTGCAACCAGGAGGCCTGAAAGGCTTCCCAGAGGAGGTGACATCTCGGCTGAGACTGAGGCATAGTAAGGCAGCAGCCAGGTGAAGGCACAGAGGGGAAGAGTGTGCAGGCTAAAGGGGGCAGGGTGTAGGCACCCAGAAACTGCCAAGAGTCTGGCTACAGGGCCCGCGTCTTGGCTGTCGGCCCGGTGCCCTGTGAGGAGGCATGGCCAGGGGACAGCCTGGCCCTCTGTTTCGGGCTCCTCTTCCTTCTGCCAACCACTGTGTGGGAGTCTGGGGGCTGTGAAGGCACCCTGACCACCCCGCCCGCCCCCAGGTGATGAAGGCCATCAATGACGGCTTCCGGCTGCCCACGCCCATGGACTGCCCCTCCGCCATCTACCAGCTCATGATGCAGTGCTGGCAGCAGGAACGCACCCGCCGCCCCAAGTTCGCCGACATCGTCAGCATCCTGGACAAGCTCATCCGTGCCCCCGACTCCCTCAAGACCCTGGCTGATTTTGACCCCCGGTGAGTTCTGTACTTTCGGTCCAGGGCGGTCCCCCAGGCATCCTCCTGAGCCGCTTCAGCGTGGTGGGCAGCGAAGGGTGGGGGTGAGGGCTCAGAAGTGACACGTGGGCGTTACTTAGCCTGGACCAGGGTGGCTCAGGCGGTACTAACGGAAGCAATCAGCATGCGTGGTAAATGGGTTGGCCCGGCGCTTAGTGTGTTTTAACTCATCTAGACGGCTTAGGAGATGGCCCTGTAACCCCCTTTGTAGATGAGGAATCAGACACGGGGCACTTAAGTGTCTTACATGCTGGCAAGTGGTCAGGCTGGGACCACGGCTCTGAAGACCCAACTCTCTCATATTTGGTTCTTTTGTGGAAACTGGTGGTGCTCCTGGCAGTGGAAGCAGGAGGCGGCAGGAGCCGGAGATGCCGAGTGCTCCTGACCTGCCCGAGCGCTGTCTCCTGGAGCATCTCCTGACCTGGTTTCCCCATCGCCCAGACAAGGAAAACAAGGCGGGGCGGGTGGGGGGCTCACCCGCAGCCTGGTGTCTGCTGTTGCAGGGTGTCCATCCGGCTGCCCAGCACCAGCGGCTCAGAGGGTGTGCCCTTCCGCACGGTGTCCGAGTGGCTGGAGTCCATCAAGATGCAGCAGTACACGGAGCACTTCCTGGTGGCTGGCTACACCACCATCGAGAAGGTGGTGCAGATGACCAACGAGTGAGTGTGAGCTGGCCCTGCCCCGCCTGTCCTCGCCGCGACCCCAGGCTGCCTCTGGGCCTCCCACCCGCCCACACTTCTCTCTAGCTGCCCTGCTCTCCCCCTCATCTCTTTCTCTCTCCTCTCTCCGGGAGAGTGGCTTTGCAGGAAGGGCAGAACCAGGCTGGCAGCCAGCAATCCTGGGCACGTACCTGCGGCTCCGGTGAGAAAATAAGAGTAATTGTAATCGTAACAGGGGCATCTGTTGAAGGCTGACCATGTGCCAGCTCTGCTTGAGCACTTGGTTTTGTTTTTACAAATGCTTTATTGCAATAACTTAGCTATTACGGAGG
This sequence comes from Bos indicus x Bos taurus, assembly GCF_003369695.1. Taxonomy (NCBI): domain Eukaryota; kingdom Metazoa; phylum Chordata; class Mammalia; order Artiodactyla; family Bovidae; genus Bos; species Bos indicus x Bos taurus. The sequence continues at coordinate 135,649,960 of NC_040077.1, forward strand.
GCACGTATCCTCACTGTACAGATCAAAGTTGGGTTTTGTGGCTGCACCCTATGGGATCTTAGTTGCCCGACCGGGGACTAGGCCTATTCCCTCTGTGTTGGAAGCGTGAAGTCCTGACCACTGGACCATCAGGGGAGGCCCATGCGCTTGCGTACTTTGACTCAGCCCCACGGGGCAGGTGAGAAACAGTGCCACCCAGGGTTCCATGGCCCTTAGCGGTACTCCAGCCTGGGGCAGTCAGGCTCAAGAGGTCAGAAACCATGAAGGTCGTTAGTGGGGAAGTGGAGGCTCAGAGGTTACGTGGCGTACTCCAGGTCACACAGTTTGTAGCTGAGAAAAGAAAGACTGTTTCACAGCCATCACCTGGTTGAATTCCCTATTTGACTCGTGAATAGAGGCTATTATTCCCGCTGCCCCCCCCACTTAACAAGTAGGGAAACTGAGGCTGAGGTGATGCACGTGGCCCGAGGTCACACAGCCAGTGAGGCACACCGTTCTTCTCCAGGACGCCGAGCAGACTGAGCAGAGCCCTTGCACTTTCCTGGCTGACGTGAGAAGGGGAGGGCACTGCCCACCCTCCCCTGGCACCGCTCCCCGTGTGGTTGCCTCGCAGCCCTGCGGTCGGCGTGGCAAGTGGTGCCAGCCCCTTCGGCCCCGCCCCGGCTTCCGCCCTGCGGGAGCTCTCGTCTCCTCCCAGCTGCAGCAGCAGGGACCCTTCCCGACACGGCCTTGGCGCAGACACCTCTTCCCATCCCGGGAGGGAGAGGACACTGTCCTCTTGGCCTTTTGTGCTTCTAAAAATAGTGGTAGTTCCCAGCTGTGTCAGGTCCAAGGTCGTGAAGGAAACGAGCCTTGGGGCTGAGAGGTTTTGGGAATCGCATGGGAAGGGCTGACCCAGGCCCCCTGCAGTTCTGGGTCACAGTTCTGGGGCTAGGGCCTCTGTCTGAACATTCTCCAAGGCCTCTAAAAACTGCTCAGCTGGACTTCTGACCTGCTGGTCAAGGCCTGTCAGAGCAAGCCCTGGCCTGTCCCAGGGGACAGCCTGGATGAGAGTCAGGCAGAGACAGCTGACCGGAGGGAGGCATGGAAAAGCAGAGGAAAGAGACAGATGTCTTTCTTTTTTTACATAGAAGTTTAGTTGATGTACAGTGCTGGGCCAGTCTCTGCCGTACAGCAGAGTGACTCAGTCATGTACGTGTGTACATTCTTTTTCTGTATTCTTTTCCATGTGGTTTTGAATGCAGTGGGCTTTGAATACAGTTTCCTGTGCTATACATTAGGGCCTTGTGAGATGGGTATCTTATGTTGCCAGCCGGTTGCAGGGTCCAGACCCTGGGCTCTGCAGTCACACCTGGGTTTGAGTCCCACACTGGCCACTTCCTAGCAGGTGGTTTTTGTCAGGTTAGGTTCCATCTTTGACCCTTGGTTTCCATTTCCCTGTTTGGGTGCAATGCAGATGATCCACCTGGTACACAGTAGGGGCTTAATCCATGTCACACTCCCCTTTTTCTCCATTCTCTTGCTTCCCACCCCAGCCTGTGGGCAAATACCAGGGTTTCTCGGCTGCTTCCTGTAACCTGGGAGCCTGGAGTGGCTGCTTAGCCCTCCCGGGGGCCCCACCGAGGACAGTAGAGCCTCTTTGCTGGGTGAGCAGAGCTGAGGTCAGGGAGACATGCTTACAGGAGACTCAGCTCCTGGAAGCTTCCTGAAATAGCCCTGGGGGCTCCTCGGCCAGTTCTTTCCCATGAGCGGGAGCAGGGCTGTCTTGGACCGATGGGGGTGTGTGTGTTGAGATCTGAGCAGGCCTGGATAAAGGCAGGAAGTCCTTGCACGCTCCCCCCGCCTCCTCTCAGCCTCACTGGTGCTCTGGCCCAGGGCCTGTGTGACTCACGCTGCTGCCTCCATCTTTATCTCCAATTAGACGAGGGAAAGGGGGACCTCAGAGTACTTTTTAACCCCTGGGGCTGTGTCTACACATGCTGTGGGTCCCAGCGGGAGGCTCTGCGTTGCTCTCAGAAGTCAGCCCTCCTGGGATGGGGTGTGGACTTCGGCTCCACTGTCTCACCCCTGCCCTGAGTCCACATCCGTCACCCGTCCCAAGGGGCAGGCTTCTCAGTCACCTGGGGCCCCACTGCGTGCTCAGTCAGTCGTGTCTGACTCTCTGCGACCCCAGGGACTGTAGCCCACCAGGCTCCTCCGTCCGTGGGATTCTCCGGTAAGAGTACTGGATCCAGTTGTCATTTCCTTCTCCATGGGGTCTTCCCGACCCAGGGATTGAATCTGGGCCTTCTGCTTGGCAGGCAGACTCTACCACCGAGCCACCTGGGACGTCCCTGTGGCTGCTCCACAGCGGCTGTCTTTTCTCAGCTTGAGCATTCGCTGTGTTATTTTGGAGTTACTTGAGATTCTAGCTAGGCTAGTGAGTGGTTCTGAATGATTCTCGAGGAGCTAATGGAAGTCATAGGAGTTGCACCCCAGAAAAATACCCAGTCCAACAAAGGGCCTCTGCGGTGTTGGGGCTGTGGCCCACCGCATCCGGGGCCTGGGGGCACTGGCTGATGGGTCTTCTGGTCTCCACGTGCCCTCAGCACAGCTTGATGCTGAGGGGACCTTTGCTGAGAGGATGAAAGGTCAGGCCGCTTTCCCTCCGCCCTCCTGTCTCCTGGCTCCCGTGGCCAGTGCACAGCGGGTGCTCACTGGGGAGGTTGTGGCCTCTGAAGTCCCTCGGCGGGGAGGGGGCTGGCATTGCCAGAGCTCAGGAAAATGGTGGCCTCGGTCGTGTGCATCCCCACGCCTGTGATGGCAGTTGATCCAGGGGGTGCCTGCCCAAGGATCTCCCAAGGCAGAATCTAAGGTTGGGGCGGGAACAAAGCTGGATGGTCTGCCAGAGGCCACAGGTGTCGGCCGCTCTGTGGGGACAGCAGTAATGCTCTTCCAGCATCTCCGCTGTGCTGGTTAGCAGTGGCGCTGCCATGGTGGGTGAGGAAGTTCTCCCAGGTGTCTGACTTCGGGCCTTCCTGCTGCAGTCCCGGGGCTGCCCTCCCACACCTCTGCCTTTCCGAGCTCAGCACTTCTCAGGGGCTCCCAGAGCCTGTGGGAAAGTTGTATCTCCAGAGTTGCTTGCACCATATAATTAGCTCCCTTTACAGCCAGGAGAGGGCTCATAAAAATCTGGGTGTTTTCATGGGTTAGGGCTGATGGGTGAGGATGGCGAAGGGGGGGAACTCCCAGCGTGAGCAGTGAAGGTCTGCTCCAGGGTTCCTGGGAGTGTAGGCGGTTTACGAGGGGATGGAGGGTCATGGGGGAGGCGGGGGAGGCCCCTGGGCCCCTGGGCACGTCTTTCCGCCAGTGCTGATGCTGCCTTCCCCTCTGCCACCAGTTCGCAGGGTCTCCCGCCCTCCCGTTAGGCAGTTGCCTCATTTTACAGGTGGGGAGATCGGGGTTCCCTGCCTCAGGGGGAGCTAGTCACCGGATCTGGTCACCGGAAGCCCCTCCTGTTAGAGGCCCACAGGACTTTAACCTCTGATGGCCCCTCAGGGGGCTTCCCAGGCGGCACAAGTGGTAAAGAACCCGCCTGCCGATGCGGGAGATGCGGGAGATGCAGGAGACGCGGGTTCGATCCCGGGTCAGGAAGAGCCCCTGGACCAGGGCATGGCAACCCACCCCAGTGCTCTTGCCTGGAGAATCCCAGGGACAGAGGAGTCTGGAGGGCTGTAGTCCATGGGGTCGCAAAAAGACACGACTGAAACGATTTAGCATATGGCACCCACGGCCCCTCAGTAAGGATTTCCTGAGTCCTTCCTCTGTTATGAGAATTTGGAGGGAGTGGGGGTGAAACAAGGCGGTGGCTGTGAAGAGACCTGGGGCAGAGAGAGCCTTCAGAGTCCCCCCGAGGGTCCCTGGCATCTGCCGATGGCATCCGTGTTGCCTGGGGAGGAGACTTAGCTGGGCCTTTAGGACAGACCCAGCTAGGGGGGACGGCCTTCCTTCACAGCTGGCTTGTTCAGCTCCTCCACCTCTCAGCTGTGCCCCTCTGGGCAAGTCAGTTCACCTTGCTGAGCCTCAGGTTTTTAATCTGCAAAATGGGGTCAAAAACAGCATCTACTATACGGATTTTGTGCCAATTTGATTAAAAAAAAAAAAAAAAAGCCTCTTGCACTCAGTGCTCTGTCATTTCTGAACTTGTTGATGTCCGCAGGCTTGCAGGCCCTGGGCCCTCCTTATGAAGCCCCCACCCCCAGGTGCCACGCCCCCTCTCCCCATGCCGCCCCCCTCCCCACCGCGCCCCCCTCCCTGCACTGTCCCCGTCTCCCCGCACCCCGCTCCCCACCCTTGTCTCCCCGCGTCGCCCCCTCCCCCAAGCCCCCTCTCCCCACCCCCGTCCCTCCCACGGCTGCCCCCCTCCCCAGAGCAGCCCCTCACTGTCTCCCCCTCTGCCTCACCCCGCACAGCGACATCAAGAGGATTGGGGTGCGGCTGCCCGGCCACCAGAAGCGCATCGCCTACAGCCTGCTGGGTCTCAAGGACCAGGTGAACACGGTGGGGGTCCCCATCTGAGCCCCGACAGCCCTCGCAAACCATCTGCTGAGAATACTTGAAGAAATGGACTGGCTTCCTTCTGCGCTGGGCCTCCGGGGACCGTATTTATTTCCAGTTTTTCTTTGTTGACACCATCCTGAGGCCTCTGCTGCAGGGAGATCTTCGACGATACCTTGGCCTGAGCTGAGGAGATGCTCAGGGATCCTGGGCAGGACCGCCTCTTCTCTGACAAAGGACTGACCAGGCCTCCACGCACGCGGCGACTCCGTCGCGTTCCCAGCATCCCCGCCAAGGCCGCGGACCCACACGCAGGCCATCGCCTCGCTGACCATCTCCATGCGGACCATCGCCATGCAGGCCATCGCCACGGTGACCATCGCCACAGTAACCATCACCTTGCTGACCATCTCCATGCAGACCATCGCCACGCAGGCCACTGCCACGGTGGCCATCGCCTCGCTGACCCCCGCCTTCCAGAGGAGGAGCAGGGACCTCATGCTGAGACGAGGAGGAGCCACACTCGGCGGGCAAGACCTAGCACGGTCCTCCCACCCCCAGCCCCGTCCCAGCCCCCACGGGCCAAACTCTTGCTCCCCCGGGACCCCTGCAGGATGCTTGGTTGTGTGGAGATTTTTTAAAAAATATATATTTTGTACCTTGTGGAGAGGATGTGTGTACAGCGGGGGGCCTGGCTGGGGCTTGGGGCAGACAGCGCCTGCTTCGGGCATTCCCAGACCCACTCAGACACCATTTACTACTCTGTCAGTGTTAATGATTTTGTTCTGTTGGGGTTTTTTTTTTTTTTTTTGAACCTTAATTTATTATTTTTTTATATTTATTGTTAGGAAACGACTTATTTCTGCTCTGGAATAAAGTTGCAGATTGTTCAAACTGAGTTTGTTTTTCAGCCTTCAGAGGAGCAGTGGGGTTGAGAGACCGCGTCTGAGGTGGGGTGGGTGCGTCCCTAGGGTCCGGTGGTGAAGAGTTCTCACCTCCCATGCGGGCTGTGGGTTGGATCCCTGGTCCGGAAACTTAAGATCCCACATGCCATGTGGTCGAAAACTGTTTTGCAGATAAATAAATAAAATAAAATTGGGTCTTTAAAAACATGAAATGAGGTGGGGAGGGCTCACCCCCACCCTGGAAAGTAGACAGAGCTTCATATGCAGTGCACATGTCATGTAGCCCTGGGAGTGCGGTGGGCGGGAGGTGGGCAGGGGACCAGGAGTCAGCCTCCATGCCAACAGGCCTTCATCACCTTTGATCCCAAGGCTTCTGGAGGGCGGGGGCAGTGGGCGATGGGGGAGGAGGCGGGGGGGGGGGCGATGGGGGAGGGCGGGGGCAGGGGGCGATGGGCCAGGGCGGGGGCCGTGGGGGATGATGGGGGAGGGTGGGGGCGGCGGGGGGGCCTGACGGGGCAGGGCGGGGGGCACGGCGGGGAGGGCACTTAGCCCAGCCATCAGCCTCCCTCCCACACATCTCCGCAGAGCTGTTGAAATAAATTCTTCATCCATGTCGGGCTCTGAGGTTTACAAAAGCTTTTCACAAGTTTGGGCTTGTTGGAGCCTTAGCACTCCCGAGTTTCGAGTTTCGTGGGCAGCCCCGTTTTACAGAAGAAGAAAACTGAGGCTGGGCCCAGGGAAGGGGCTTGCCCAAGGCCACGGCGACTTAAGAGGCAGAGGCCAGACTTGAAAGCAAGGCCTTGCATCCCAGTTAGGTGCTTTTCCCACAGAGGGGAGACTCAGGCTCAGAGATGTGCAGTGACTTGCCCTAAGTCACGCAGCAGGGAGGAGAAGGGGCCTTGGAGTCACAGCCCTGGTCCCACCCCAAGCCTTCTGCACTATACCAGGCCACTGCCCAGGACACCAGAGGCCATTCTTGGCGGGCCTTAGGAAGATGTCATACCCCGGGCATCAGAGGCAGGATCAGATGGGCAGAAGTGATCCAGGGCACAGGAGGAAGTCTTCCTGGAGGAGGTCATCCAGAGCTAAGAGCTCAGGCACAAGTAGGGATTAACCAGTGAAGCAGTGGGAAAGGGTGATGCGGGCAGGGTAAATTGTGGAGGTGTGAAACTGGGATTGTGCAAGCAGGAACCACAAGCGATTCGGCGTCATTAGGGCGTGACGCAGAGTGCCGAAGAGATCTCCAGGGAAGAGGGCCAGCAGTGGGGATTTTAAGCTGAGGGCAACGGGGAGCCAGGGAAGATGTTAAGCAGGGCGAGACGTGATTGCTGTGCCCCAAACAGAAGTCAGCGCTACAGAGGCCCAGGCCTCTTGACTCCCAGCCTAGAACTAGGGGAGACAGGAGACATTCTGGCAAATGTGGGAGGCCACTCAGCTTGCTGTGGGGCCTCAGGCTGCCCACTCGGCCCTGCCGCCCTGCCTCCGTGGGGAGCCGGTTCTGGGCCCTGGCCCACTGAGCGCCAGTGTCTCCTGCACGGCCGGGCTGAACTGGGCGTGGGAAAGGTGAGGGGGCACAGGGGCCAGTGCCCCAGGCCTCGCACTCCTGAGCGCCGGCCGCCTGGGTGTGCTGAGACAGGCGGCGGATCGAGCCTTCCGGCGAGCTGACCCTTGCCTGGCCGGCCCCGGCTTGCCCCCAGGGCTCTGTTACTGGGTTATGGCTACTGCCACCACCACTGACAGAGCTGTTGGTCTGGCAGGGAGCAGGCCTGCCGCAGTGTGGAGGCCGGGCTGAGTCCAATCTCCAGAGCCACTCAGCCCCCAGTGGCCCTGCTGGGGAGCAAGACTGGCTCAGCCTGGGGGAGGCTGGCTGCATGTGTTCCCCACTCTCTGTCTCAGAGCCCCTGTGGGCATAAGGCCCTCCAAGGGCGCACGAGACTGTGCAGCCTGACTGTGGGCTACAGGGTGGAGTCTGTGCTCAAAGGCCAGGGGGCAGCTGTCTGGAGCCTCCAACAGGCCCCACAATGGGCAAGAGGGGAAACTTCATTTTGTTTTGTTTTTTCCACACCACGTGACATGTGACACGTGGGATCTTAGTTCTCCAACCAGGGATCAAACCCACACCTGCAGTAGAATCTAGAGTCTTAACCACTGGACCACCAGGGAAGCCCTGGAAACTTAGTTTTTTATATTAAAGCAAATCTAGTTCTCCCCCTAGAGAGCCTGGAAGTAGTGACACCCTGGCAGCGAGAAGCACATTCGCCCTCTAGGTCTTGGTTCCTACACACCGCTCTCTAATAATATGGACAAGAACTCCCTAGGAAATGATCGATTCCGGGGCTGAGGCAGGGAAAACAACAGACGAGCCCGGAGCACCTTGGAGTGCTCGAGAGTAAGGAAATGCTAAACAAACAACAAACCAACAGACGGGGTATCAGTACAGGAGCCAACCTGAAAGAGATCCCAGTGGCCAAACCTAGGCCAGGATGAGCAACAGAACAAATAACACAATTGGATTATAATCCAACGCATAAAAACGCATATCCATGAGTCCACACTGATGTAATGATTGAAGAAATAAATAAATGGGGCAGACTAGACAAATCTTCGTTACAGAAGAATTCTGAATAATTCATGTAGGTTTCCCCCCTCTGGGAGGTGGAGCTTAATTCTCCACTGCTTTGACTGTGGACTGAATGAACCTAGTGAAATCTTCCAAAGAAAGGAAGTATAAAAAAGGTTTATATATATATAATATTTATATATTTATTTATTTAATAAATAAAAAAAATAAAAAAATAAAAAAGGTTTAAAAATAAAGAAAAAGAAAACAATTTTACGGTAGAGAAACCTGACAAATACTACCACAATCAAGTTAGAGTCACCAATGGAACCAGCAAACTCAGAACAACAGGGATACGTGTCTGGAATCTGATCGGGTGTCAGCAACCAAACAGAAGTTACCGGGCGCCGCCCGCTGCTCCAGGGTTTTGCCCATCAGTTCAGTTCAGTCGCTCAGTCATGACCGACTTTGCGACCCCATGGACTGCAGCACGCCAGGCCTCCCTGTCTATCACCAACTCCTGGAGCTTACTCAAACTCATGCCCATTGAGTCGGTGATGCCATCCAACCATCTTATCCTCTGTCGACCCCTTCTCCTCCATCCTTCAATCTTTCCCAGCATCAGGGTCTTTTCTAATGAGTCCGTTCTTCATATCAGGTGGACAAAGTATTGGAGTCTCAGCTTCAGTATCAGTTCTTCCAGTGACTATTCAGGACTGATTTGCTTCAGGATGGACTATTTGATCTCACTGTAGTCCTAAGGACTCTCAAGAGTCTTCTCCAACACCACAGTTTAACACCATCAATTCTTCGGTGCTTAGCTTTCCTTACAGCCCAACTCTCACATCCATACATGACCACTGGAAAAACTATAGCTTTGACTAGACAGACCTTTGTTGGAGAAGTAATGTCTCTGTTTTTTAATGTGCTGTCTAGGTTGATTATAGCTTTTCTTCCAAGGAGCAAACATCTTTTAATATCATGGCTGCAGTCACTGTCTGCAGTGATTTTGGAGCCCAAAAAAATTAAGTCTGTCCCTGTTTCCATTCTTTTCCCATCTATTTGCCATGAAGTGATGGGACCAGACGCCATGATCTTAGTTTTCTGAATGTTGAATTTTAAGCCAACTTTTTCATTCCCCTCTTTTACTTTCATCAAGAGGCTCTTTAGTTCTTCTTCACTTTCTGCCAGCCAAAAGGGTGGTATCATCTGTGTATCTGAGGTTATTGATATTTCTCCTGGAAATCTTGATTCCAGCTTGTGCTTCTTCCAGCCCAGCATTTCCCATGATGTACTCTGCATTGAAGTAAATAAGCAGGGTGACAATATACAGCCTTGACGAACTCCTTTCCCGATTTGGAACCAGTCTGTTGTTGTTTCATGTCCAGTTCTAACTGTTGCTTCCTGACCTGCATACACATTTCTCAGGAGGCAGGTCAGCTGGTCTGGTATTCCCATCTCTTGAAGAATTTTCCACACTTTGTTGTGATCCACACAGTCAGAGGCTTTGGCATAGTCAATAAAGCAGAAATAGATGTTTTTCTGGAACTCTCTTGCTTTTTCGATGATCCAACAGATGGTAATTTGATCTCTGGTTCCTCTGCCTTTTCTAAAAGCAGCTTAAACATCTAGAAGTTCATGGTTCACATATTGTTGAAGCCTGGCTTGGAGAATTTTGAGCATTACTTTACTAACGTGTGAGATGAGTGCAATTGTGTGGTAGTTTGAGCATTCTTTGGCATTGCCTTTCTTTGGGATTGGAATGAAAACTGACCTTTTCCAGTCCTGTGGCCACTGCTGAGTTTTCCAAATTGGCTGGCCTATTGAGTGCAGCACTTTCACAGCATCATCTTTCAGGATTTGAAATAGCTCAACTGGAATTCCACCACCTCCACTAGCTTTGTTTGTAGTGATGCTTCCTAAGGCCCACCTGACTTCACATTCCAGGATGTCTGGCTCTAGGTGAGTGATCACATCATCATGATTATCTGGGTCGTAAAGATCTTTTTTGTATAGTTCTTCTATGTATTCTTGCCACCTCTTCTTAATATCTTCTGCTTCTGTTAGGTCCATACCATTTCTGTCCTTTATTGAGCCCATCTTTGCATGAAATGTTCCCTTGGTAGCTCTAATTTTCTTGAAGAGCTCTCTAGTCTTTCCCATTCTGTTGTTTTCCTCTATTTCTTTGCATTGATCACCGAGGAAGGCTTTCTTATCTCTCCTTGCTATTCTTTGGAATTCTGCATTCAGATGCTTATATCTTTCCTTTTCTCCTTTGCTCTTCTCTTCCTTTCACAGCTATTTATAAGGCCTGTCCAGACAGCCATATTGCTTTTTGCATTTCTTTTTCTTGGGGATGGTCTTGATCACTGCCTCCTGTACAATATCACGAACCTCCGTCCATAGTTCTTCAGGCACTCGGTCTATCAGATCTAATCCCTTGAATCTATTTGTCACTTCCACTGTATAATTGTAAGGGATTTGATTTAGTTCATACCTGAATGATCTGATGGTTTTCCCTACTTTCTTCAATTTAAGTCTGAATTTGGCAATAAGGAGTTGATGATCTGAGCCACAGTCAGCTCCCGGTCTTGTTTTTGGTGACTGTATAGAGCTTCTCCATCTTTGGCTACAAAAATATAATCAGTCTGATTTTGGTATTGACCATCTGGTGATGGCCATGTGTAGCGTCTTCTCTTGTGTTGTTGGAAGAGGATGTTTGCTATGACCAGTGTGTTCTCTTGGCAAAGCTCTGTTAGCCTTTGCCCTGCTTCATTCCATATTCCAAGGCCAAATTTGCCTGTTACTCCAGGTGTCTCTTGACTTCCTACTTTTACATTCCAGTCCCCTATGATGAAAAGGACATCTTTTTTAGGTGTTAGTTCTAGAAGATCTTGTAGGTCTTCATAGAACCGTTCAACTTACAGATTGAACAATGGGACAGAGGGAAGTTAAGGAACTCATCAGAGCCATCAGCTCAAGCATAGAAAGAGCAGGACTCAAGCCCAGGTAGTTGGGGCCTTGATAAAATGGTTTTCCATTCGCTACCTTCAACAGCCAAGACAGGACATTCTCCTCTCTCTGCTATGATGGTCATCTCCCTAGAGATGCTTGAGAACACTGGGTCTGGGGCAACGAGGCCACAGAACCTGCCCGAGGTCTCCAATGCCATAGCATTCCACACTCCAGGCACCCACACTGGAGGGAGGAAGGGAAGGATGGGGATGGTTTTCAGTTTCCTCCTGCCCTGGGCGAGGCTGGGCACTGGGGCCATAGGGATGACAGGTCCTCCTCTGCCCTCATGGAGCTGAGTCAGGCTGAGGCAACAGTGGCAAGACAGGGATCCTGGCCGAGAAGTGGAGGAGCTGGGTGTCGTGGGGCCTGAACCGGGCGCCGGACCCAGCCTGGAAGACTCAGGCAGGCTTCTTAGGAAGAGGAGCCACCCAAGTTGAAGCCAAGGTCCTGTGGGAGTCTGCCGGATGAAGGGCAGAGAGGGGTCCCCAGAAGGGCCTGCCCTTGCCCTCCGCACTGCAGGCCTCTGAGACCAAGGCCTGCATCTCCCCCGTTTGACCAGGACAAGCCCTACCCTGGCTCTGATGCCATCCCAGCCTCTGGTTATCATGCCATCAGCAGCACTGTGATGCCAGCCCTGCTCTCATTCCCAGAGAGAACCTTCATCTCTGGCCTCAGTCATCTCAGCTGGGAAGTGGGCCTGCAGCCCGCTGCCCTCCCTGGGCTCTGAGCTGCAGGGGCCTTGGCACCCTTTGATGCACCCAGCAAAGCCCTGAAGGAGGCCAAGGCAGCAATTATGAGGGTGCTGGGTGGGAAGCTGCCCTCTTTCCCTGCTGCTCTCGGTCTGAGTGGCAAGTCAAAACAGTATCACCAGGCACTGGGCTTGCATTTTCTAGTTAATTAGTAAACCATGGAGGAATGCCCCACCACTCCCGACCTCTTGCTGTGGCCCCAGGGCTGAGGATGGGGCTTGGTGCACTGTAGATGCTGCGAGAACAGAGGCTGGGTGCCTGCGGTGTGTAAAGTGCTTGCATTCTCAGCTCTGGCCTTCTCTGCCTTTGTCCATATCAACATGCCTCCATCTTCCCCTCCTCAGAGCAGTGGCCAGCACAGTAGACCCTCAAGAAACATCTGCTCAATAAACAAAGAATGAAGAAGCGAGAGGCCAGGCTTCGGGGACCTGGGGGCCCAGTGGGTCCACGTGTGTTTGTCGCTCAGGCCTGTCTGACTCTATGACACCATCGACTGCTCAGTCCATGGAATTCTCCAGGCAAGAATGCTGGAGTGGGCTGCCATTCCCTTCTCCAGGGGCTCTTCTCAACCTTGGGATCGAACCCGGGTCTTCTGCATTTCAGGCAGATTTTTTACCCTTTGAGCCACCAGGGAAGCTAGGGGAGTCATATGGAGCCAGATTATTCAAGATCCCTCAATGTGGGTTGTGTCTGGGAGACGTGCTATGCAGACGGCCCCAGCTCCTGCAGGCTGCCCAGAACCATGCTGTCAGGAAAGGAGAAGGGATCGAGCATTTCTGAGCACCTACTATGTGCCAGTCAGCATGCCAAGCCCAAGACCCATGTTGTCTTACTGAAGGATCACAGTGACCCTGCAAAGTATGGATTATCCCCATTTTCCATATGGGGACACTGAGGCTCAGTGAGGTTATGGTATCAGACCAAGAGCCCACAGCCAGGAGGTGACAGAGAGAATATAAGACAAGGGCCATCTCATCCCACTGCCTGCTGCTGAGTGACATCTGGGGAGGTTGTGGAGGGTCCTAGGAAGCAGGAAGACCCTTGACTGGGAGAGGAAGAGGGGCTCTGGTGGGTCATCTCTTGATGACCTTGCTGTAGGAACCGTGTCCTTCGAGGGCACTGGCTCTTGGTCTGTCCACTTGTCATGGGGAGGGCCTGCGGAAATCCTGGGGGCTCCTGCCACCCACCACAGGTTGCCCCCCACTCCTGGTACCCGCTCCCACGCAGCTCCAGGCGGTGGGCCCCACTCCAGCCCCCCGGAGTCTGGCTTGCCAATGCAAACCTTGTCAGCTCTTCTCTGTCGGCAGAGCTGGGGTTTCTGGGAAGCCGCGGCCGCGTCCCCTGCCGGGGGCCCCGTTTCAGCAGCCTCATCACATTCCCCGGCGGCCTCGGGAGTCTGGACGGTCGGATGCAGTTTCCACTCTGGTCTGGCAGCCAGGCAGCTGTGTGACTAGGTCCCCTGCTGGGCGGAGGGTCCCTCCCCCCGGGACCAGGCCTCTGGGGCCAGGTAGCCCGGTAGACCCCAGGTGGTTACACGCCAAATCCGCACAAGAGATCCACTGGGCCTCTCCCCAGACCCCCAGCCTGTCCTCAGGGCTCACCCGAGCCCTCCCTGTCGCTGCACGGACCCCTCTTGTTTATGCTTGCGGAAACGGCACTCACTGCTCCAGGCCAACTCAAGCTCTCCAGCCTCTCAGGGACCTCCAGAACCAACGGATTTGGCAAAACTCAGCCCCACTCTCCCATGTGGTTTCGGCACACGGACCACAGCGGGGCTGGAATGGCATTCGGAGGCGGGGCCCTGCAGCCCCGACCGCTGCTCCCGGCAGCCGCAGTCCCTTCGTTTCTTCCAGAACCCCGTGAACTGGCACAGCTTCCATCTACCCCGTGGGGGGCTGCGTACCCCGTTTGTCCAGGACCCGGTTTAGCTCACATGTCCTGTGTGATTAGCAAAGTGCCCCTTTCCACTCTTGGCACCCCCCCGGATGGCCACTCAGTCGGTCACCCTACCATGAGGTTCATAGAAGAGAAGTGTGTGCTCGGTCGTGTCCGACTCTTTGCGACCCTCTGGACCGTATTCCGCCAGGCTCCTCTGTCCATGGGATCTTCCAGGCAAGAAGACTGGAGTGGGTTGCCACCCTCCTCCAGGGGATCTTCCCAACCGAGATTGAGCCCACGTCTCTTACATCTCCTGCGTTGGCAGCGGATTCTTTACCAGTGAGCCACTTGGGAAGGAAAAGCTTTGCCCAAAGCCCCAGGGCCAGAAGGTGCAGAGTTAGAACGGGAATCCGGCATCTTGCCCCGAGCCCTGCTGCCCGCAGCTGGGGGTCCAAGTGACCGAGGCTAGGCTTCCTCTGGGGCCCACTCTGTGCCACCTGCTGCCTGGAACTTTCCCCAAGACCCTTGGCACTAGCCACCAGCTTCCTCTGAGCTTTTAGCTCACCCACCACGACCCCCCACCCCCACCATCTCTCCTTCACGCACTTTTGACTCTTTGCAGTCACAGGCTCACATGTGATGATTATCTGTCGCAGACACGCCTTCCTGCCTGGCAGCCAGTCCCACGAGGCCTGAGACCTGGAGGTGGCTCACCACGTCGGGATCAATGACTGGATCTTGGTGCCAGGGAAAGCGTGGGCGGAGAGAGGATCCAGGTGGTCCCCTCACAGACCCCACGCATCGTAGCTCATGGCAAAAAGAATACTCAGAAGTCCAACCTGCTATGACCCAGAGAAGGAGCAACGTGTTCATTCTGGAGTGGGTCGGGGAAGGCTTCCTGGAGGAGGCAGTTTCTAAGCTGACTCGAAGGCTGAAGTGACAGGGGAAGAATGTGGACGCTAACCCAGAAGCTGGAGGAAGGCCAGTGTGGTGGTGTCTGACCGAGGCCGCTGCTGCTGTTCTCAGGGTGGCATTTTGATCCCGAGCCTGGGTACCAAGGAGCAGCTCAGAGGCTCTGAACTTGGGGGTGGGGGGATGGGCAAGAAAAATGTCAACTTCAATTTTTTCAGAGTTCTGCTACCCCCTTGTGAAAACAAAAAAATCAGCTAAGCATCGACTCTTAAAAAGAGAAAATTCAATTTTTTTTTTTTTGCCTGCCATTTGTGAGACCAGAGCCGCGGCCTGCCTGGCCCTGCAGGGCCTGCTCTCAGAACAGGACTGAGTGGCAGGTGCCCCGGCCCCCCCATCCCTGGCCATCTGTCTGGGAAGGCCCATTGTGGGGGCTCTGACATCACAGCGGGGGGCAGCGTGATGTCACGGGCCCCATTGTGGAGGCTGAGGCGCCCCCTCCAGAGGCCGCCGCCCAATCCTATTAAGTACGGCTGTGGACAAAGGCAGGCGCTTTGTGTTCTAGCCCCGTCTGAGGCGAGTCCCTGTGCGGAGGGCCGGCAGAGAGGGGCTGTGCATTCCAGAGGCCGCCTCCCCCTGCAGGCCTTGGGTCAGGCTGGAGGCCCCGCTGCCCCCAGGGCTGGTTGCTGTCCCCCACGCCCAGCCGTGCTCATTGGACTCCCAGCAAGTAGGACAGCAGAGATAAAGAGACCCAAGGTCCTACACCTCCTGCCCCAGATCCAAGGCCACCACCTATGATGAGAGGCCAGAGACAGAAGCTCCTGGACCCCTCATGGGACAGGCAGCCTTGAGACAGGGGGAGAGGCTCCGGGGCGGGGAGAGGCCCCGGGGCGGGGAGAGGGGGCGGGGGGGCTGGAGTCAGAAGGGAAAGTGCCCGGAACACAGACCAGGGAAGCGGCCTCGGCCACAGGTGGGGACCGGGCGGAGAGAGGGCAGGACTGGCCACCCAGCGGCGTCAGTGAGCAGCTCTGAGCACCCACTGATCGCACCCTGGCCTGGGCCGTGGACTGCTCATCTGATCCCTGAAACCCTGGGCTGTGGTGCCCAGAGCCAACCGCAGGCCTGGCCGCTTCCTACAGGGACTCGGGGGTACCTGAGGGAGGGGGGCGGGCTTCCTGAGGCTCAAGCTTTGGGTTTGCAGTTCTTCCTCTGCCACTGATGTACAGGCTCTCCCCTCACTGAGCCTCTGTTTACACAGCCATAAAGTGGAATATTTACTGGAAAGGCTACTGCTGAAGCTGAAGCT
Source organism: Bos indicus x Bos taurus (assembly GCF_003369695.1). Classification (NCBI taxonomy): domain Eukaryota; kingdom Metazoa; phylum Chordata; class Mammalia; order Artiodactyla; family Bovidae; genus Bos; species Bos indicus x Bos taurus. Next base: position 135,665,818 of record NC_040077.1, read on the forward strand.
CCAATATTTGGCCACCTGATGCAAAGACCTGACTCATTGGAAAAGACCCTGATGTCGGGAAAGATTGAGGGCAGAGGATGAGATGGCTGGATGGCATCATCGACTAGGTGGACATGAATTTGAGTACACTCCTGGAGATAGTGAAGGACAGGGAAGCCTGGTGTGCTGCAGTCCTTGGGGTCACAGAGAGTCGGACACGACTGAGCGACTGAGCAGCAACCGTGAACTGGACTCAGTGTCCCCTCACAGGGCTGTCCTGATGGCTGGACGAGACAGTGTGGGCACCCAGGATGCTGGGACTCAGTGTCCCTCTCACAGGGCTGTCCTGACGGCTGGATGAGACAGTGTGGGCACCCAGGACGCTGCCCCAGACGGGGAGGGGGCAGGGACTCCTCCAATCCTGGCCCCCCAGCCCCACAGCCATCTCTCCTGGGGTTTCAACCCTCCCCAGCTGGCATCTGCATCCTTTGAAGGACCTGTGTGGGGACACCTAGGTGGGGGGGGGACAGCCCCTCCAGGAGAGGTCTGCACTCCACCCTGCTGCCTCCCAGTGGGTCTCTCCATCCTTGGCAGAGTGCCCAGGCGTGCAAGGAGGCCAGGGGTAGCTTGGTTTCGGACAACAAAGTCCTCTTTCTCCCAGGCCTGAGGAATGCCTGGCACCCCTCCCGCCCCTGCCCCATCCATATCTGTTACCCAGACCCAGTGCTCACTCCGTGGGGCCCAGGCTGGGCACGGGCTCTGCCCTGAGCCTCTGGGGCAGCAAGGACCCTCTGTGCTACGGACATGCCACCCCTGCCCCTGAGCAGCCTCCCCTGCCTGCCATCTCTCTCTCTCACACACACACGCCCCCCAGAACAGCCTAGCCCTGGGCTAGCAGGCCTGAGCCCTATTCAGAACCTATGGCCGGTCCAGCCTGGGCCGTGGATGCCTGCAGTAGCCTGGGAAGGAAGACGGGCTCCAGAGGGTGAGCGCCGCCTCACCCCGTCGTTCCTGTGACTTTGTACTTGATGATGTTTTTAAAAATACCCTAACTTGGCAAAGCAGGAAGTCACAGCCCCACCCACGCCTGCCTGCCCCCCCATTCTCTGAATCGGTGTCGGCATGTGAGGTCCCAGGGTCTGAGCTCCTGACTTTGTCCAAAAGCCTCTTATGTCTACCAAGGAGGACACAAAGGCCCAGAATGCGCAAGAGGTTCTGAGGCCTCGGAGCCTGGTCGGGCTGGGCCCGCATGGAGGATGGGCCGATGAGTCCACGCAAGCTCTGATGGGAGCTCAATCTGAGCCCAGCCAAGGGCAGGAGGAGGGCTGACTCCCCTCTGTCCAGGTGGGGACACTGAGGCGCGGCAAGGAGCCTCCCGAGGCTCCCAGTGGGGAGCAGTGAGAGTGTGCACTCTGGTCCCGGTCCCGCGGTAGGAGGGGCGGTCAGAGATGCCGAGCCCTGGGTGCCCTCCCTGCCCACCGCAGCGCCCAGGACGGCCCGAGGACTCAGCGAGGGCAGGCCTGACTGGGTAGTGGAGGGGGGGGCCTTCAGGTCCAGGCTGCTGCCCTGGTCTTGACCCCCGCGGTGGGGTCTGCCCTCTTGCCATAGCCCTGGGCAGATTCTGCCCAGACACCTCAGGAATGTGTGGGGAATAGGGCTCGGGGAAGAAGAGGCCTGGGGACCAGGGGAGGGGGGTGGAGAACACAGGAGCCACGTGTCTGGATGCTCCCTGTGCCCTGGGGCTGGACCGCAGCTGGCAGAGGGGGCCCCAAGGGCACGCAGTCATCCCTGAGTGCTGTGTGACCCTTGGGGTGTGGCTACTCGTCTCTGGTTTCCCGGGCTGCAAAGCAGAGCCCAGCAGCAGGGGATTAAGGCCTCGGAGCTTGCTGACAGCCTGAGGTTGGGACTTTTGGCAGGAGAGGAGACAGAGGTGGGGGCAGCCCCGCGTGGGCTCTGCTCCCTGCCTCCTGCCGCAGCCTCAGGAATCGCCTTAATTACAGCATCAGCCTCCCTGCGCTTCCTGCCATAAACCCAGGAATCTAAATTAGAAGGCAGCAGGCCTGCTCCCCCTTCTCTCCGACCCCCCAAGTCTGCCGGGAAGTTCTCCTGGAGACAGGCCGCCAGCGGGGGGCTGCCGACAGAGGTGCCCAGGGCTTAGACTGGAGTGGGGGCCCGCAGGAGGGAAGCTGTCCCCAGAATCCCCGTGCCTGTCCCTGCGAGTGCCCGCTGTGTGCCAGGCACGGGGCTGAATGAGCATGTTTCCTCCTCCCAGCAGTCGTGTTAGGCGGACACCAAGGTCCTTTGTACAGAGGGAGAAACTGAGGCACTCATTTAAGGCCACCTGAGGTGTTGGAGGCTCAGCCGGCTGCACTCAGAGCCCCAGCTCCCAGGCTGGGGCTGGCCCTTCTGCAGAAGGCAGCGTCCGTCCTGGGCCGGGCCTACTGGGAGCCTGCTCCCTGGCAGCCCCAGCTGGAGGGTTCTGGGTGGGGGTCGGGGAGCCTCTAGGCAGCTACCAGGCAGGGCCGGAGCGATGCCTCCAGCCAGACCAGGTCACCCAATGCTGGGGCTGGGCCCTCAGATTAGGGGTGAAACCCAGCCAGAGACCAGGGTGAGTACATGTGTGTGTGTGGGGGGGGTTGTGTCTGTGTGTGACAGTGAGTGTGTGTGCACGCGTGTGGTGGGGAAGTGAGGTCATCTGGGCAGAAGGGAGCTGAGCCTGTCCAAACCACTGGAGCCACTGGGGAGGAAAGACAGACGTTTGAGGGGAGGGGAGGGGAGGGGGGTGCTGAGGGGGGGAAGGAGACCAAGGCAGAAAGGGAGAGAGAGAAGGATGGACGGAGCCAGAGGGCTGGGGTGGGAGGCGGACAGACGGACAGGACGCTGGAGGGGTCGGGATGGTGCGGGGTAGACGAGTCATGCCCAGGGAGAGGGCGAATCTGAGAAAGAGGGAGCTGAGACTGGAGGCGGGAGGAGGGGCACCCCAGAGGGAAGGGGGCCACCGTCCAGGCAGCTTCTGCCCGTGCCCCCCTGAGTAGGGGCCCGGCGAGGACCCCTTATGTCTGCTTTTGGTTGGGGGTCTGAGATCACTCCTCACCTGCACGTTGCATGGTGTGGCCCACCTAAAGGGGTGAGACCAGAGGCCAGGCGGTCAGGGCGTGGCCCCAGGGTGACCCTGAGAGCACGGGGACAAGCAGGGGAAGCGGGAGGGCAGGAGGGGCCGCTCGGAAGCAGGAGCGACACAGAGGCTGCTCGGGAGGCGGGTGCAGAGCTGGGTCTGTCCCAGATCCTGGCAGGGCGAGGCAGGCACCAGGCAGCCGCTTCTCAGCAGCCACAGCTTCGTCCCGCTCTGACCTCTCATCACCCAGCTCTTAAAGCGGCTTACTGGGTGCCGCGGGCCTCGGGCCTGCTCACTGCACTCGCCCTAACCCCACGGCTCTCAGGCGTTGTGACTCTCCCCATGGGACACCTGATGATGTCTGAGACACGTTTGCTTGTGCAGCTGGGGTGTGTGTGTGTCGCTGGTGTCTACTGGTAAAGGCCAGAGATGCTCAACATCCTACAGGACACCCCGTGTGACTGAGAAGAAGCTGAACAGTTCTATGAAGACCTGCAAGACCTTCTAGAACTCACACCCAAAAGACGTCCTTTTCATCACAGGGGACTGGAACGCAAAAGTAGGAAGTCAAGAAACACCTGGAGTAACAGACAAATTTGGCCTTGGAGTACAGAATGAAGCAGGGCAAAGGCTAATAGAGTTTTGCCAAGACAATGCACTGGTCATAGCAAACACCCTCTTCCAGCAACACAAGAGAAGACTCTACACATGGACATCACCAGATGGTCAACACCACAATCAGACTGATTATATTCTTTGCAGCCAAAGATGGAGAAGCTCTATACAACCAGCAAAAACAAGACCGGGAACTGACTGTGGCTCAGATCATGAGCTCCTTATTGCCAAATTCAGACTTAAATTGAAGAAAGTAGGGAAAACCAGTAGACCATTCAGATATAACCTAAATCGAATCCCTTACGATTATACAATGGAAGTGACAAATAGATTCAAGGGATTAGATCTGATAGAGTGTCTGAAGAACTATGGACAGAGGTTCGTGACATCATACAGGAGGCAGTGATCAAGACCATTCCCAAGAGAAATGCAAAAAGGCAAAATGGCTGTCTGAGGAGGCCTTACAAATAGCTGAGAAAAGAAGAGAAGTGAAAGGCAAAGGAGAAAAGGAAAGAAAGATACACCCAGCTGAATGCAGAGTTCCAAAGAATAGCAAGGAGAGATAAGAGGCCTTCCTCAGTGATCAATGCAAAGAAATAGAGGAAAACAACAGAATGGGAAGGACTACAGATCTCTTCAAGAATATTAGAGATACCAAGGGAACATTTCATGCAAAGATGGGCACAATAAAGGACAGAAATGGTATGGACCTAACAGAAGCAGAAGATATTAAGAAGAGGTGGCAAGAATACACAGAGGAACTATAGAAAAAAGATCTTCACGACCCAGATAATCATGATGATGTGATCACTCACCTAGAGCCAGACATCCTGGAATGTGAAGTCAGGTGGGCCTTACGAAGCATCACTACAAACAAAGCTAGTGGAGGTGGTGGAATTCCAGTTGAGCTATTTCAAATCCTGAAAGATGATGCTGTGAAAGTGCTGCACTCAATAGGCCAGCCAATTTGGAAAACTCAGCAGTGGCCACAGGACTGGAAAAGGTCAGTTTTCATTCCAATCCCAAAGAAAGGCAATGCCAAAGAATGCTCAAACTACCACACAATTGCACTCATCTCACACACTAGCAAAGTAATGCTCAAAATTCTCCAAGTCAGGCTTTAGCAATATGTGAACCGTGAACTTCCAGATGCTCAAGCTGGATTTAGAAAAGGCAGAGTAACCAGAAACCAAATTGCCAACATCCGCTGGATCATCGAAAAAGAAACAGAATTCCAGAAAAACATCTATTTCTGCTCTATTGACTATGCCAAAGCCTTTGACTGTGTGGATCACAATAAACTGTGGAAAATTCTGAAAGAGATGAGAATACCAGACCACCTGACCTGCCTCCTAAGAAATCTGTATGCAGGTCAGGAAGCAACAGTTAGAACTGGACATGGAACAACAGACTGGTTCCAAATCGGGAAAGGAATACGTCAAGACTGTATACTGTCACCCTGCTTATTTACTTCTATGCAGAGTACATCATGGGAAATGCTGGGCTGGAAGAAGCACAAGCTGGAATCAAGATAGCTGGGAGAAATATCAATAACCTCAGATATGCAGATGACACCACCCTTATGGCAGAAAGTGAAGAAGAACTAAAGAGCCTCTCGATGAAAGTGAAAGAGGGGAGTGAAAAAGTTGGCTTAAAACTCAACATTCAGAAAACTAAGATCATGGCATCTGGTCCCATCACTTCATGGCAAATAGATGAGGAAACAGTGGAAACAGTGTCAGACTTTATTTTTTTGGACTCCAAAATCACTGCAGATGGTGATTGCAGCCATGAAATTAAAAGATGCTTACTCCTTGGAAGAAAAGTTATGACCAATCTAAACACCATATTAAAAAGCAGAGACGTTACTTTGCCAACAAAGATCCATCTAGTCAAAGCTATGGTTTTTCCTGTGGTCATGTATGGATGTGAGAGTTGGACTGTGAAGAAAGCTGAGCGCTGAAGAATTGATGCTTTTGAACTGTGGTGTTGGAGAAGACTCTTGAGAGTCCCTTGGACTGCAAGGAGATCCAACCAGTCCATTCTGAAGGAGATCAGTCCTGAATATTCATTGAAAGGACTGATGCTGAAGCTGAGTTTGGCCACCTGATGTGAAGAACTGACCTATTTGAAAAGACCCTGATGTTGGGAAAGATTGAAGGCAGGAAGAGAAGGGGGCAACAGAGGATGAGATGGTTGGATGGCATCACCAACTCAATGGGCATGAGTTTGAGCAATTCCGGGAGTTGGTGGTGGACAGGGAGGCCTGGGGTGCTGCAGTCCGTGGGGTCACAGAGAGTCAGGCCTGCCTGAGAGACTGACCTGCACTAGAGTACCCACCCCCTCGTGTTTCCAGCTGTGCCATCTCAGTGCCCACCTCAGGGCCTTTGCAGCTGCCTTGCACTCGGCTCTATTTGGAATTCATTCTCCCCAGATCATCACATAGCTGCTTGCATTCTTATCCTTCCAGAACCGGCTCGTTCATGCTCTTCTTAGAGTGGTTGACATCCCCACACCCTCCTGCACTCTCCACTGTAAACCTCTTGAGTATTTCCCTACCAGCATTTACCCCAAATCATGAAGATCTTATTTATTTATTCAAGTCCTTATTTATAGTTTGTTTACCCTCTGCTTGGCTGTGAGCTCCATGAAGGCTGGGAACTTTGGCTCCCAGCGGGATCCAGGCTCTGAGCACTGGGTGATAAGATTCAGAACTCAACTAGAGCAACGGGCTGTTTTGAGAACATTGCATAGCTCAGTCCTATGTCGTAGGCAGCACTGCAGTGCCCAGTTCACAGAAGAGGAAACCGAGGCTCAGGGATATCCAGTGACTTGGCCAAAGGAACACAGCTAGCTGGTGCCTGAGCTGGATGGGAACCCGGCAGGCTGGCTTCCGAGTCCAGCCCGAGCAGCGCCGCGCTAAAGCCTCTCTGCAGCCTCATCAGCTGTGTGACCTGCTCACAAGGACGCATGCCTGTCTCTCCCTGAGAGAGCCTCCCCCGCCGTCCGCTTGCCCCCCACGTTTGGGAAGCTGCTATCAGTGGAGTGGAGGTTTTGACAAGGAGGCAGTCAGGGTGCCTTTATCTCCCAGTCAGCAGGGAGAAACAGCTCCTCTGGGCAGCTCCTGACAGTGGGGAGACTTGGGGACCCACAGCGGAGGGCTCCACCCCAGGGGCTCCCCCGCCGCAGTCACCACACTGGGGGCATGTGCACTGGCCTGGGTGCCCGGCAACTCTGCCAGGCGCTCCTGGGCCTGGAGAGGAGGGATCCCCCTGTCTGCCTGGCAGGGCAGGGGGCTGAGCACGGGCTGAGTCCAGGCGTTGTGCACAAGCCCCCCACGGGGACCTCCCTGCCCAGTTGGCAGTCTCTAAGGAAGAGCTGTAACCACGAGGGGCCACCATGGCACGGGAGGAGGAAGCCCTCTGCAGCAGGCTGGGGCACCCGGTGTGTCGGGCGGGGTGGGGAGAGGAACTTGGAAGGCTGCCCAGAGCTGCTTGCCGCCCAGATTCCTGGCAGGAAGCCCTTCGGTCCCGAGCCCACCGCCCGGCCCTTCTCTGTACTCCTGGGCCCTGTGTGCCTGGCTCTGGTGCCTCCTGAGTTCTCCAGCAGCTGTGCTGTCCTGCCCATTTCCCCCACGCTGCTTTCCCCGGTCCCGCCCCTCCGCCGGCATCCGCGGTGCCACCCGTCCCCTCCGCCGGCATCCGCGGTGCCACCTGTCCCTCCGCCGGCATCTGCGGTGCCGACCGAGCGACACCCTGGGCCTGCGCTCTGCCAGTGGTGCTGTGCTCGGCTGTGTGCAAAACTTGACGGCCCCATGGACTGCAGCCTGCCAGGCTCCTCTGTCCATGGGATTTCCCAGGCAAGAATCCTGGAGTGGGCTGCCATGCCCTCCTCCAGGGGACCTTCCCAACCCAGGGATCGTACCCACGTCTCCTGTGTCTCCTGCATGGCAGGTGGGCTCTTTACCACTGCGCCCCCTGGGAAGCTCATTCCTTCGTTCATGCGTTCTTTTCTTGTCGCGGGTTAAATCGTGGCTGCTAATCCCACAGGGCTGGTTAATACTGTGCTTCATCACTGACTGGCTGTGTGATCTTGGGAAAGTCTCAGCATCTTTCTGAGCCCCCAGTTTTGCGACAATAAGAAGAGGGACGATAAACAGGGGTTTGGAGGTTTCACTGGGGTGAGGCACACAGGGCTGAGTGTAACGCCAGGCTTGTGGTAAGTGTTACAGCCTCGGGAGCTATTCTTTTTTTAATTCTTTGCAAAAACTCTCCTGGGGCTTCCAGGGGCACATAGACTCCTAATAGCAACGCGTAACCCAGTAAGACATGATTCTGAAGGCTCCTGAAGGAAAGCAGGCAGCGGGCCCTGGGCTCTAGTCCTGATTCTGCATTGGGTTGCTGTGTGAGCTGGGCCTGTCATCACCCTCTCTGGGCCCCGGGTTCCCGTCTGAGCCCAGTGACTTGGACGACCTTAAGCAACAGACCTTTCTCCATCTCAGTTGTTATGGGTAAAACAGAGGAGTAACAGTACCTACCTACGGGAGCGCTGGGAGGCACCAGTGAGTTACTGTACGTGAAGCACTTAGAACGGGTCTGACACGGTGGTTACTGCGTCACAGACGTTAGCCGTTCTTAGCTAGCCTTGTCTCTGAGGCGCTTTTAAAAATCTGAGATGTAATTTGCATACTATAAAGCTCACCATTTAAAAATATACGATTTGTCGTTTTTAGCACATTCATAGGCTGTGCAGCCATCAACACTGTCAATCCCAGGACACGCTCATCGCCCCCAAATGAGACTTTGTGCCTGTCAGTCTCCCTCATCCTCCACCCCGGCAACCACTAATCCATCTTCTTTTTTATTGTTTAATTTTTAAATTGAAGTATAGTTGATATACAACATTATATAATATGGGTATACAATATAATGGTTCACAATTTTTAAACTCCATTTATAGTTACTATAAAATATTGGTTACATTCCGTGTGTTATACAATATATCTTTATAGTTTATTTTATACATAATAGTTTGTATCTTTTACTCCCCTATTTCTAAATTGCCCTCCCCCCAACTGGTAACCGCTAGTTTTTTCTCTGCATCTGTGAGTCTTTCTTTTTTGTTATATTCACTATTTTTTTTTTTTTTTTAGGCTGAGCCACGCAGCATATGGAATCTTAGTTCCCCAAACAGGGGTGAAGCCCCTGCCAGCCGCATTGGGAGCATGGAGTCTTAACCACTGGACCGCCAGGGGAGGCCCTGTGCATGTTTCAGACTCCATATGTGGGTGGTACCATACGGCATTGTCCCTCTCTGTCTGACGCGTTTCATTTAGCATAATATCCTCCAGAGCGCGTCCCTGCTGGCTCAGGGGTGGAGAGACCACCGGCCAGTGCAGGAGGCCAGGGCTCAGTCCCTGGGTCAGGAAGAGCCCCTGGAGAAGGAAATGGCAGCCCACTCTGGTGTTCTTGCCTGAGAAATCCTATGGACAGAGGAGCCTCGCAGGCTACAGTCCATGGGGTCGCAAGAGTCGGACACGACTTAGCGACTAAACCAGCACCAACGAACCTCTGAGTCCGTCTGTGTCGTTGCAAATGGCAAAGTCCCTTTCTTTCTTCTTTATGGCCGAGTGGTATTCCACTGTGCATATATATACACACACATACATATACACATCACATCTTGAACACAGTCGTCTGTTGATGGGCATCTAGGTTGCTTCCAAATCTTGGCAACTGTACTGTGAATAATGCTATAATGAACATTGGGATGCATATATCTTTATGAATTAGTGGTTTAATTTTTTTCTTGATATATACCTAGGAGTCGAATTGCTGGATCATCTGATAATTCTATTTTTAGCATTTTGAGAAACCTCCCTACCATTCTCCACATTGGCTGCACCAATTTACATTCCAACCAACAGTATGTGAGGGTTCCCTTCTCTCCACATTCTCGCCAACATTTGCTTTTTGTGCTCTGTTTGATGACCATCATTCTGAAAGGAGTGAGGTGACATCTAATTGCGGTTTTGATGTTCATTTCCCCAAGGATGAGCATCTTTTCACGTGCGGTTGGCCATCTGCACTTCCTCTTTGGAAGAACATCTAATAGTTCTGTCTAAATCAAGCTTCTCTTTCTTTGATGTTGAGCTGTATGAGCTGTTTATATATTTTGGATATTAACTCCTTATCTGTCATATCATTTGCAAATATTTTCTCCCATTCAGTAAGTTGACATTTTCGCTTTGTTGATGTTCAACAAAACCTTGCTCAGCAAAAGCTCTTATGTTTTGTTGTCCAGTCTCTCAGTCGTGTCTGACTCTGTGTGACCTCGTGGACTGCATCACGTCAGGCTTCTCTGTCCCCCACTGTCTCCTGCAGTCAGCTCAAACTCATGTCCATTGACTCAGTGATGCCACGCAGCCATCTCATCCTCTGTCACTGCCTTCTCCTCCTGCCCTCAATCTTTCCCAGCGTCAGGGTCTTTTCCAAAGTCAGCTCTTCACATGAGGTGGCCAAACTACCGGAGCTTCAGCTTCAGTATCAGTCCTTCCAATGAACACCCAGGACTGATCTCCTTTAGGATGGACTGCTTGGATCTCCTTGCAGTCCAAGGGACTCTCAAGAGTCTTCTCCAACACCACAGTTCAAAAGCATCAATTCTTTGGCGCTCAGCTTTATAGTTCAACTCTCACATCCATACATGATTATTGGAAAAATCATAGCTTTGACTAGATGGACCTTTGTTGGCAAGGGAATGTCTCTGCTTTTTAATATGCCATCTAGGTTTGTCATTGCTTTTCTTCCAGGGACCAAGAGTCTTTTAATTTCCTGGATGTCCACAGTGATTTTGGAGCCCAATAAAATAAAGTTTGTCACTGTTTCGTTTCCCCTGTCTGTCTTTTATAGGGTTAATATGTCCCACTTGGTTTTCCCAGGTGGCACTAGTGGTCGAGAGCCCGCTGCCAATGCAGGTTAGACGCAAGACTCAGGCTCCATCCCTGGGCGGGGAAGGTCCCCTGGAGGAGGGCATGGCAACCCACTCCAGGATTCTTGCGTGGAGAATCCCATGGACAGAGGAGCCTGGTGGGCTATGGTTCGTAGGGTCATAAAGAGTCGAACATGACTGAAGCGACTTAGCACGTAGGTCCCATTTGTTTATTTTTGCTGTTATTTCCCTTGCTTTAGGGAAACAGAGCCAAAGGAAAATATTGCTGGGATTTATGTACCACTTCCCTGGTGGGTCAGACAGTGAAGAATCTGCCTGGATGCGGAAGACCTGGGTTCAGTCCCTGCGTTGGGAAGATCCCCTGGAGGAGGGCATGGCAACCCACTCCAGTGTTCTTGCCTGAAGAATCCCATGGACAGAGGAGGCTGGTGGGCTACAGTCCATGGGGTCACAAAGAGTTGGACACGACTGAGTGACTAAGCACTGCATAAACTACTTTCTATCTCTACGACTTTCCCTATTTGGGACATTTCATAAAAAATGGGAATGCACAGTTTTGCATTTGGCATCTTTCATTTAACATAATGTTTTCAAGGGTCATTCACAGTGGTATCAGTATTGTGTTCCTTTTCGTGGCTGGATAATATTCCATTGTATGACTATACCCTTTGGGTTGTTTCCACTTCTTGGATATTATGAATAATGCGGCTATAAACATTCATGTAGAAGTTTTGTGTAAACATGTTTTTTATTCTCTTGGGTATTTCTGCTGGAACGGCACGGCTGGGTCACATTTAGCTTTCTGTGGAATTGCCAAACTCTTTTCCAAAGTGATTGCACCAGTTCATATTCTTACCAGCCATGTATGAAGATTCCAGTTTCTCTAAAGGCTTGCAGCCCTTGTTAATGTCTGTCTTTTTTATTGTAACCGTCTCAGTGGGTGTAACTGGCGTCTCCTGGTGGTTTTGACTTACGTTTTCCCAATGACTAATGATGTTCCATATCGTGTACTTGTTGGCCATTCGTATGTCTTTGGAGAAATACCCATTCACTTCCCTTGCTCATTTTTTAAATGGGTTGTTTGTCGATTTTACTCTTGTGCTGTAAGAATTCTTTTTTTTTAATTAATTTATTTTTAATTGAAGGATAATTTTGTTGTTTTCTGTCAAACATCAACAGGGAAGAATTCTTTATATATTCTAAACAGTAGGCCCTTATCAGATATCTGAATTGCAGATACTTTTTTTTCCCATCCTGTGGGTTGTCTTTTCGCCTTTTCAATGGTATCCTTTGAAGTATAAAGGTTTTAAATGTTGATGAAGTCCAGTTTCTCTATTTTCGCTTTGCTTGTGCTGAGTCGTCATCTCTAAGAAACCACCGTCGAATATCCAAGGTCACACAGATTCACACTTGTCTTCTTCTTCTTTGTGGCCACGTCACGCGGCTTGTGCGACGTTACTTCCCCAGCCAGGGATCACACCCGTGCCCCCTGCTCTGAAAGCTCAAAGTCCCAACCAGCGGACGGCCAGGGAATTCCCTAGTCTTGTTTACTTCTAAGAGTTTTGTAATTCTAGCTCTTAGATTTAAAACTTTGGACCATTTTGAGGGAATGGTGTATGTGAAATGCGGGGTCAAACAGAAGTCCACCTCCATTCTTCCGCAGGGAAAATCCAGTCATCCCACCTTTATTTGTCGAGAAAGCTATTGCCCCATTGCATCTTCTTGGCGCCCTTGTCAAAAACCAATCGGCCATAGTGTGCGGATTTATTTCTGGGCTTTTAGTGCTATTCTGTAGATCTGACTGTCTGTCCTTATGCCAGTATTACACAGTCTGGATTACTGTGGCCTTGTAGTAAGTTTTGAGGTTAGGAAGTGTGAGTTTTCTAAATTTGTTATTTTTCAAGATTTTTTTTTTCCTAGTCTGGGTCCCTTGAATTTCCAGATGAATTCTAGAATGAGTTTGTCCATGAGGCTCTTTGAACCTGTAATTCTGAAGCCATAATTTTTGAAAATTTCAATATCTGAAGTCACTGTGGTCTGTGTCTGTCATAGTTTTAAGAATTTATTGAAATATAATTGACATATACCATCATGCAGGTTTAAGGTGTGCCAGATGCTGGTTGGATACATTTATATATTGCGATGCACGTTCCGCCTTAGCGCCAGTTAGCGCCTCCAGCATTTTCCATGACGATTATTTGCAGCGCCTTCTGTTGCTGCTCATTTTGTCTTATTTCCTTATGTACCCAGTTATCCCTGACTGTGTTCAACTCACTGTATTTGAAAATTTGAAATAATTTGAAATGACTAAGATTATAATTTGAAAATTATCTGTGAAATGACACGAGGCCTAAGACGATGGCGTCTCTGGCTAGATGAGCGCGTCGTTAGTTTCTACCAGCACCTGGAGACGCTGCTAACCCATGGCCGCCGCCACGCAGGTCTTGAGTTTCCTGAGTCATCCTGGTGCCGGGGCTCAAGCCTGGGTTTTCTTCTGGTCCACCTCATTCTGAGGATGTTCTGCTTAAAGATGTGGGGTATCAGGCTCCCCGTCTTGGGCAAAAAGCTAGGTTTCCCTTTTTTTCTTCCTCTTTTCCTGCCTCCCCTGAGGCCGTCACAAGAGCTCAGTTTCAAAGCTGATTCTTCCAGATTGGCAGTTACCTTCAGGGCAAACAGGACCTCCAGACTGGGCTTTCCCCTCTGGATTTTTGCCTTCTGCTAGATTCTTACTTTGGAATTCTTTTCTCTTTCTTTCTTTTTAAAAATTTATTTATTTTTGGCTGCACCACGGGGCATGTGGGGTCTTCATTTCCTGACCAGGGGTTGAACCCAGGCCCCCTGCACTGGGAGCATGGAGTCTTAACCACTCGACCACCAGGGAAGTCCTCGGAATCCTTGTTAATTGTTCGATGGTCTTAAGAAGATGATCTTTTTGAATTGGATCTAGGACTCTGGTTGTCTTCAGAGGAGGGTTGTTGCAAATTACATATCCCAGGAGCCCTGGTGTAGAAGTCTCTGCCCTTCTGCCTCCACTGGCATTTCTCTGCCCTTGCCCAGGCTGTGTTCTGGCCGCTCAGACGGTAAAGAGTCCGCCTGCAACGCGGGACACCTGGGTTTGATCCCTGAGTCGGGAAGATCCCCTGGAGGAGGGCCTGGCAACCCACTCCAGTTTCCTTGCCTGGAGAAGTCCATGGACAGAGGGGCCTGGCGGGCTACAGTCTGTGGGATTCCAAAGAGTGGGACAGCACTGAGCGACTGAGCACGGCGGCAGGCTGCGTCCAGGTGACAACGCCTCCCGCCTCATCTCAGGCACGCCTACCCTCCACGCCCTACTCGGAATGTGGCCACTGTGGGCTCTCCCAACTCACGGTCCCTTGCTCGCAGGCCTGGTCCCTAGAGTCCACATCCCCACGCCTGTGCTTATTTACCATCAAACATGTGTGTGGTACTCACAGTCTGCCAGGCCCGTTCCAAGCCCCAGGGACTCAGCTGTGACCAACACAGAGGCTGCCCCTTACCCTCCAGGAGGGTGATGAGAAGTTGGTAGCAACACAGTGGGATCTGGGTTGGGAGGAGGAAGCAGGAGCCACGGAGTACATTGCAAGGAGATTCAAGCAGGGGAGGCTTCCAAGAGGAAGTGATATTTAAACTGAGGCCTGAAGGATGTGTAGCAATTATCCAGCAAACACGTCTGTGAAGGTGCTGAGCAGAGCCGGTGAATCAGCCTGGAGGTCGGGGTGGGGGTGGGGGGCAGAGGGAAGCTGGGAGGTGGCCGCGGCACCCCAACTGCCTTTATGGGTCCCCTCTTCCCACCTCCCCCCAGAGATGGGCCTATAAAGATGAGAGGCCCCTTGCTTGAGGGAAAGCAAACACCCTTGATCATCAGCGCCACGCAGTCTCTTTCAGGAAAGGTCGCCGTCCTTGGCTCGCCTCAGTCCTGGGCTCCAGCCTCCTCCTCTGCTCCTGCTGGGGGCGGAACGGGAGAAGCCGGATGCAAGGCTGAATGAAGCCACAGAGCCGGCTCCCTCAACCACGGCTGCCAGGGCACCCTCTGCTCAGCCCCGAGGCCCTTCCTGAGCCACCTCCGGCTCCGTCCTCCCATCTGTTTGCCTTGGACAGGATCCCCGTGCTCGGGAACCTGAGGGACGGGGTGACGGGGTGACGGGGTGCAGAGGAGGCCTGAGCCTTCAGAGCAGGCTCCAGTGATGCTCTCTGTGCAGCCAGGGGTGCAGCGACCAGAGACATACGGGACCCCCAGCCCCTTTCTTGCCCCTACGTCCCCCTTGATGTGGGCCCAAGCCTGGAGGGAAGGTTGGTTAACCCTCAGGAACCAGGAGCTGAAGGGGCGAAGGGGAGGTCTCTGTCCTGACCGCTGAAGGCTTATTGCAGGGAGCTGGGAAAGTGACCCTACCTGAGGAGGGACTCCTTTATCCCACCCCATCCCATTGTCCAGATGGATAAACCGAGGCTCAGGTCACATGCAAATGAGGGGCAGAGGCAAGAGCTGAACCCAGGTGCCCTGCCTCTTCTCCCATCCCCTCCTCAGACGGCCCCATGATGGGGGGGCCTCAAGGCTCACACTCGGGCTGCGCTGGACGGGACGGGACCGCAGGAGTTAACCGAGGAGTTAACCATTCTCCAGCTCCAGAGCCTGAAACTCGGCCTCCTGGGAACAGATGGGGCTGACAGGCCCCATCCCACCCCGTGACATTTCATCAGAGGCTGACACCTTCCTGGCCCACAGCTCCAGGACCAACCACAAAATGCACTGAACAAACAGGCCCTGTGCAGCCTCTCTAGGCCTCTGTCAGCGCCTCCCAGGCAAAGAGCCCCAGAAACACAGCCGAACAACATTGGCTACTGCTTGCGGCAACGAGGGTGGGTGCTGAGGGGCGGCTCTGTGAGAAGCAGCTGAGCAGGGCTTGGGGAGGGCTCCGGCTGCTGTTAGGAGCTCGGGGAAGGGCTCGAGGGAGTGGAGTTTCACTCTGGGCTGGATGCATCCGGAAGCGGGGGTGACTGTGTGGCGGGGTACCCTAATGGTTTTAATCTGGAAGTAAAGAGGGATGAATTGAAGCTCAAGCTGTGATCAGCAAAGAAACAGTCGTCACTCACTCAGCTGGGATGTCTGGTCATTTTTGTGGTTTGGATCACATTCATCTTTTGTCTGCATTCAGACTTGATTATCGAGTGGTCTTGATTTTCGTCTTGATCCCTCATGGTCCTCGAGGGGCCCTGTCTGATGCTGGTGATCTATGATACTGCTTCTGCTTAACGGGAGTGCACGGGGGCCCAGGCTGGGGGGTCGGGCCGCTCCCGGCTGTGTGTAGGGGCTGCGTTTCTCTTTCTCAGCGTGGAGCCTGGGAACGCCGGACACCTCACACAGGAGACCTGTAACTGGATAAATGTCAGCTGTGCCTTGTCTGTGGGCCCCAAGGCCGCAGAGAAGTTCAGCTGAGAGAGAAGCCAAGAGCCTCTGGAGTCAGGCCTGGGTTCAGAATCTACCTCTGTTCAAGCTCTTAGATCACCTTCCTCCTTCCAACTGCACCCACCCACGAGTACTTAGCGAATGCCTGCTGTATGCCAGGGAGGGGAGCCTTGGGCGAGAGCCTTCACCCTCTGGACTCAGTCTCGGTTCAGCCCAGTCACTCAGTCACGGCCGACTCTCTGCGACCCCATGGCCTGCAGCATGCCAGGCTTCCTTGTCCATCACCAACTCCTGGAGTTTGCTCAAACTCATGTCCATCGAGTCAGTGATGCCATCCAACCATTTCATCCTCTGTCATGCCCTTCTCTGCCTTCAATCTTTCCCAGCATCGGGGTCTTTTCTAATGAGTCAGCTCTTCACATCAGGGGCCAAAGTGTTGGAGTTTCAGCTTCAGCATTAGTCCTTCCAATGAATATTCAGGACTGATCTCCTTTAGGATGGACTGGTTGGATCTCCTTGCTGTCCAAGGGACTCTCAAGAGTCTTCTCCAACACTACAGTTCAAAAGCATCAATTCTTTGGTGCTCAGCTTTCTTTATAGTCCAACTCTCACATCCATACATGACCACTGGGAAAAAACCATAGCCTTGACTATACGGACCTTTGTTGGCAAAGTAATGTCTCTGCTTTTTAATACGCTGTCTAGGTTGGCCATAGCTTTTCTTCCAAGGACTCAGTTTACCTCTCTAGAAAATGGGAAGAAGGTTGGTCTGTAAGATTAACTACTATCTCCCAGGGTTGCTGTGAGGTTCACTGAAAATCTGTGTGGAGTGTCTCAAGCACGGTCTGGAGCATGCCATCTATTCTTCCCAGGGGCCCCTGCCTCTCCTGACCACCCCGGCCTTGCGGGCCCTCAGTTGGTGGGAAAGAAGGAGAAGAGGCACGTTCCAGGTTTAGCCTGCTCGGGGGAGGGAGTCCCAGGGACCTGAGATGCCAGCTGGTAGCCGAGCAGGTCTGGGGCTCACCAAGCAGGAGGAGGGCCTGGCCCCTGCGGTCTGCGTGCTCAGCTGCTTCCTGGGGCTGGACCATGTGGTAAGCGGGGTGGGAGTGGCGACCCCACATCTCAGGGTTTCCCTGAAGAGAGCCCAGGTACCCCAGATCTGCCCAGGTACCAGCTCCACCTGGCTGCACCGTGGTCTGGATGCTGCCTGTTCTTGGGCCTAAATCTGTGCCCTATGGGGGCGCCTTCCCTGGCCTTCTGCAGAGCAGTGGTGGCAATCGCTTACTGGGGCCTGGGAGGCTGTGAGGGTGCCGGGTGTGGGGGTGGAAGACAGCATGCCCTGTCCTGCCCTCTCCCGGTTGTGGAGGAGGGTGGTGACAGAGGAGGGCATGAGGCCAGTCCCGGAGGAAGCATGTGTATCTGCCAGAGGTGGCAGAAGGGAAGGCCCATTGCAGGGCCTCAGTGGTGTGGCAGATGGGGGCTTCCATAGATGGGGGCATCCATAGATGGGGGCCTCTGCAGATGGGGGCCTCCACAGCTGGGGCCCTCCAGATGGGGCCTCCACAGATGGGGCCCCCGCAGATGGCCTCCACAGCTGGGCCCCACTGAGGGTTGTGTGGGGTGTGCACGTGCGGTGATGGGGCTCTGGCACCTGGGGAGGAGCCCCTGCACTTCTGTCCGTGTGGTGCCCCCACAGTGGTGGGTGGGTCTCAGGAACAGCCTGGGCTGAGGATTTGAAATAGCTGGGGTCGACGCTCAGAAGAGCGACCTTCTGGCTGTGTGTCCGTGGCCGGGTTGCTCGCCTTCTCTGAACCTCCTTCATTCACTCCACAAGCGTCACTTGAGCTCTTGCCGCGTGGCAGGCATTGGGAAGACAGGGACGGACAAGTGAGAGAGAGTCCAATCCCCCAGGCAGCCACCAGTCTCACCTGAGCGTCCCCATTTTTGAAGTGGGGGTGGCAACGCCTGTCTCCCAGATCGTGTGTGCCAAGGGCAGGGCCTTGGGTCTCAGTGGTCCGTGGAGACTGGTTTTCCTCCTCGTCCTGGAAACCTTGGAGCCGCACCCCTCCTTCCAAAGGACACAGCTCTCAGCTGGTGGGGGCAGGGGCCAAGGGGGCCCCTTCAGGTGTGACCCAGCGCCCAGATGGCCCTTGTCCTGCTCCGTGGCCTGGGGAGCCAGTGGCAGAGGCAGGCGGGCCGGGGTGGAGGACGTGGGGGCCTGGGATCCCGAGAGCCTGGCGCCTTCCCGGCACCAGCGCAGGGAAGACGTGGGCTAGGTGCAGGCCTGGAGCATAGAGAGTCTCTGTGGGCCCCCCGCTCACCCCCAACCCCACCCAGGACGGGTACAGGTGAGGGACGGACAGAACTCCTCTAACGAGTCGGGGCACCCTCTTCTCCCGGGGCGGGGCTCCGGGGAGAGGGCTGGGGAGAGGGCAGCGGAGGCGGCTGCCAGTTTCCCACCGGGCTGCTGTTTACACCCAGGCGGTGAGCTGGCTCTTGGCTTCGCTGCCTTCTCACCTGGCCAGGTGTGTCAGGAGAGGTGGCCGGCAGCTCCATCGGCACCAGTGCTCTGACCCTGCTGGGTCTGGGCCAGGAGTGGTGGCAGCGGAGGAGGACTCTAGGCCCCCGCTTACAACTGAGCGTCTGATTTTTCTCACCGCCTGCTTTCTGACGTGGGCCGACGGCAACTCCTCTGAGTTTAAGGAGCTGCAGATCCTCTTGTTGGGGGAGGCGGGTAGTGCCTCAGGCGCCCTGGGCCGGCCAGGCAATCCCACGGGGGGAGCTGGTGACCTCTCTTCCGCACCCATGGACTTGGGGTGGGGGGTGCATCTCTACAAGGGCAGCTGCTAGCTGCTGGCCCAGAGGTAGGTGAGGAGGAAACAGGCCGCAGCTCATGCAGGAAAGATGCAAGTGAGGCCCAAGAGGGTCGGAATAGTCAGGGGGGGCCGGCTCAGCAGAGAGGCTTGCAGTTGCTGACCGGAGCCGTCTCAGGGCCAGCCTTGGACAGCAGTGCGGAGACGGTCCAGCAGAGACGGAGGAGGGGCTGGGAGTCCAGTCCCCTCTCCTGACACCAGCTGGAGGGCACATGGATCCCGTTCCAAACCCACCCACCCACCTGTTCCCTTCCACGTCCCAGCCATAGTCATGGAAAGAACCAGGCTTGGGAGCTGCTTGGTCAGAACTGTGCAGCAAACCTCTTCAACCTCTCTGAGCCTCAGTTTTCCTCTTCTGTATGATGGGCAAAGTGTATCTGCCTCTCAGGGCCCATGTGAGGCCATATGATGTCACACCAGCGGTCAGATTGTTGTTGTTCAGTCGCTCAGTCATGTCCGACTCTTTGTGACCCCATGGACTGCAGCACGCCAAGCCTCCCTGTCCATCACCAACTCCCGGAGTTTACCCAAACTCATGTCCATCGAGTCGGTGATGCCATCCAGCCATCTCATCCTCTGCCATCCCCTTTTCTTGCCCTCCATCTTTCCCAGCATCAGGGTCTTACCGATGAGCCTTCACATCAGCCAGCTGTGCCAGGCAATTTGTATCTGCCACGCATGGTTTAATTTATTCCTCTCGTCAGCTCTCTGAGGCAAGCGTCATTATAGCCCCATTTGACAGTCAAGGAAGCTAGGGCTTAGAGAGTCCAGGGAGACACGCGGTGAGCTGGGAGAAGGGAGGCCCGTGGCCACTCCTGTTGTTCTCAGAGGGCAGAGGAGGGAGGCAGGGGCTTGGGTCGGGGCCTGGACGTGTGGCAGCTGCAGGAGAACAGACCTGCAGTGCGGTCCTGGGCTGCAGCTGGCCCCCTCGGAGGGGTGTCTCACCATCCAGACAGGGGTTTCCTTCCAGCCACCTTCCCGACTTTCATTTTCCGCAGCAAAGGGTCCCAGCTGCACGGCTGGCTCCCTAGTGACACGGACTGGCACCCAGGCCCCCCACCCCCAGCTAAGGTTCTGCTCGCAAGGATGGCCTCGGCTTCTCAGTCCTTGCCCCAGGGGACACCGCCTCCTCCCAGCCCCTCTGCTGTCCAGGCCAGAGCCCTGCCTCCATCCTGTGCACGTTCCCTGCTTCCTTGGGCTCCTGTAGCCCTGGTCTAGGCATCCTCTGTCCGGGGCACTGATGCTGGGGCATCCAGAGAGAGGGGGGGAGGGGTTCTGTTTTGGCCCAGTTCTGACCTCACTTTCCTTTTAGGGGCAAAGAGCAAGGTGCAGGGACTTAAGGCGCCATCAGCACACAGCCTCGGAGGAGGAGCTGGGAGTGGACCCCAGGGAACCCACTCTGGTGCCCCACGTCCACCCCCACTCACTCAGCCTCTGCTAAGCCCCGCCGCCCCTTTTCCAGACCCCCGCTGCCGCCCAACCTGCGGCCTCCAGTCTACCCCTTTCAGAAGCCACATCTGGACCATCTCCCGCCCCTCTGCTGAACCATCAGCGGCTCCGCTGCGCTTCCTGGTGACGTGCTGGCTCCTAGCGCCCTCCCAGTGGTGACTGGCCAGGCCACGAGCCAGCTGGGCTTGGTGCCTCCTCCCGGCCCTGCGTCCAGAGTGAGGGGGGCAGCAGTTCCCCATGAGTCGCCAGGAGACCCCTCACATGCTCTGGGTCCCACCTGGGCAGTCCAGCAGAGCCCCGCCCAGGGCTGAGTCCTTCCCCTGGAGACCCCTAGGCCCCTGGAAACCAGAGCTGGTGAGCGGGTGGGCAGCCTGTGAAAAGCTCCCTGCCGCGCAGGCGCGCACCGGCCCTGCTGGGCACCCCCGGCCCTCTCCTCCCCAAGCAGGTCCCCTTCCAGGGAGCAACGAGCCGACCAGCTGCCTCCTGGCAGGTAGGCTTGAGGGGCAGGGCGGCGAGGCCTCATTTCCGTGTAACTCCACCTCCCGGTAGGGAGGCCTCCGCCCCAGGGCCCACCCCACGTGCCGGCCGCCCCCCGCAGGTTGCTTTCCGGCCTGGGCCCGGCTCAGCCTCAGGGCTGCGGGTCACGTAGCCAGGCTCGTTCCTCCTCTCGGGCCGGGCTGCTGAGCACAGCGGTTTCCTGCCGGGAGCACACAATGAGGCCTGCCGCGCGGGACCCACCCGGGGAGGCGTGCCCGCCAGTGCTTAGCGCGGCGACCTGGGACAGGCGACGCCCTCTCCGAGTCTCGGGTGTCCTGGTGAGAAGTGAGGGGTGAGACAAGGTCACGGGAGGCCCCTCTCCCACGATGATAAGAGAAACGCTCCGTGAGCCCCGAGTGTGCGTCCTCACGAACACCGCAGAAGCTGGCGCCCAGCGAGCGCACAGCCACACTGAGCCCCGCTCCGCGGCCCCGCTCCCCCTCCGCGGTCCAGCCCCGCTCCGCGGCCCGGCACCCTTCCGTGGTCCGGCCTCCCAGAGCTTCTCCTGCTGCTCAGAGGTCTGCGCCCCGCGCCAGCCCCACGCCAGCCCCACGCTCAGCCCGTGTCTCCCCCTCCTCCCCCCAGAAGGCACCCAGCCCAGATGGGTTGAGCACGAGAGGCATGTTGGTCCAGATCCGATCAGAGGGACCTGGCCTGCGGTGACCCGAGTCTGCGGACCCCGGGGGGCAGTGGGACAGAGGGTTAGGGCGACGTTGGAAGCGGAACTGAAAACGGAAGTGAATTGAGGCGGAAGGGAGAAATGAAAGCTGAAAACGGCCGCAGGGGCAGACGGAACCCGCCACCTTGGGACCAAGAACCGTGTGACAAGTCCCCAGCCAGGGGGTTTCCAAGCCTGGGAGCCCAGCATCTTGCAGAGTTAACTTCTGACCCCCGCCTGTCTTCCCCTCCACAGGACCCTCAGCCTCGACAATCCCTTATTTGTCTCTGGATTTGGACCCGGCTTTGTGACCCAGAGCCTAGGCCCCAGGGCCTGACCATGAACCAGAGCCTCCCAGTGGCCGGGAGAGGGGATGTGGCCACACTCTCCAGGTGACAGCGCTCCAGGATGGACCCCAGAGCCCCCTGGCCTGACTCTGCCGAGGATCAGGGTCTGCACAGGGGGTTCCTGGGAGATCGGGCCCCAGGGAGGGTCTTCCTCAGAGCAGGGCAGGTGTCTGTGGATGAGGAGACAGCTTTCCGCCTGGACGCTGAGGCTTCCCTGAGGGTAGGGGTCGTAGCTACGGTCCCCACGGCAAGTCTCCCCCACGGCATGTCTCCCCCTCCTCAGGCTCAGTGTCCAGAGCCTGACAACGCCCCTGCCTCCTCACCAGCCCTCCAGGATTAGAATGGACCCTGGTGATGGTCAGCCATGACCTGCATCCTGTCCCCCGTCAGCCACTCAACTCTAAAGCTCAGGGTCCCCAGAAGGATCAGCCCTGGACGAAGCCCCAGCGATGCATCCTCGCCTCTTGCCTCCGGTCTTCTCCTCCTGACGTGGAGCGTGGCCGCCCTGCTCTCCTGGGCAGATGGCACGCAGGATTCCGGCACTCATGTCTGAGTTTCCTCAGCCGTACGAAGGTCCTTAAAATAACCCCCGCTCCCTAGGTCAGTTGTTGTTTAGTTGGTAAGATGTGTCAGACTCTTTCAATCCCATGGCCTGTAGCCCACCAGGCTCCTCTGTCCATTGGATTCTCCAGGCAAGAGTACTGGAGTGGGTTTCTGTGCCCTCCTCCAAGGGATCTTCCCCATCCAGGAATCGAACCCGTGTCTCCCACATGAGCAGGCGGATTCTTTACCACTCAGCCACCTGGGAAGCTCCTAAGCTTTTAGGACCAGAAGGACAACATGTATGGGAACCTCCACCCAGGGAGGTGCAGGATCCTGAGGACTTTAATAATTGTTAACAGGATTGACTTGCCGTCCCTCTGCATGCCTGTTCCTTCCCCTCTGCCTCCCTGCACTTTTGACTTCCTTATCTCATGGTTGCCACCGCCTCAGGCATCCAAGCCTGCTGGAAGAGCCCTCGGTCCTCAGACAGACCCTGCCCCAGAGCCACTCGCTCTCACGCCACCACAAGCCTCTCCCCAGATCAGCTTCTGCCTCTCCCAGCAGGCCTTGCTGGGCCTCCTCCGTCGGACGGCCCAGGGCCGAGGTCATCGCGAATCAAGGGAATTGGGACCCGGGTGGTAGCGCCTGTGGGAGGACAGGAGCAGGGTCCTGGGACCTGCATGTTGAACCTGCTTCCCAGTGGGTTCTGCTGCCCACTGTCCTGCCAGCTGGAACAGGAGCGTCTCACCCGTCAGCTGAGTCCTGGGGGCCGGCCCCTCTGTCAGCTCTACCCTGACCTGGTTACTGCCACTCCCTGCACTGGGAAGAAACACTCCCAGAGTGTCTGTTTCTCCCCCGACTCACCCCACCTGCTTCTTGGGCCGCAAAGGCAGGAGTGGGCAGGGCAGGGCTGGGCAGGGCTGCAGAGACCAGCTGGGCTGTGTTTGTGTTGGGGGTTTTCCTCTTTAGCTGGTTTTCTAGATAAACAACCTGGGAGGCTGTGGGGCCAAAGCCAGACCCACCCCATTATGGGACTGGAGGGGTCACAGTGGAAGAGGCGGGCATCCCAGAGCCAGGCTGTCTTAAGGAATCCTGCAGCTCTGTGATGCAGAAGCTATTACCCCATTTTACAGAGGAGGAGACTGAGGCTCAGAGAGGCCCAAGGACATGCCCAGGAGCACACAGCTGGGGAGGGAGCTGGGAGGGGTGACTCAGCAGGGAGCCGAGTCTGGGGCTGCCGCACTGGGCCCCCAGCTGCTCTTTCCTCGACCCTCCTGCCTCACCACGTCCCTCCTCCCCACTCTGTGCTCCTGCCCGCCTCAGGCAGCCTCTTTCCTCTCCAGGAGGCGGGTCCTCAGCCTGTCCTCACCACTCTGCTCCTAAGTGGATGCAAACCCCTCGTGGCTTCACCGGTCAAGGTGCAAACTGTCCAGACTGGGTCACAACAGCAACGTGTAAGAGGCTGGCCCAAGTCACGACCTGCTCTCAGGTGTCACCCGCGGCTAGCTCTTTCGTTCTCACAGCAGCTGTGTGAAGCGGGTGCAATTATTACTCCCATTTTACAGGCGAGGAGCACGAGGCCCGGAGGGGCAACCTGCCTGCGGGTGGCACAGCCAGGATTCAAGTCCAGACAGCCCAGACGCTTCTCCACAGTCTCCGCCTGGCAGTCCAGCCTAGACCGCCGACCTCCTGCTTTCTCCTGGGCCCCCGGCCCGGGGGGTCACTACCCCTGCCCGGCCCTGCCACGCTGCCCATCGCTCGCTTCAAGTGCCCACCGCTGCCCCATCGCGAGGTCGGGGGTCTCTCAGGCCCCTTTCATGCGTCCGCGCTGCGCGGTGCAGGTCCGCGCTCAGAGGGACAGGGCGAGCTCGGTCTCCGCTTCCCCACAGCGCCCCCTGCTGGTCACAGCGAACGCTGCCCCGGGACCCCCGGCTCAGGCCAGGCCCCACCGCCCTAGGAACCCTCTGGGTTTACAGAGGCCCTTCCTTCCAGCAAGCTCAAAGCACTTTCCCATCTGTGATCTCCCTGGCCAGGGCCCAGCCTCAGGAGTGTGGGAGGGCTCAGCATTTCTCTGCCCACTTTACAGAGACAGACCAAGGCCTGGAGACATACGGGGCGAGCCCCAGCGTGCTGCTGCAGATCCAGAGAAGAGCTCTTTGCTCCAACCTTCTCAGCTACAGATGAACAAACTGAGGCCCAGAGGGGAACAGGCTTACCCAAGTGATACCTGGGCTAGAGCCCTGGGGTCCTAAACACTGTCCAGGGCTTTCCCACGACATCAAGATCTCTGCCTGCACCTCAGCTAGACTCGGCCAAGTCATTAAACGCAACGAGCCTCTGTTGTCCTGGGTGTAAAACCAACCCTGCTTCTCGCTCTGCCTGCCTCCCAGGGGACAGGGAGATGGGGGACAGTCATGACCGGCTGAGGTCTGGTGAGGTGAGAGAGAAGGCGGTGACCCCTCAGCGCACATTTCAGTAGGACCCCACGCCTGCCGTAGACACGGCACAGGCCAGTGCGTGGATGTGCTGCCCATGTCCTGCCCCCACCGACTGCTCAGAGAATCAAGGGCGGGAGGGAGGAAGTGGTGACTGTCTCACCCTGCGTCTCAACTCCTGACCCTTGCGGTGCCCCTCCTCGCACGTCTCACCATTTGTCAATTTATTTATTCCAGTGACTTGTTCTTATCTGCCTTCTCTGCCAGACTCTAAACCAAGTGTCAGCAAACTTTTTCTGCAAAGGGCCAGGTAGCAAATATTTTTAGCTTTGAGAGCCATGGCATTTCTGCTGCAAGAACACAATCGTGCTGCTGTCAGGCAGGGCGGCCATACATAAACAAATGAGCACAGATGTGTTTCCATAAAACTTTATTTTAAAACGATGGCCAAGGGCCAGATTTGGCCCATGGATCATAGTTTGCTGACACCTACTCTAAACTCCAAGACAGCTGGGACCTGTCTGATTACTCTCAACTGTATACCATTATCTGAGCAGACAGCACATTGCTGATGCTGATTTGATCAATATTTGATGAAGACATGAATAAGGAGGGACACAGGGAAGGCCTCTGTGGCTGAGACTCGAGGGATGGATACAGGGGACATGAACTAATCGAGGGAAATGCACAGTCTGTGCAAATGTCCAGAGGCGGGAATAGGGGCAGACTTCGGGACGGGCATGCCTGGAGTCTCCCGCCTGCCCCAGCACGGCCACAGCTCGGGCCCATCTTGTAAGGTTACTGGAAGGATTAGTTAAACAGGACAGGACTGGGAGGGTCTCAGTACAGCAGCTGGCATACGGGAAGGCCTCAGCTGCCATGAGTATCATTGTTGCTGTTATTAACCCAAACATACCCACCTGCCCCCCAAGCCCACACCAACGGCCCCCTGAAATCAGGAGGCTCTCCCACACTGGGGGTGTGCCTCTGATGCTCATGAGAACGGCCCCTGAAACAGCTGGGGGACGGCTGTCCTGATGCAGGAGACACCTCACCCCGCTGGTGCCTCCTCAGTGCCCCGAGCTGTAACTGATCCTCCTCCATCAGACTGGGGCCATATTCCCTGTCCCTCCCCCGTCTAGTCCCCCTGGTCGCCTGGAGGGACTCCGACCTGTCATCTCAGTCCAGCTGGAAGCCCCCCCAATCTCGAGCCTGGAGCTGAGAGTGCAAAACTCTGAGGTCAGCTTGCGGCCTTTCCTCTCACTTCCCTGAAAGGCTGGTCTCCAGGACCCCTAGGCAGGGCCTGACCTCCAGAGGAAGTCCCTGGCACCTGAAGCCTCCAGGTGGAGCAGGCAGTCCCTCCAGCTGCAGGGTTCCAGGCCCAGCTGTGCTCCTAAATGGCCTTGGTTGGCTTCCCAGGCCTCGGTGTCCACATCTGTACAGTGGGAATCAGGACCAGGTAACGTGAGCTCAGGAGTGTTGCTGGCCTAAATGAAGACTGTGTGCAAATCTGGTCAATGCAGCCTTGTATTCTGAGGCATGGAAGGGAGATAACTTTGTGCTAATAAAAAGGCACCCTGGGACTTCCCTGGTGGTCCAGTGGCTGAGACTCTGTGCTCCCAATGCAGGGGGCCTGGGTTCGATCCCTGGTCAGGGAACTAGATTCCACATGCCACAACTAAGACGTCACATGCTACAACTAAGACCCAGCAGAGCCAAAAAAAAAAAAAAGGGCAGCCCTTACTAGGGCAGACCCAGCCCGTGCCAGAGCCCAGGGCTTGCTGACCAGAGCACAGGCAGGGTTTCCGTGTCCTTCTGCTTGGCTGGGCCCCCTCGTGCAGAACACACCACGCACAACCTCACACAGTGGGTGAGTACGAGTCGCTAAGCTCCCGTACTTTCCAGGTGAATTGGCCTTGGAAAGTTAATGACAGCCGTGAAGAATGAGGCTGTCTCAGGCTGCCCCCTGGTGGTCAGATAGCGCATGACACACACGGCCCGGAGGCGCATCTCAGGGGGGCCTTAACCCGCCTTTGTCCCTGCAGGGGCCTCCTCCCGCCGGCAGAGTCAGGGTACCAGCCTCGGAGCCCTGAGAAACGGGTCCTGTCATGGAGCAGCTACTGTAGGCCAGGCCTGGGCCGGGCACTTTAGAGATGAGCTCAGTGAACCGCGCTCACTCACTGGGCCAGGGCCGGCCTCACCCGAGTATCACGGGCGCCCGTCGCAGCAGCTCCTCTGCCACCTGGGAGCCCGGTGCGGACTTACCGTTTCCGTCTTCCGGTCCCACCCAGTCATGAGGGAGGAGGCGGAGCTCTCACTAGGCACCCCACTCTGGCTGGAAGCCGCCTGCCCGATGCTGGATTGCAGAGCAGGCACCGTCTGAGGTCAGCTGTGGGCTTTTTGCCCAGGCGTCTCAGAAAGGCCCCCAGCCCTGGTCCTCAGGACGCCTGGGTCAGGCTGGGCCTCCAGAGAGACAAGGAGCTGTACTGGGGGCCTCATCCGGGCCTCGACAGCCCCCAACCTGCGCCCAAGGGGTGACTGGAAGGGAGGCTGGCTTGCAGATGGAGAAGGAGGATGGGGCTTCCCAAGGCCCTCTGGATGAAGATGAGATCCCAGCACCTGGGGATCCGGGCCCACGGCCTGGCCAGCTCTGCCACCCCACCAGCTCACCCTCTGCGCGCCAGCCACACAGGCCTGGCAGGGAGGGAACGGTGCAGGGCAAGGGGAGCCACACGCAGAAATAGCTAGGTCAGGGAGGCCAGTGGTGCACAGCTGTTCCAGCTGAGCGTGGCAGGAGAAGAGCTGGAAGGCCAGCTCGCAGAAGAAGAAACAGACTCGTCCTGCTGAGAATCGGACCCTTCCTCCCTTCTCCACACCATTGCCCACGCCGGTCTCTGCCAGGCTGGGTCCCACACACCTTCCATCTGTGGACTTATCACTGTCACCTCCGCTGGACGCTCCATCCACCTGAGAGACCAGATCAAGTCCTCCTCTTCCACCCTCTCAAGAGCTCTTGTCTAGAACCTTCCAGGGCGGTGGGTCTCAATTTGCCTGGGCTGTTATCAGGTTAATGCCAACCTCCCCCACCAATCTGTTCTCCCTTCCCAGGGAATGTGTCTCTATCACCACCCCACAGCTCCGGGTACATAGTAGGTCTCTGGGAGTATCTGCAGGATGAAGGAGAGTGAAATCAGACAGCCCTGGCTGCAACCGCTTTCTGGATGTGTGGCCTCGGAGAAGTCTCAGGTTCTGTCCTCTTTCCGCTTATCCAGCTCTGTCTTTCCTGAGAAAACCGGTGTTGAGGAGATGTCTGAGGCTGGGAGGTGGGCACCTCCAGTCTGAAGTCTCATCCTCCCCCACTGGACCCTGGGTGTCATAGATGCCAGTCCCTGTGGGCCCGTCAGCACCCTGCCTCCGAGTCTTTGTGGACATGGAGCCCTCCTTCATCTCTGCATGCCAACATCCCTCTTAACCTTCAAACTTCCACTGCGGGCTCACCCTTGCCTTGACACCGTCCTCCTGACCCTTGGCAGAAGCAGCTCTCCCCCGACCACCCCTCGCTGGCGTGGGGTGCCCCTTACTTATGCACGTGGCTCCCCCGCACTGCGCCGTTCCCCCTCCTGGGACTGGGCGGGGACTGAGTCCGACTCATCCCTAACCTCCCGTTGGTTGACCTCTCTCCCACCAACGCCGCAGTGTCTCCTCTCCATGCTCCAGCGCCCGCCCAGGGCCAGGCACTGAGCATGGTGCACGTTCACTGTCCACCAGGAGCGGCGGGGCAGGCCACGCAGAGGGGTGCTGGCTGGACCCCCCAAGCCATGTCGGGAGAGCACAGCTGGCATGCTCCTCTGGCCCCTCTCCCACCAGGAGCCCCCCTCCCCCATGCATGGCTGGGGGTGGGGGGTGGAAAGTCACCCAGGCAGATGGGCTCTGGGCTGAGCCGGAAAAGGACAGCCTGCCCTGGGGGAAGGACAGCCACACATCTTGGTGCTGTTGGGGAATCGTCCGCTTCAGCAGAATTCCAAGGACTGGGAAGGTGAATGTGGGTGTGCTGGGGGCGGCCCACCCCCTGAGGCCCAGTTTCAGCCGAGGGCCAGGGCTGGGCTGACGGGCAGCAGGCCTGCGTTCCAGTCCTCACTCGGCCACCAGCTGGCTGTGTGACCTTGGGCAGGCCCCTGCCCCTCTCTGAGCGTCCATCTGGACAAGGAGAGCAGCAGTCAGTGGAGAGCTGACCAGCGTGAATGCTGAGGCTGGGCTGGCCAGAGCCCCACCCTGGACATGTCTCTGGCTGGGAGCAAGCGACCTGGGGTGGCACACTGCCCAGCCTCCCTGCGGGCCTCTGTCTCAGGCTGAAGGGGTGCCGTGGGCTCCCCAGGCACCCTCCCCCGTGAGTCTGGCACCCCCCGCTGCCCCCAGAGCGGTGGGCCACCAGCAGGGAGCCTCCGAGGCTGTGACCCAGCGTCCTGCGTCAGGGTGAGTCACAGCCCTCCCTCCAGCCGGAGCCAGGCGCCCCATGCCGGGAGGAAGAGAAAGGACCCCCCTCTCCCCAGCCTGGGCCGCAGAGCACAGACGGGGCCTGGCTGCAGGCGGAAGGGCGAGGGCACATGGCGCACGGCGGGTCAGAGCTCCCCTCCAGAGCAGGCTCGGCGGCAGGCTGGGGGTCTGAGGCAGGCAAGGCATGGCGGCCTGGAGCAGCCCAGTCCAAGGGCCGTGCTGGGCTCCAGGACCAGTGTGTCTGTTGTGGTCACGCTGGCACCTTGTAGGTGCTTCGCACGCGTCCGCTGAATGGAGTTTCCTCAGCATTCCCACTGCGTGAGGAAATGCCGCACACCTGTGTTCACCATCACTGCTATTTTTAGCTCTAAGTACCTACTACGGCTTAGTCATTTTGCACACGTTACCTCACGGATCCTTACAGCAATCCCGTGAGGTAAGACTTCTACCCCAGTTAACAAGCAAAAACCCTGAGGCTCAGAGAAGGGAAGCAACGCAGTGGGTGTGAGCTGAGCCCACGTTCTCACCAGCGGTGGACACCCCTGGCTGGGGTCGCTCCCCACCAGGACTTTTCTCCGGAGAAGGCGCCAGGCCTGAGGAAAGAGGAGGCGGCAGTGCCCACCCCAGGCCCGGATCCTGCCTGGCTGCAGGCCCCGAGCCCCACCACACAGCCACCCCAGCTGCCTTCATCCCTCAGTGCCCTGCTGGGAGGGCACCAGGGCACCTGGCCTGCTCACTCATAAAAGGGGCACCGTGCCATCTGACCTGCCTGGCGCACACGGAGGTGTCAGGATGGATGGAGATGGAAGGAGGCGACAGTGAGCTCTCGGTGCCTGAGGGCTGTGTGGGACCGCCGGCTGGGGAGCTGGGGTGTCTGAGCACGACTGCGTGTGGATGGAGTGTGTAGATGTGGGCGTGCGCGGTGGTGAGCGGGTGGGTGAAGCATATGTTCACACGTGCAACTGTACCCACGTGTACTCACGGGTGGGCATGTGAGAGGGTGAGTGTGAGTGACTAGAGGGGCCCCGGTCACCCGCCCTCACGCGGAGGGGAACGCAGGCCCTGACCCTGACCTACGGCTCACTATCCCCACGGTCTACAACCCCGGCCTGGCCCATCGACCCCCAGTGAGGGGCTGACGGGCAAAAGTCGCGGTCCCTCCCCGCGCAGGAGCCCTGGGCAAGGCGTGTGACCGCCTCTGTTTCTTCCCTGCAAAGCGGTTCACCGCCGGTCCTGCGCTCCGCCCGGCTGGCCGGACGCTGGAGCCTCCCCGCCCCCGCCGCCCGTCCCTGCCTTTCACCCCGCGCCCGGCGGCGGCCGGAGGGCCCGGGTCCCAGCGCAGCTCCGCCTCCGCGCTCAGCACCGCCCCGCCGCGCGGCCACAGGTGCGCGGCCGCCGGGGCTCGGCCCCGCCCGCGCTGACCGCGGCGGGGCGGTGCCAGGCTAGCGGGCGGCGCGATCCGGACGCCCGGGCGGCGGCGGGAGCCGCGGGCCCGACCCCTCCCCGCTCGTCCGCGCCGGCGCCGCGCGTGGGCCCCGCGCCCGCGGAGACATGAGCGCCCGGCGGCCCGGCCCCGCGGCCCCGTGATGGGCTCCTGCGTGTCGCGAGGTGAGGGGGCCGGGGCCGTGCCGGGGGAAGGGGCCCCGCGCCGGGGTCGCGCGCAGTCCCTCAGCCGCTCCGAGGCGCCTGGGCGGGGGTGGGGGAACCACCTGCCCTTCCCGGCGGCCGCACCCCACCGGCGCCCCGGGGACGCGGTGCCCCGCATGCATCCACACCCCAGCAGGCGGCGGGAGCCGGGTCTCTGTCTTCCCGGCGGCGCACACCCCTACCTGGGGCGGGGGACACGGAGCGTCTGAGCGCCCCCGGCCTCTCCGGAGGGACTCGGGGCACTCGCGGCGCAAGCCGACCCCCGTTCCCACGCCCCCCGAGACGCAGGGCCCACCGCTGTCCGCGAACCCCACTCCCTGTCTTCAGACTGCCTGAACACCCACGGCAGGGGTTAGTGGGATGAACAGGGTCTAAAGAAGGCCCCCTTCCCTCCTGCCGGCGCCTCACTCCACCCCCAGCCTGGTCCGGGGACAGGTGGGGACAGGCGGCCGGGCCCCCAGGAAGCTGCGGCCTGTGTCTCCACCCGGATCTCTGCTGCCTGCCGGTGCCTGACCCCTGGCTGTCCCC
This sequence comes from Bos indicus x Bos taurus, assembly GCF_003369695.1. Taxonomy (NCBI): domain Eukaryota; kingdom Metazoa; phylum Chordata; class Mammalia; order Artiodactyla; family Bovidae; genus Bos; species Bos indicus x Bos taurus. The sequence goes on from NC_040077.1 coordinate 135,697,414, forward strand.
GGGGTGGAGCAGGGAGCCCCCGGAGCTGCCCTGGGGGGCGGTGGGGTGGGCAGGGAAGGGGTGGGCAGGTGTGGGAGGCTGCGCCTGGTCCCTTCACCCCGCAGCCGGAGCAGCTGGGCTGAGGTGAGGGGGCACAGACCCTGGCTCCCACTCTGCGGTATGAAGCCAAACCCAGTGACCCCAGGCACGGCCTTGGGGGGCCGCCGCCTCATCACGCACCCCAGCCCTCCTCAGGTGTGGAGGGGTAACCAGGCATTGGGAAGGGGCTGGGCCGGCTCCAGGGGACCCGCCGTGGGAGACGGTGGGGAAAGGGTGCCGCCTGGGCGCTCTGCTCACCAGGCCCCTGGGCTTCGGGTAAGCCGCTCAGGATGTCTCAGGAGGGTGGGATCGTGCGTGGGGGCGGGGCTGGGTGAGGTTCTTTCCTTCATTCATTAAACTGACGTCAGCCTGACACCTACTGTGTGCCAGCCACTGTGTACACGCTGGGTGCCGAGAGGCGGTGAGCCCAGCACAGCGTCTGCTCTGAGACCTCCAGCCTGGCCAGAGGGGAAGGTACTGTTTAGAGTGGAGAGTACTTAAGTTTCTTTAGAACCGGCAGGCTCTTGGTGTGTCTGCAGAAGCCCGGAAGGCTGGGCAGGCTCCTGGTGTTGGGGTCCTGGGGTTCCCTTTCCTGTGGCCCTCCCGCACACTCGGCCGTCCTGAGCCAGGTGCCGGAGGCCCGGCCCCAGGGGACTTGCCCGTTAGCCGCAGACCAGGGCGGTGCTGTCAGGACTGGGGCGGGGGCTCGAGTCCTCTGACGCCCCTGTAGCTGGTGCTGGGACCCTCTGCAGTGCCCTCTGTGTGAGGTCACCCTGAGGTCTCCACCCTTCCTGCAGTGGCTTGGGCTCCTCGTTGTGTATCCTGACCTTGTACCCTCCTGAGGGGGTCTGCCCACTCCCAGTGCCAACATGCCCGCAGGCAAGTTGGATGCAGGTACAGAAAGTGTGAGCCCCCTTGAGCAGAGGACAACCATCGTCCCATTACTCTGGTTCTGGGGGTCTGAACCCCTGAGTGGAGGCCACCTGCCCCTCTAGCTGTCACTGCTCCTCCCAGAGTGCGCTTGGCTCACCAGGGAACGTTCCAGGCTCAACTCGCCAGTCCGGGGTCTGTACTAGCACAGCCCTCATTTTACAGACAGGGAAACAGTGTCTGGGGCTGCATGGTTAAGAAAGAGCAGAAGCGAGGCTTGAACGTGGTCATGCTGGCTTCGGAACCTGCGCCCTTGTTCTCTGTAATACACAGCCAGCCGTTGGACCCAGGGCTGGCCTGGCCCGCTCCTCTCCAGCCCCCGGCCTCTGGTTTCCAAGAGCCTCTGAGTCTCCACGTGCTAAGTCACTCAGTCGTGTCTGACTCTGCAACCCTACTGGCTGTAGCCCTCCAGGCTCCTCTGTCCACGGGATTCTCCAGGCAGGAACACTGGAGTGGGTAGCCATGCCCTCCTCCAAGGGATCTTCCTGACCCAGGAATTGAACCCGCGTCTCTTAATGTCTCCTGCATTGGCAGGCGGGTTCTTTACCACTGGCGCCACCTGGGAAGCCCTGGGAGTCTCCACACCCGCCCCCATTGCTAACAACAGCCCCCCGTACTCCACGTGCCAAACTCGCAGCCCGAAGCCAGGCCAGAGACTGCATCCTGCTGCTGCCCATAGACACCCAGAGCCTGCAGGCGACTGCCGCTGCCCAGCCAAAGCCCAGGCTTCGGGCCACAGCTGAGAGAGCCACGCCGCCCAGCCCTGGGCAGCAGTTAGCCCCCTCGAGCCAGGCCTGAGTGTGAACTTTGGAGCCAGCCAGCCAGCCTGCTCTGCCACCTCAGCAAGTTACTTAACCTGTGTATGTATCTCAGTGTTCTCATCTCTAAAATGGGAATAATACTGCTATGGATGTCTTAGGGGACTGAAAGTGAAAGTGAGAGTCGCTCAGTTGTGTCCGACTCTTTGCGACCTCATGGACTGTAGCCCGCCAGGCTCTTCAGTCTATGGAGTTCTCCAGGCAAGAATACTGGAGTGGGTTGCCATTCCCTTCTCCAGTGATCTTCCCAACCTAGGGATTGAACCCAGGTCTCCTGCATTACAGGAGATTCTTTATCAGCTGAACCACCAGGGATACTAGGAGGGGATTAAATGACTTAATTCATGTAAAGCACTCAGACCGCTACCTGGCATGTAGCCAGCCCTCTAAGTGTTAGCTGTCACTTTAGTTTTTAATTTTTATTATTACCCTTCTGTGCAGACAGCTAATCCAGATCCTCTTGGCTGGGACAGGGGAAGCTACAGGGGCTTTGAGCAGCATCCCGCCTTGTAGGAAAAGACACGCGTGAGAGGCTGAGGACGTGGGGAAAGTGATTGGGCCCAGATGGAGGCACCAAACGCCTTTCCTCAGAGCTGTTTTGTGTTGTCTTGAGTGCTTATCCTGAGCTGGCTGAGGCTTCACTCTCCTGACCTTGTTAGACCACATTCAACCCCGAAAGGGGGGTGTCGGGCTCAGAGATGGGAAGGGTCTTGGCTGAGGTCACACGGGCAGGACCCAGAGAGGCAGGATTTGAATCCAGGACTGCCTGATCTTGGAGCCTGAGCAAAGAAGCCCTGCCTTTTGCCTTCTCGGGTCCCCACTTGAGAGGGTGCCGGGCAGGTGGCCCGTGCTTGAGGCAGTCAGCTCTGGAAAATGCCCATGTCAGCGTCCGCTTTGGCTTTGCCGCCACCCGCAGCGACGGTCTGTACCGAGCGATCTGTGTCTGCCCGCCTTGCTCCAGCTCCAGGTCTCTCCGGGCCCATCTCCTGCCCCTGGGGCTGAAACTCTCTGCCTGCCCCTGCCCACTGCTCCAGACCACCCGTCACCCTCCTGGCCCCACCCTGGGTCCAGTGCCCTGGGAGCGGTGAGTTGTGAGACCGGGGAGTTCCTTCTGGAAGGTCAAGCATCTGATGATGCCTGGGAGGGGCTGCAAGCTCTAAGGGGCCGACCGGAGAACCCCCAGCACCCCCAGCGCTCTGACCCCTGACTGTGACCCCCCATCCCCCCACCCCCAGTGCTCTGACCCCTGACTGTGACCCCCCATCCCCTACCCCCAGTGCTCTGACCCCTGACTGTGATCCCCTATCCCCCTACCCCCAGTGCTCTGACCCCTGACTGTGACCCCCCATCCCCCTACCCCCAGTGCTCTGACCCCTGACTGTGACCCCCCATCCCCTACCCCAGTGCTCTGACCCCTGACTGTGACCCCCCATCCCCTACCCCCAGTGCTCTGACCCCTGACTGTGATCCCCTATCCCCCTACCCCCAGTGCTCTGACCCCTGACTGTGACCCCCCATCCCCACCTCCAATGCTCTGACCCCTGACTGTGACCCCCCATCCCCCCACCCCCAGTGCTCTGACCCCTGACTGTGACCCCCCATCCCCCCACCCCCAGTGCTCTGACCCCTGACTGTGCCCCCCCATCCCCAGCACCCCAGGCCCATGAGCAGAGTCCCTCTGGGCACCGTGGGGGGACTGAGGAAGGGGTGGATGGGGCCCTGCCCTTAGAGGCTCACAGTCTGATGCGGAGACGCAACCTTGTCCTTGAAGCTTTGTCTCCGGGGGAGGCAGGACACACACACTGGGACAAACAGCCTGAGGAGCCGCTCAGGAGCTCAGCACTGGCCAGCGGGCACGGCACACGCTCTGGGGTCTGACTGGCCCAGGCTTCAGCCTCATTTCTGCCACTTACGAGTAGGTGCCCTGAACCTCTCTGAGCCTCAGTTTCCCCATATGTAAAATGGGTGTGAGTGAGTGAGTGAGTGAAGCTGTGCAGTTGTGTTTGACTCTTTGTGACCCCATGGACTGTAGCCTGCCAGGCTCCTCTGTCCATGGAGATTCTCCAGGCAAGAATGCTGGAGTGGGGTGCCATTTCCTTCTCCAAGAGATATTCCTGACCCAGGAATCGAACCCGGGTCTCCTGCATTGTAGGCAGACGGTTTACTGTCTGAGCCACCAGGGAAGTAAATGGGTGTTCAGTTCAGTCGCTCAGTCGTGTCCGACTCTTTGCGACCCCATGAACCACAGCACGCCAGGCCTCTCTGTCCATCATCAACTCCCAGAATTCACTCAGACTCATGTCCATCGAGTCAGTGATGCCATCCAGCCATCTCATCCTCTGTCGTCCCCTTCTCCTCCTGCCCCCAATCCCTCCCAGCATCAGAGTCTTTTCCAATGAGTCAACTCTTCGCATGAGGTGGCCAAAGTACTGGAGCTTCAGCTTTAGCATCATTCCTTCCAAAGAAATCCCAGGGCTGATCTCCTTCAGAATGGACTGGTTGGATCTCCTTGCAGTCCAAGGGACTCTCAAAAGTCTTCTGCAACACCACAGTTCAAAAGCATCAATTCTTTGGCACTCAGCCTTCTTCACAGTCCAACTCTCACATCCATATATGACCACTGGAAAAATCATAGCCTTGACTAGATGGACCTTTGTTGGCAAAGTAATGTCTCTGCTTTTGAATATGCTATCTAGGTTGGTCATAACTTTCCTTCCAAGGGGTAAGCGTCTTTTAATTTCATGGCTGCAATCACCATCTGCAGTGATTTTGGAGCCCAGAAAAATAAAGTCTGACACTGTTTCCCCATCTGTTTCCCATGAAGTGATGGGACCAGATGCCATGATCTTCGTTTTCTGAATGTTGAGCTTAAAGCCAACTTTTTCACTCTCCTTTTTCACTTTCATCAAGAGGCTGTTTAGTTCCTCTTCACTTTCTGCCATAAGGGTGGTATCATCTGCATATCTGAGGTTATTGATATTTCTCCCAGCAATCTTGATTCCAGCTTGTGCTTCTTCCAGCCCAGCGTTTCTCATGATGTACTCTGCATAGAAGTTAAATAAGCAGGGTGACAATATTCAGCCTTGACGTACTCCTTTTCCTATTTGGAACCAGTCTGCTGTTCCATGTCCAGTTCTAACTGTTGCTTCCTGACCTGCATACAGGTTTCTCAAGAGGCAGGTCAGGTGGTCTGGTATTCCCATCTCTTTCAGAATTTTCCACAGTTTATTGTGATCCACACAGTCAAAGGCTTTGGCATAGTCAATAAAGCAGAAATAGATGTTTTTCTGGAACTCTCTTGCTTTTTCGATGATCCAGCGGTTGTTGGCAATTTGATCTCTGGTTCCTCTGCCTTTTCTAAAACCAGCTTGAATCAGCTTGAAAATGGGCGTAATAGTGCCTAATTTGTAGAGTTGTTGTTTCCCTCTCTGACTCTCTTTTGGCCACCTGGCTTGCAGGATCTTAGTTCTCTGACCAGGGATTGAACCTGGGCCCCCAGCAGTGGAAGCACTGAGTCCTAACCTCTGGACTGTCAGGGAATTCCCTGACGGGTTGTTGTTAAGATAAAATGGGAGATAACGGATGGCAAGGCCTAGCAGAGGAAGTGTTCAGTCACCAGTGTAAGGAAATCACTGTACACCAGACTACGCTGAGTAGGGTTGCTGGTTAGGTAACGGCCTGATGCAGCTGAGGCTGATCTAGGCAGGCTGCGTGGAGGAGGTGAGGCTAGAGCAGGGTGTTCAGAGAAGTTGGGCTCTTGTCGTGCAGGCACATCAGCCCAGGGAGTGAGGGGCCGGGATTCGTGCTCGGGGCAGGCCCCTGGGGGGAAGGCTGTGCCTGCCATGCTATCTCCAGGGCGGGGCTGGAGCCTGGCATGTCATGGCCAGCCGTGGCCGCGGTCCGCCCCGTGCGCTCAGCCCTGGGGCCCCGAGACGCATGGGGGAGGCCCGAGACGGCCCAGGGAAAGCGTCACAAGGGCCTTCGGGCTTGGTTGTGTCTCAGATCCTGTGTGTTTTCGAGAGGAGCCTCACCCTCTCTGGGCTGCTGAGCTGGAGCAGGGTGAAGCCTGGGACCAGTGTGCCCCCCAGGGCGTGGGACCCGGGCAGACGGCAGGCACTGACTGATGGGCAGGGGCGCCAAGGCCCAGCTCAGGGCCTGGAAGGCAGAGAGAGGAGTCTGGAGGGTTACGTGGCGGCCTCACCCCGGGCACGAGCGGAGAGGACCAGTGTGGGAGCTTTGCCGCAAGAGGGTGAAGCATCGGGAGCAGCTGCCTGCGTGGCTGGACGTGGGCGGACTCAGGAGCCGGCGTGGGAAGGCAGGGGGCATCCTTGGCATGCTGAGCAGCTCTGGTGGAGGCAGGGGGTGGGGGGGACGGAAGGAGAGGATGGCTCCACCCTGCAGGGCCAGAAGGCCCTGCTGCCACAGTGACCGGGGCCTGTTCTGCGCCTGGCCCGTGGTGGAAGGGCAGTCAGAGAAGGGACCTCAGACTCTGGGTTCAGGGGAGTGGGCTGTGCACTGGGAAAGAGCGGGTGCTCCACGGCTCCCGGGTGAGAGGAAGACACCCCAGGAGCGCAGGCTGGGGGTCTCCGCAGGCTGTCCCCCAGCCCCCGCCTGCATGAAACGCTGTGTTTTTCCAGTTGCCTGTGGTGACGTGGCCTCTGGTCCCAGCTGGGCGAAGAGCAGCCTGTGATTTCCCTCGGGGCTGGTTCATTACCTGACATCTCCATGGCAACCAGCCTGTGCCATCACGGGGCCAGAGTCCTTGAGGGGAGAAGGCGGCTTTGGCAGAGGCGCCGGCACCCCTCCTGAGCTGGGGGGTAGGAAAGCTAGGGAGGGGCTGGGAGCAGGAGTCCAGGACTGCACCACGTCGACAGATAGTCTTGTCCGAGTCCCATCTCCTCCAGGCTTCAGCATTACTTGCCATCTCCCCTCGTTTCCACTCTGTGGTCCCAGTTTCCAAGCAGCTTCTGGCAACGGGCAGGGGCCTGGAGGGAGCCCTGCACCCTCGGGAGTTCCCGGGGCAGCTGGTAGCCAGTGTCACCCGGCCTGAACATTGGAGGCCCTGGCTGGTGGGTGCAGGACCCTCAGAGGTCCTTTCAAACTTTTTTGACTGGACCCGTAAGAATAAATGTGCTTTGTATCATAACCCAGGACACACACACAGAAAATCCTCACTGTATACACACAGGTGTCTTTGCAATTCAAAAGAGGCTTCACGAAATAAGGCTTAGCCTGATTGTGCAGTGGGTTCTGATATTTTTCTGTTCTACACCATTCTGTTTCATTCTTTTAAAATACGACCTAGGAAATTGCTTGCTTGACCCACTGAAGGTTTCCCCCTGCCCTCCACCTGGTTTGAACACCAACTCTGAAGGGCCTGGAACGTGGCGTCTGTACACTGGAAAGTCTGAGGCCCAGTGAGGCACAAGATCTGCCCAGGGTCACACGGCCAGAGCTGAGGGTAAGGAGCACAGTGCGTTGCACGCCCCGGGGGCACACGGCCCCATGCTCATGGCCCCGCACTGCCCCACTGCTCCTAGTGCTCGGGTCACTGAGCTCTGGATCCAGGGCTGGAGCCTCACCTGACTCCACTCCCCTTTTCTCCGGCCCCTGCCCCAGACAGTCTCACTGAACCGCCCCGACCTGCCAGCCCGTAACGCCCTTTGGGCAGATCACAGAACCCTCTCACCCCTTCTGGACACAAGTCAGTCCATCCAGTTCGGATGACAGCTTTCCTCTCCCGTCCCATCTGACCCTCCCCTCATCCCCTGTGGCTGAGGCTTGTTGTTGTTCTGTTGCTAAGTTGTATCTGACTCTTTGCGACCCCATGGACTGCAGCACGCCAGGCTTCCCTGTCCTTCACCAACTCCCAGAGCTTGCTCAAACTCACGTCCATCAAGTCAGTGATGCCATCCAACCATCTCATCCTCTGTCATTCCCTTCTCCTCCCACCTTCAATCTTTCCCAACATCAGAGTGTTTTCCAATGAGTCAGCTCTTTGCATCAGGTGGCCAAAGATTTGGAGTTTCAGCTTCAGCATCAGTCCTTCCAGTGAATATTCAAGACTGATTTCCTTTAGGATTGACTGGTTTGATCTTGTATTCCAAGGGACTCTCAAGCGTCTTCTCCAGCACCACAGTTTGAAAGCATCAATTCTTTGGCGCTTGGCTGCCCGTACCCAAGGGTCATGGTCTGCTCTTTGCTCTGCTGGCCCCTCTCTCCTTTGGGTCCCATTCTCCTGCGGCATGCTGGAGTCGGGCACAAAAAACTTGAGAAAAAATGGGGCAGAGACCATTTTGTATTTGTATCTATCTGGAGCTTTAACAGTCTCCCTCGGCTACCCCTGGCTCACTGGTGACTCCTCTGTGTGGTTGGCACCCAAATGTTCATTCCTTCCTTCCTTTTTTTTTTTTTAATTTTATTTTATTTTTAAACTTTACATAATTGTATTAGTTTTGCCAAATATCATAATGAATCCGCCACAGGTATACATGTGTTCCCCATCCTGAACCCTCCTCCCTCCTCCCTCCCCATACCATCCCTCTGGGTCGTCCCAGTGCACTAGCCCCAAGCATCCAGTATCGTGCATTGAACCTGGACTGGCATCTCGTTTCATACATGATATTTTACATGTTTCAATGCCATTCTCCCAAATCATCCCACCCTCTCCCTCTCCCACAGAGTCCATAAGACTGTTCTATACATCAGTGTCTCTTTTGCTGTCTCGTACACAGGGTTATTGTTACCATCTTTCTAAATTCCATATATATGTGTTAGTATACTGTATTGGTGTTTTTCCTCCTGGCTTACTTCACTCTGTATAATAGGCTCCAGTTTCATCCACCTCATTAGGACTGATTCAAATGTATTCTTTTTAATGGCTGAGTAATACTCCATTGTGTATATGTACCACAGCTTTCTTATCCATTCATCTGCTGATGGACATCTAGGTTGCTTCCATGTCCTGGCTATTATAAACAGTGCTGCGATGAACATTGGGGTACACGTGTCTCTTTCCCTTCTGGTTTCCTCAGTGTGTATGCCCAGCAGTGGGATTGCTGGATCATAAGGCAGTTCTATTTCCAGTTTTTTAGGGAATCTCCACACTGTTCTCCATAGTGGCTGTACTAGTTTGCATTCCCACCAACAGTGTAAGAGGGTTCCCTTTTCTCCACACCCTCTCCAGGATTTATTACTTGTAGACTTTTGGATCGCAGCCATTCTGACTGGTGTGAAATGGTACCTCATAGTGGTTTTGATTGCATTTCTCTGATAATGAGTGATGTTGAGCTTCTTTTCATGTGTTTGTTAGCCATCTGTATGTCTTCTTTGGAGAAATGTCTAGTTAGTTCTTTGGCCCATTTTTTGATCGGGTCATTTATTTTTCTGGAGTTGAGCTGTAGGAGTTGCTTGTATATTTTTGAGATTAGTTGTTTGTCAGTTGCTTCATTTGCTATTATTTTCTCCCATTCTGAAGGCTGTCTTAAAAATATGGAATGCTTCACGAGTTTGCATGTCATCCTTGCGCAGGGGCCATGCTAATCTTCTCTGTATCATTCCAATTTTAGTATATGTGCTGCCAAAGCGAGCACCATTCCTTCCTTCTTACATCGAATATTTAACGAGCACCTACAGTGTGCCAGGCCCTGGGCAGGTGCTAGGGCCATTGTGGCAGATAAAACAGACAGAGTCCCAGCCCTCCCAGAGTGCGTGTTTTAGGGGAATCCATGAACAAGGAAACAGACACACGCTTTGTGGAGTGATGGGTGTAAAACAGGATGAGGGGCTGGAGAGGCGTGGGTGTCCTATTAAATGAGACAGTTGGGGAGGCCTCACTGAGGTTATAGCATCTGACCAGAGACCTGGGTGGAGTGAGGCGTGAACCGTGTGCATGGGGAGAGAGTCCCAGGTGGAGGAAAGAGCGGCCGGCTCACAGGATCCGAGGCAGGAACACCCGGAGTGAGGGGGCAGAGGAGGGCTGGGGGTGGGTGGCGGCCAGGGTCTCCCAGGTTAGCACGGGAGATTCTCCAAGCCCATGGCAGTGGGAGAGGGTGGGCCCATCATGGGAGATCTGATCTGCTCTGACCTCTTCATCCCCCGTTCAACTCGCTTTTCTCCCTACAGTGGCCCACCTTCCATCCTCTTGGGGCTAGGGTCCCGTTGCCTGCAAGCGGCCCTCTTAGGGGGCACCAGCAAGACTCACAGCTGGCCCCTCTCTCTGTGTCTGCCTGGCCCGTGACGACACAAACCTTGCCTTACGGGAGGTGGGAGGGCAGGCTGCCCCTGCCCCAGTCGTGGACATCCAAGCAGGAAGGGGTGAAGTGGGCAGATGTGGTGGGCTCTCCTCTGCAGGCTTCCCAGATCTCTGCAAGTGAGTCCCTGACATCCCCTCATTCAGCCTGTGGGGAGAAATGGGCAGAGTCAGAAGACGCTTGCTCCTTGTGGTGGGGGGGGCAGGAACTGTGACAAACCGACACAGCATATTCAAAAGCAGAGATAATCACTTTGCCGACAAAGGTCCGTACAGTCAAAGCTATGGTTTTTCCAGTAGTCATGTATGGGTGTGATTTTCATTCTTTATGTGATTCTCCATAAAGAATGTGCAGTGCCAAAGAATTGATGCTTTCAAACTGTGGTGTTGAAGACTCCTGAGAGTCCCTTGGCAGCAAGGAGATCAAACCAGTCCATCCTAAAGGAAATCAGTCCTCAATATTCATTGGAAAGACTGATGCTGAAGCTGAAGCTCCAATGCTTTGGCCACCTGATGTGATGAGCTGACTCCTTGGAAAAGACTCTGATGCTGGGAAAGATTGAAGGCAGGAGGAGAAGGGTATGACAGAGGATGAGACGGTTGGGTGGCATCACCGACTCAATGGACATGAGTTTGAGCAAACTCTGGGAGACAGTGAAGGACAGGAAGCCTGGTGTGTTGCAGTCCATGGGGTCCGAAGGAGTTGGACACAACTGAGTGACTGAACAATAAGAGTCAGAAGGGGGTTGACAGCTGGGGCGGCAGAGCTGGTTTCAGCCGCTTTGAAGAGGGTGTTCGCTCCCCCCACTCCACGTCCACCCTCTTGAGTGGTTTTCTTCAAAAGCGGGGCCCTGAAAGCCTCCTGGGTCTCAGCTTTGGATCCTAGTAGACAATTCCTGAGGAACGAGAACCACCTCCCTCAGTTGCCCGTTTTACAGATACGGAAGTGGAGCCTAGGACAGGTGAAGTCACTTGTTCAGGGCTCACGGGAATAAAGGGATTTGAACTGGACAGTCTGGCACCAGAGCCTCAGCCAGCTGTCTTCAGGGCAGTTCCTCGGGAGCCGACCCTGAAACTGGGATTTGGGTGCGACTGGAATGTGAAGGGAACCTTCCAGAGGAAACCAGTGCAGAAGTGGAGAGAGCGGGGCGGAGGAGACGCAGCCAGGAGAGATGTCCGCCGTCTTGCAGGGGTGGTTTCAGCCTGATCCCACCGGGGACTCGGATGAGAGTGAAGCTCAGAGTTTTCCCACCCGAAATAAAGTACCTGGGGCCCCGCCCCTCCATTCACGGGCGAGGGCTGCTCCGCTGGGAGCAGCATCGCTTCTTGGCTAGTTTCAGCCCAGTTGCCCTTGGGCAACCGTCTAGGAAGAGCCTCAGGAGCTGCCTGGTGGAAGCGCAGCCCGCGGGGCGGGGACTGTGGGCGACAGAAGCAGACGGGGGTCCACGGGGCCTGGGGGGCTGGGTGGGGCGCCCGCAGCCTCCGCTGCCTGCTTTCCCTCCTCGTTAACCCCGAGCTCTGAGCCTCCAGTTCTGCCCACTCTCCTCTGCCCAGCCCTGCCTTTGGGGTTGCCTGGCGCCTCCCATCTCCAGCCTCAGACCCTCTCTGGCCTCCGCCTCCTCCAGGAAGCCGCATCTGTGTCCACGCCATCCGTTCGTCTGCTTCTGTCCAGGCGGCTCCCAGCCAGAAAGGGTGATGGGAGCAGTGCCCAGGGCAGGACGGTGGAGGCCGGGACGAGCGTCCTACAGGGGCTCCCCTCCCGGCATCGCCCCAGACGCTCCTTCCAGACTCTGTGGCTTGGCGCAAGCCCCGCCCGCCTCACCCCCTCCCCGCTCGCCTCACCCCCTCCCCGCTCGCCTCACGCCCTCCCCCTCCCCTCCCCACCTCCCCCCTCCCCTCCCCCCAATCCCTCCCGGCCCGCCTCACCCCCCTCCCCGCCCACCCACCATCCCTCCCCACTCGCCTCAACCCCTCCCCACTCGCCTCAACACCTCCCCACCCACCTCACCCCTCCCCTCCCCATCATACCCCTCCCCTCCCCACCATCTCTGTGCCCACCCAAACCGTCCACCTCCAGACACCCCCTCCTGGCCAGCTGCCCCATCAGCGCTCCCATGCAGCCCCTAGTCCCCACCGAAAATCATCACAACTCCTCCTGTGCTTTGTGAGAGGAGGAGCCTTGGCATTAGACCCGCAGGGTTCAGGTCCTGACCTCCCGTGCCGGGCCGTGTGCCTGGGGCTGTGACCTCCCCCACCCCCCACCTGCCCTGGGTTTCCTCACTTGCCAGGCTGACCATGGAGCCCCTTCTCTAGGTCACAGTGAGGACTCTGCCGTCATGCCTAGACAGGAGGGTGAAGAGAACAGCGGTCGGCGGGTGCTGGCGTTCCTGCCGCTCAGCCTTGGGTTTGAGTGAGGGGCTTTGCAGGGCTTCCTGCATGTAACTGTGAGCTCCCTGAGGGCAGGGACAGAGCTGGTCCCACCTCGGTCCCCAGGTGCCTGCACAGTGTAGACATCCAGGAGATGGGTGCTCAGTGGCTGAAGGAATAAATGGCTACATGGGTGAATGAATGAGTGAGCAGTCTACAGCTCTTCATATAACTGGACTTCTCTGGATACCCAGATTTCAGCTCTGAGCAGCTCTCAGAGCTTGTGAGTTCTGGGTTAACTGTCTGTCTCACTTACTAGAATGTCAGCTCCACGAGGGCAGAGAAATCATCTCTGTCTTTTTTTTTTGGATCATGCTGCACAACATACGGGATCTTAGTTTCCCAGCCAGGGATCAAACCCACGCCCCTTGCAGTGGGAGTGCAGTTTTAACCACCGGACACCAGTGAAAGAAAGTAAAAGTGAAGTCGCTCAGCCGTGTCCAACTCTTTGTGACCCCATGCACTGTAGCCCACCAGGCTCCTCAGTTCATGGAATTCTCCAGGCAAGAATACTGGAGTGGGTAGCCATTCCCTTTTCCAGGGGATCTTCCTGACCTCAGGACCGAGCCCAGGTCTCCCACACTGTGGGCAGGTTCTTGGCCATCTGAGTCGCCGGGGAGGACTCAGAGCAGTGGTGCCACACAGCAGTTGCTCAGCTAATACCGTTCAGTGAATAGAAGAGCAAGTAGCACATTAATCGGACAGAGTGTTCCCTGTCATCCTGGGGGATTGGAGGATTCCTCTTAGTTAGACCAAGGATTCAGTCCAGCAATTCTAGTTGCTTGGTTCAAGGTGTTCACTCCCTCAACAGTGACTGTGAACCTAGTATGTGGTAGGCCCTGATGATTCGTCAGTGGCGGGCTGATCCGGCCCTCCCACATGTAAGTACTTTTACCAGACGGTAGACGTCATCCCCCGGGTGTTTACAGAGCACCTACTAAATGCAGGTGCTGTGGACGCAGAGCCCCAAGCAGAGCTGCCATGGGCTCCACTCTCGAGGCGCTTACATTTGTTATGAGGGGAGAGGCTGGACACTTAAATAAACACAAATATCGGGGTGATGACTGTGGGGGGTGACTGGTGGCTGACACGGGGACAGGGAGGTGGCCAGGGACGGCCTCTCTTGAGCTGAGCGCTGGATGATGAGGTTCCGGAGGATCTGGGGAACGAGTGTTCCAGGCACAGGGGGGACAGCAAGGATGAAGAGCAGGCCTAGCCATTTGAGGAGCAGCACGGAGCAGAGTGCCGAGGACAGTGAGCGCGGGCGCGGGCCGGGGACTGCGGTCAGAGTGGGCCGGCGGGAGGCCCCCAGGCCGCGAGGCTGGGGCTGGCTCTGTCCCTAAAGGTGATGGAAGGGAGGGAGCCGGGCAGATGGAGACAGCCTGACCAGGGGTGTGACGTCCTGTGCTGCTGGTGGAGAATGGACGGCCCAGCAGGGGAGGGAGGAGGAAGGTGACAGCTCTCGCGGGGCAAAGCGAGAGCAGCTGTGCTGATGGAGAGGGCTAAATCTGGGGCGGAGGTCAGAGACAGGGCCCGGGGACATGCTGGTTGATGGCTGGGCTTGGTGGAAAGAGTTGGGGAAGCAGGACTCCAAGAAAGTGCCTGGGTTTTTCACTGGGACAGCTGGGTGGACCATCGCATCATTTTCTAAAGCTGGGGAAGGAAAGGAAGATGGATTGTGGCTCACAAATTCCGTTTTGCCTGCGTTTGCTTGAGATGCTTAGTCGGCAACCATGTAGGGAGCTGGAAATTCAGTCAGGAGCTCCAGCAAAGTCGGGGCTGGAGGCATAAATGTGGGTGTCAGCCGCAGGGGTAAGACCTCCTGGCAGAGGGGAGAAGGGAGGTGAGAAGGGGCCCGGGATGAGCGGTGGGTCAGCTCCGGGGTTGAGCAGAGGAGGAGGAAGAGGAGCGGCCGTGGAGGTGGGGGGTCAGGAGAGGGTGCGGCTAGAGGGGGGGCACCCTCGTGCCTGCTGGGGGGCCGCTGAGGACCGGCCGGAGGTTCCCTCTGAGCTTTCTGGCCACTTGCCAAGGGCTGTCTCAAGGAAGTCTGGTTGGAAGCGGTGCAGGAGAACAGGAGAAGACGGGGAGTAGAGGCTGGAGACAGCTCTAAGTTGGGGTCAGAGGCGTAAGCAAGGAGCGGAGGGACAGGGGTTGGGAGAATGTCTTCCAAGGGTGGAGAGGCTTGGGTTGCCAGGATGGGAGGGGCTGGGGGCCAGCCCAGTGGTGAGGGGACCCCACGCAGCAGGAGACAGGAGAGGCGATGCCGGCAAGAGCCCTTGAGCCCAGAGGCAGCGCAGCCACACCGGTGGGCCGACTCTGGGGAGAGAGACTCGGACAACATGGGAAGAGAGAGCACGGGGCCCCAGAGGAGGGCAGGCACAAGACCCCAGTGGACGGGCTGGGCTTGGACTGGGCGGACGGTTCTTCCTTTGTCACAAGAGGGAAAGTGGACGGTGTGGCATGCGGGCGGGGCAGTGATTTGAGGCGGAGAGAATGGGTGATACCTGCCAAAGGCTCCTGGATTGCACTGAGAGCCGGAGAGGAGCCGGCAGTAGGGTGCAGGAACCCACAGGGGTGTCAGTGTGAAAGTTGGAGAAGGGAAGAGGAGCAAGTGGTCAGCCTCACAGGATGCAAACTCTCAGGAATCAGAGACATGTAGAGGGATCCCTGGGTAGACCGGTGGGCACTGATTTAACTTGACACCCGTGACTTTCCCTGGCAGCCAGCAGCTCTGAGGGTCCCCACAAAGCGGGCGGAGGGTTAGGCCAAAACAGGGTTAAGAGAGGCGAGTCAAGGACATCTGCAAAGGAGACCTTTAAGGATATGCCAAGGAGTCTAGGCTGGGCCTGGAGGGAAGCGGGGACATGAGTGTCTTACAAAAGACAGGCGAACAAACGGATTGGAGGTCTCCGTGAGGTCAAGGAGTCGCGGGAGTGTGAGGACTACAGGTAGTAAAAATGGAGTAACGAGGAGAGGTCGGGAAAATCCCACTGGTGGGATCTGGCTGGACTCCTCACCTGCTGTGGGCCTGAGTCTGTTTTCTTTTTCTTTTTTTAAAATTTTATTTATTTGGCTGTGTCGGGTCTTACTTGCGGCACGCAGGATCTTTCGCTGCACTGCGCCAGCTTAGTTACTCCAGGGTGTGTGGGATCTTAGTTCTGTTATCAGGGATTGAACCTACATCCCCTGCATGGCAAGGCAGATTCTTAACCACTGGACCACCAGGGAAGCCCCTGAGTCTGTTTTCGATGAAATGATGTAATAATAAAGTAACGCCATCTCTCTGAACTGGCTTGAATGGGCTTCGTAATCAACAGAGCTGTGGGCTCGTGTCTTCCTTTTTTCCAGATTTGCTCACAAGTGCCCACAAGGACTGCCCCATGCCCCAGGGCATGGCCCCCCTGAACCCAGACTTGCCCTCCATCGTGGCTCCAGACCATGTCACTGGCAAGGTAACTGGTCATGCCTCATCCCCCTGGTTCCTGGGCTGTGCCCTGGAAGCAGAAACTGTTTCAGCCTCCTTCTCTCCCCGCTGGGCCTGGCTCCTTCCTGCAGGGTCAGGCCACCCAGGGTTGTATTCAGCTGATGAAGCTCTGAATGGAGCGGGGCATCCAGGCACTGAACCTGGTCTATATAGATAAGAGTCCCATCATGAAGGGCCTCCCACCCAGATTCACTCAGTCCTGCAGAAAAGATAATGTTACGAGCCCACGACTCCTTGGCCGCCTGCACTGCAGGCTGGGGAGTAAAGGAATGAGTCCTCAGTTCAGACAGATCAAGCCGAACTTGCTAGGGGCCTCAAATCTGGTGCACAATTTTGACCTTTGCCCCAGAAGCTGTGGCCTGAACGGACAAGTTGATATATATATCACAAATATATATATATGATATGTATATCATAAACAAGTGTGTATACACACACACACACACACACACACACACACACACACACACGATTGCCAAGTGGCGCTAGTGGTAAAGAACCTGCTTGCCAATACAAGTAGACGTAAGAGACGCGGGTTTGATTCCTGGGTCTGGAAGATCCCCTGGAGAAGGGCATGGCGACCCACTCCAGTACTCCTGCCTGAAGAATCCCACGGACAGTGGAGCCTGGTGGGCTACAGTCCATAGGGTCGCAAAGAGTCAGACGTGACTGAAGCTACTTAGCACGTACTTGTGTTGTTTAATCTGTAAGTCATATCTGACTCTTTTTGACACCATGGACCATAGCCTGCCAGGCTCCTCCACCCGTGGGATTTCCCAGGCAAGAATACTGGAGTGGGTTGCCATGCCCTCCTTCAAGGGACCTTCCTGACCCAGTGATCGAACCCGCATCTCCTGCACTGGCAGGCGGATTCTTTACCACTGAGCCACCTGGGAAGCTCAGTGGTAAAGAACTGGTGTGTGTGTGTGTACATATGTATACAGAGAGAGCCCACACACCACGTGCTCAGTGTTGTGCCGGCACTTTGCCTACATTATGGCATTTATGCTTCCCCATAGCCTGGGGGATGAACGGCACTGTCCCAGCTTACAGAGGCGCAGAGTAAGGCTCTGGGATGTGAGGTGACTAGCCCAGGGATGTCCAGGAGAAGCGGCAGAGTCACAGTCTGAGCCCAGGCCTGCTCGGTCCCCCACGCCGCTGTCTCTCCTGCATAGTCATGGTCGCCCCGTACCCACCTGCTTCTCTCTGTGTGCCAGGGGACAGGAGGGCCTGCCCCAGGAGCAGGCAGACCCCTGCTCAGTCAGGGAGCACCGCCCCCTGGGGCTGCAGGAGCTGTGCCCTCTGCCGGCACAGCGTGCCCGGCCCAGCCTGTTCCTTTTTCCCCCTCTTGTTGCAGGACAAACGGATGGATTTCTGTTGGGATCCTTGGCAGGTGAGTGCGCTCGCCCCTCCTGCAGTCTGGCTAGCCCCAGCTTGGGCACACAGCGCTGCCAGCCCTGGGGGGTCTGATGGACACAGGGCTGGGGAAGGTCCTGTGGGGGTTGGCAGGACTGCCCAGGGCCTGGGGAGGGTGGGTAGAGGGGTGGGAGGGGTGGGGAGTCATCCCGCCCGTCTACCCCCTGCTCACCCCTCTCCCCTTCCTACAGAGGTGCTTCCAGACCACCAATGGCCACCTGTCCGACTCCAGGTCCTGCTCCAGCAACTACAGCGTGGCAGCCCTGGCCACCTCGTCCCTCGTGGGTGAGCTCCGGCTGCCCCCTCCTGCCCTGGGGATCTAACCCTAGCCACTGGCGGTGGGAAGGTCAGGGCAGAATGGCAGCTGGAGGGACTGCAGCCCTGTTGGATGCAAGAGTTTTCTAAGCACCTGGCTCCGTGCGGGGCTCTGCAGGACTTGGGGGTTCCTGCCCCTCGGGGGGTTCAGTTGCTGGGTTCTCCTGAAGTTCTGGGTGTCTCCCCGGTGGTCTCCCTGCCTCTCTGCAGCACATGAAAGCAGCCAACTTGTGATGGGTTCCCTAGAAGCAGAGCCGAGAGGGGCACTGTGCCGGGGATTCACCGAGGGGTTGTTCTCGATGGAACCCTTCAGGGAGCGAGGGGGGCAGGGCAGGGGCGGGGCTCGGGGCGGGGCTCTGCGGAGGGCTGCTTGTAGGTCTCTTCTCTCCCAGCCTGACCCACAGAACCCGCGGCTCTGAGGCCGTGGCTGATTTCACACGGCTCCTCCTTCCGTCAGTGTCGGCTGCCACTCGGGAGGACTCCCAGCTTCCGGGCCTCTCTGGGTGAGGCAGTTCCCGTCAGCCAAGGGCAAGGCTCCCGAGGGTGCAGGTGTGAGCACAGGTGTGAGCACAGGTGTGAGCACAGGTGTGCTCCCGTGGTGCCCGCAGCAGCAGGGGGTGGTCGCCCCGGCGCGGGGCCTTCGGGGCTCTGCTCAGCCGGCTCTGCTCGCAGGCTGCTACATCCTCAGCCCCTCGCAGCCCCCCCGAAGTGCCCCCCATTTCCTCCACCCGAAATCCCTTCCCTCTGCCTCACCTGCCCCTCGGGGGCCACTGAACCACCCCCTCCAGAAACGTCCTCCGGTTGCCAGAGCTCCCCAACCTGGGGGCCCCCACCTTCTTTCCTGCCTTCATCTCTCCCAGATGTTGTCACTTGGATGGAGGAGCCTGAGAAACTCTCCCAGAGTCTTGTCTCAGCTTCCTTCATGGATGCCTGCCTTCCTTCCTTCCTTTTTCTAAAGCAAGTTAACATTAGCTTTTTTTGAATTATTATTTTTAATTATGTATCTATCTGTTTGGCTGTGCCAGTTCTTAGTTGGGTCGTGAGGAAGCTCAGCTGTTGCATGTGAGATCTAGTTCCCTTACTGGGGATTGAACCCGGACCCCCTGCATTGGGAACGTGGAGTCTTAGCCACTGGACCACCGGGGAAGTCGCCTTTCTTTCCTAAATATTGCTTTTCCTCATGTCCTGCTTTCTGGGACCAGTGATCCGCAGATCTATGTTCTCAGCCTGGGTTCGAGGAGATACTGGGGATCGTCCTTGACAACATGTTGTCCATCAGCCTGCTCCCGAGAGCCCCCCAAGCCCTGCTCCCCATCTCCCCACCCTGTCCGGTCCCTCACTGACCCCCTTCGGTGGCCCCTAAGGCCCACCCTTGGCCCTAAGTCCTCCAGTGAGGACATTCTTCCTCAACAGTGGGTCCGCCCTGTGCTGCTGTCCTGCTGTCACCGAGCCGTTGCCGTAAGGACAGGGCTGGTCCGCCCCAGGCTGGACCGTGCTGAGCTTCCCAGGCTCTTGTGACACCTGTTCCCATGTTGCCCTGTGGCTGCCCCCTGGTGGTCCCGGGACCACCCAGACTCCTCTATGCCTTTATCCTCTTCTCAGCTCTGAAATAGCCTCCAGCCTTGCCTCTTTTTATCCAACCCAAACTGCCTTCAAAGCCTACCTCCAGCCCACCTCGTCCAGGAAGCCGTCCCTGCCTGCTGCAGGCCTCACCCTGGGAAGAGCAGGCAGTGTCTAGGCACAGAAGATGCTGTCCCCTAGCTTGTTAACTGCTGGAGGAAGGGGCAGCTGGTGGGTCTTGAAGGATCCACAAGTGAATCTCCTTGAGCAAACGGGTGTGAACTTGGTCAGAAGAGAGCAAGGGGTGTGGCAGGTCTGGAGAGGAAGGGCCAGGCGGGCGGGAACACTGCCTAGGAGCAGACCGCTGGGAGGACGTGGGGCCTGCAGGTGGGTGGGGAACGTCTGTGCAAGGGGACCTCGGGGTGTGTGACGGTGTGGGCAGGCGGGGCGTGAGGAACGGGGAGGGTATGGGCCCTGCAGGTGGGACTCTGAGGACACGGTTCTGGAGGGACATGGGGTACAGGGCACTGGACCGGCTGGAGGTTCTGGGAGGGCTGGGGCTGGCTCAGCCGCCCTCAATCTCCACAGGAGTGGTGCAGAGCATCAAGGACCACATCACAAAGCCCACGGCCATGGCCCGCGGCCGCGTGGCCCACCTCATCGAGTGGAAGGGCTGGAGCGTGCAGCGGGCGGGCTGGGAGCTGCCCCCGGCCGCCGCCGAGGAGCATTACTGCCTCCTCCCGGATGAGCTTCGGGAGGCCCGCTTTGCCGCAGGTCAGCAGGGGCGGGAGCTGGGGGACGGACTGGCCGGGTCTGGTCTTGAGAGGCCCCGGGGTACCCCCTGTGTGTTGTCGGGGCATGCTCAGTTGCTTCAGTCATGTCCAGTTCTCTGTGACCCCATGGACTGTAGCCCGTCAGGCTCCTCTGTCCATGGGATTTTCCAGGCAAGAATACCGAGTGGGTTGCCATTTCCTTCTCCAGGGGATCTTTCCGACCCAGGGTTTGAACCTGCATCTCTTATATCTCCTGCATTGGCAGGCGGGGTCTTTACCACTGGTCTGAGCAGGGAATTACAGTGCTGAGCGTGGGGGCATTGATGGGAACTCCGATCCCCCGGGCCATGGATGGGCAGCCTCGAGAGCCAGCATGTGGTGCCCACCCACCCGTACCCTCTGTGCCCCTGCTGAGCTGGGTCCATCCCCACAGGGGTTGCCGAGCAGTTTGCCATCACGGAGGCCACACTGAGCGTCTGGTCCTCGTTGGATGATGGAGAGCTGGGCCTGGAGAGCGGCCCCGTGGACATCCTGCAGCTCCAGGGTACGGCCTGGGGGCCGGGGTGGGATGCCGCGGAGCCGGCGTGCAGGCCTGCTTTGCTACCTGTGCCCTGGGGCCTCAGAGAAGCCCCCCGACCCTCAGCCTTAGGTTTTCTTCATCTGAAAAAGGGGGCTGGTGATCCTTGCTCTGCCCATTGCCCTGGAGCACCATGAGCATAAAGGGGATGACAGATCGAGAGGCAGGCGATAGGTCAGATGAGGGACGGAGAGATGACAGTAAGTAGGCGGCAGACAACGTGCATCAGGTGCTCGCTGTGCAGGTGCTTTACACGTGTTATTTCGATTTATCCTGTGATACTCTGAGAAGCAGGGCGGCTATTATCTCCATTTCACAAATAGGGGAAACTGAGGCATCAGGAGACTTGCCTCAGACATTTCCCTGGTGGTTAAAACTCTGCGTTTTCACTACAGGGGACACGGCTTTGACCCCTGGTCGGGAACTAAGGCCCTGCATGCTGCATGGCGTGGCCAAAAGGAGACTGGCCTCAGACTGTGCTGTGTGCTAATCGCTCAGTCGTGTCCGACTCTATGCGGCCCCATGGACTGTAGCCCTCCAGGCTCCTCTGTCCATGGGATTCTCTAGGCAAGATTACTGGAGTGGGTTGTCATGCCCTCCTCCAGGGGATCTTCTCAACCCAGGGATGGAACCCGGGTCTCCCACACTGCAGGCGGTTCTTTCCAGCTGAGACTCCAGGGAAGCCTCAGATTACACAAGCTGAAGGCATCAGGATCTGAACCTCAACCTCAGGCACCATCAGTCACCTTTGTAGATACCCCGTTACCCCTGAGGGCTTCAGGGAGCCTGGGTCCTGGGTGGAGCTGGCAGACCCACTGTGTGCTCCTCCTCCTGACATGAGTGAGGGGAGGGGCGGAGGCCTGGGGAGAGCACTGGTCAGCCCAGTTCTCAGAGCACAGAAGGATTTGAGGCCAGCAGGCTGGCTGCAGAGTCTGTTGTTAACCATGCTGCTCACTGCCACCACCACGCCATCACCCAGGGAGAAACAGGCTCAGAGGGTCAGTGACATGACCGAGGCCACACAGCTTGGTGCTGATAAAGCAGGATTCCGAGGCAGGTCCTCTGCCGCTGGCCCCCACCTCCTACCCCGGGGAGGGCAAGGGGCAGGGCCTTCCCAGCTCCATCCTCACCCCCACCCCCCGTTGCTTTTGCAGACCTGGGGAGCGTCTACCTCCAGGACAGCCTTCTGAGTGTCCGCTTGCAGGATGACAGTCTTCTGGCCTTCTCCTCCCCCGACGGCTGGCCCTCCCCTGACGAGCCCCCCAGCCCCGGATGGCAGCTCCGGCCACGGCTCCCGGGGTCCCTGGGGCCTGAGGCGGGGGCCAGACCGCAGGGCCCCCTCCGCTCCGGGGACGGCGGCCTGCCCTCTGAGGAGGAGGACGAGGTGTTCTACAACTGAGGAGGGCCAGGCCGCTCCCGCTGTGGCCCGGCAGGCAGCCCGGAGCCATCAGGACCCCGGGCGCTGGGTGGGCGTTTTGTGACCCCTCGGGGCAGGCATGGGGTTGGGGCGGCACTCCTGTGGACACTCTGTGCCTCCCGGACCTCCCCCGCCTCCCCCGTGGGAGCCGTGATCCCCTTCCCCCTCTCTACCTGGCTCAGGAGGGCGCCTTCCCTGAAGGGTGTCTGCCATGGGCAGGCTCGAGGACTCTCAGCAGACACCCGGGCAGACTGCCCAGAGGAGCCGACAGCCACGCAAGGGCGTGGGGACCCCGCTCAGCCCCAGGCTCAGCCCTCCGCCCTCTGCCTGCGCTCCGGCCCCATCAGAGGCGGTGGCTCCTCGGGGTGCTGACCCCTGCTTCTCGGGGCGCTGACCCCTGCTGCTCAGCGCTCTTCACAGGACTCTGTCTCGGGGTGTTTGTCGGCCCCTTATTCTCCAGATCCACTCCCTGGGGCCCTGCTTCCCCTCCTCACACCCGCCTCCACCTCCAGGAAGGTTCTCAGCAGACATTAAAGTGGTGGATTCTCCATGGATGACCTTGGCCTGGTCTCTGCAGGGGATGGCACGTCCTTCGGCTCCCAGCTCACGGGAGAGGGCCCTGACCCCTCAACACAAAGACTGCTGGTCACCCTGCTGCTGGTGGCCAGGATGGTCCCCATGGAGGAGACTTAAGGCTCTGTGGACTCTGAGGAACCCCACCTGGGGACCCTGCTTTGTCAGCCCCGGCTCAGCCAAGGAGGAGGCTGAGGCTGGAGTGGAGGTAGCTGGGTCACAGGGTCATGTGTACCCATGAGGACAGGCATCGTAGGACCCAGTGGGAGCCCGCTCTCCCCCATAGCTCCCTGCCAGGAAGGGGGCACAAGGAGTGGGGGCCCAGGGTCCAGGCCTGGAATGCCCATGCAGCCACCTCGGGACCCCCGAGAGCTCACTCGGGGTTGGCGCAGGCGAACCGCTAAGGCGGCGAGACACCTGGATGCTGAGATGAGCACGGAGCGCAGCTCTGGGAACCGGCTTTATTTGCCTTGGAAGCTTCCTGTTGGGAGTCACACAACTCCCAGAGGGCACCTGTGCCTGCCCTTGCTGACAGAGGACACCAGGCTCTTCATCTGTGAATCGGATGCTTTCTTGCAGTACCCACCACAGGGCAGCTTTCTGCTGTCTCCCATCCTGAGCTCCCAGGGTGGGGTTTGTCCTTCAGGACATGTGGTACTTGTCCCACGAGGATGGGACATGGCGACAGTGGTAGGTCAGTGATAGGTCAGCTGCCTGTTTTGCTGAGGAGTTGAGCTGGGCTGGAGGGGAGGGGTGTGCTGTCGTGGGGACACAGGCAGGGTCTTTGTGCTGCTTCCTTCACGGGGTAGCCGAGTGGCTCTGTTTCATCCTGCCAGGCTGGCTCACTTTGGGGCCGGAGGGTTCGTCAGCTTGGAAATCGCTTTCTCCAACTAGAACAGAGACCAGAGAGGGGGAGAGTGAAGAAGAGACTGAAGATGGAGGCTGCAGTATAGTCTGCCTCCCCTGAGGGCTGATTTTGGAGTGAGGTTTAGAGCCAGTGCCTCTCTACTGCATAGATGGGATCACTGAGGCCCAGAGGTAATGGCGGGGTGGCCAGTGGCCACAAGATAAGTAGGCGTAGCTGGACCGAGTGGCCGGCTCATCAGTCCCACGGGCCCCTCCCCATGTGGTGGCGGTTACTGGTCCCCCGCCCCCACCCCGGCTGCTCAAGCTTGGCTGCTCCCCTTTGTTTCATCCTCGGGGCCACGGTACCTCCACCCAAGACACGAAGCCCACAGCTCTGCCCTGAGATGTCACGAAGAGGGACTGAAGATTCAACAGCTCGAAGAGGTTGTGTGCCTGCAGGAGAGGGGTTAGGAAGCGCTGGAGGACCGGCTCCCACCTCAGTTTCTTCCCAGCCTGTGAGTCCTGCGCAGATGAAGGCCCTGGCCAGCCTCTGTCCGGGGTGCTGCCCCTGCTCCCCCTGCCCGCCCCGCTGCTTCTGAGCCGCTTCTGAGCTGTTTCTCAGCCTGGAGGGCTGGGCCTGCAATGTCCACTATGACCACCAGGGGTCCCCAGAGTCCACACAAGGGACCAGTGGGCCTCGCCACTCAGGATCATCCAGCATCAGCCGTGGACACAGGGGTTGGGCCTCCTTTAGGCCCCCAACCCGCTCCGTCCCTCCATGGCCCCATGTGCTAGGCTCTGTGCTTGCAGCGGGGAGGGACCAGCAGTCAGAGTGATTAAGTAATTTGCCCAAGATCACACGGGCAGAATGTGGGAGACCTGGAATTGAAATCCACGTGTGCCTTGATGAAAGACAAACTTCTAACCACCATTTCTGTCCGTCCAGAGTCTTCAGCTTCCTAAGCTCTCCCTCTCCCCGCGTCTGTGTCCCAACAGCCCTGAGACTGAGGGGTAGAGAGGCGGGGACTGCATGCGCCTTCCACAGCGGGGAGGTAGACGCAGGAGGAGCACAGCACACTGTGTGTCGAGGACCCGAAGCCGAGTCTCCCTCTCAGTTCCTCCCCTCCGTCCCAGGACCAGGTCTGCCCACAGCCGGAATTTTGCCCATTACCTGGTGCAGGGACGTCTCCGGGGACAGCTTCAGGGTCACTGGCTCCACGGGGCACCCCTCAGCCAAGATGTCCTGGAGGCACCGCTGAGGATGCGGGAAGGGTTATGGGGACCTGGGATAGGCCCCCTCTCAAACCACAGGCGATCAGCTGGCCACTCTGCGAAAACCCTCCCGACTCCCCATCCCCTCCTGACACCTCACGAGAGCACTCACCTGCTGTCCTGGAGCCCAGGAGGGTGGCTCAGCTTGGAGGGCCTGCACCAGCTGTGCCCTTCGCATGGTGCCCACCAGGGTCTGGGACTCTGGACAGGCAGAGAGGGAGACGGAAAGAGCCACGTTATGAAAAGGAACTTCTGTTTCCTGGGCTTCCGTGATGTGCCAAGAACCGTGCTGGGTGTTCTCATGACTCTCAGGAACCTGCAGCAACCTGTGAGCCAGGAACTACCATCGCCCATTTTACAGAAGAGGAAACAGGCTCAGGGGCACAGAGAGGTTAGTTGTCTTGCCCAAGGTCACTCAGCTTCTGAGGGCAGCTGGGCAAGGATGCCAGGGGGCCAGGAGGTCACTTGCCCACCCTGAAATGCCCCATGTGGCGGGGCCTCAAGCAGGAGCAGGCCTGGGACACCTCCTGAGGACAGCTGTGCCCTGGGGCTGGGCTTTGCCTCTCATTTCCCAGTGAGGGCATGAGTCCAAAGGCCACCTTGTCTGTCCTCCCTACTTTCCAGCTGAGGCAACTACAGTTCATAGAGCGTAAGGGGTCTGTCTACGGTTCTGCTGCTCATAATCGCTTCACGCTTCTTGGGTTCGGGACGTGGATGGCACGTATGGCTGTGCAGGTTGCTCAGTGCCCGAGAAACCGGCTCACAGGACAAGCGGGGACCAACGTCCAGCCACGCTACGCTCGCCAAGTGCGCACCTTTCCTCATTTACACAAAGGGGACGTACGGGCTGACAGAGGCCCTGAGTGGACACGGCTGTCCCCTCCCTAAGCCCTGCTTATCTTTCCCACTCACACTGTCCTTGTCCAAGAGGGAAACGATGTTCCAGCTAGGCCCTCCCTCAAGATTCAGCTTACGAGGCTTTTAACAAGGGCCCCCATCCATGTTTCCGTGAAAAGATCTTTCTGATGGTGCCAGGACTGAGGGAGGTAGTTCGGCTGGGGAACGCTGGGCGGGGAGGCTGAGGGAGGAGCCTCCTGGGAGGAAGGTGTGCTCCCATCACGCTACCCTCCTCCCCAAGCACACCAGGCCTGTTCTAGGACTCGCACTGTGCCTTACCAGCCCCCTCTCACTCTCATTCAAATGTGTCGGGACGTCCCTGGTGGTCCAGTGGTTAAGATTTTGCCCCAATGCAGGGGGGTACGGGTTCAATCCCTGGTCAGGGAGCGAAGGTTACACAAGCCTCATGGCCAAAACAAACAAACAAAACCCCGAAAAACAGAAGCAACACTGGGACTTCCCTGGGGGCACAGTATACAAGAATCCACCTGCCAATGCAGGAGACAGGGGTCAGATCTCTGGTCCGGGAAGATCCCACATGCCGTGGTGCAACTAACCCCGAGAGCTACAGCCACTGAGCCCGAGTGCCCGAGACTGGGAGCCACAGCCACTGAGCCCGAGTGCCCGAGACCGGAAACCACAGCCCCTGAGCCTGAGTGCCAGGGACTGGGAACCACAGCCACTGAGCCTGAGTGCCCGAGACCGGGAGCCATAGCTAGCCACTGAGCCCGAGTGCCAGGGACCGGGAACCACAGCCACTGAGCCTGAGTGCCCGAGACCAGGAACCACAGCCACTGAGCCCGAGTGCCCGAGACCGGGAACCACAGCCACTGAGCCCCAGTGCCCGAGACCGGGAGCCACAGCCCCTGAGCTCGAGTGCCCGAGACCGGGAGCCACAGCCCCTGAGCTCGAGTGCCCGAGACCGGGAGCCACAGCCCCTGAGCCTGAGTGCCAGGGACCGGGAACCACAGCCACTGAGCCTGAGTGCCCGAGACCAGGAACCACAGCCACTGAGCCTGAGTGCCCGAGACCAGGAACCACAGCCAATGAGCCTGAGTGCCCGAGACCAGGAGCCACAGCCCCTGAGCCTGAGTGCTGCAACTGCTGAAGCCCTTGAGCCCTAGGGCCCTTGCCAAAAATAAATAGATAATTTTTAAAAACCCAGAAGCAATATTGTAACAAATTCAATAAAGAGTTTACATGAAAAAAAGAAAAAAAAGAACCTTTAAAAGAAAAGGACTGCAAGGTCAAAAAAAGATCAATAAATAAACATGTCGAGGACCGCAAGGTGGGATGGTTATTATCTCCATTTTACCAACGAGGAAGAAGGCTCAGAGAGCTGAAGTGACTTGCCCCAGGTCACACAGTTGCAGAGCCTGGGTCTGGATTCAGGTTCCTGACAGGTGCAAGGCTCTGCTCACCCTTTGCTGAGTCTGACTCTCCCAGGTGCGAGAGGGAGCAGATGGAAGCCCCTTCCCCATTCACACCCCGCTCCTGTTGGGCACCTGTGCTCGCCACCAGCGGATACTCGGCCATGTCTGTGGAGGTCACGACCTTGACCACCTCCTCCTGCGGTGTGTCCTTGGCCAGCGTAGTGATGGCTCGGTTCATGAAGTGCTCCACAGTCACCCTGTGAGAGCTGCAGGCAGAGGAGTGCTCCCATCAGGCCCTGGAGCAGTGTGTCCTCCAGACCCGGGGCAAGGCGGGGGCCCAGGTGAGTTCCGCTGGTTCTCCAGTGCAGGCCAGGACTAAGGGATTCCTAGGAGGAACAGTTCCTCACATCCCAGGTTGGGGAGGAGCCTGGGGAACGACTCACCTATGGCCTGGCTCTGGATTCCCAGCCCCCCAACCTCTATCTCCCCAAGACCAGCTCCAGTTTCATCAGAAGCCATCCCTGGAGAATTTCATTTGAAGAAAAGCTTTATAGCATAAAGGGGGGAAAAACTTCAAAGTTTGAAAATGACTGGAGTAACCACCCGCATTTAACAGATGGGGAAACCGAGTCTGGAGAAGGCGGCAGCTTGCTCATCTTTGAGTTGGGCCTTGGACCCAGGAGTCTCAGAGGCTCTTGGTCCTGCTTCGCTGGGGACAGAGGCTGCTCGACCCTGTGTGGTCGAGGGAGGACCTCAAAGCCTGTTTCCCATTCTAGTATTCCAGCCCCACCTCTAGCTCCCAAGGCCCCAGTGAGGACCGCAGAGCAGGAGCAGGGGGAGGGGTGGGACCTCCCCGAGCTGGTGCTGACTCGCTGTGTGACCTGGGTCAAGACACGGCACCTTTCTGAGCCCCAGCATCTGTCCTCCTGTTGTGAAGACAGACTGATGACCAGGAAGACACTGAGGCTCGGGAGGCCGAGCACTCATGTGAGGTCACACGGGGAGCTGGAGTGCATGCAGACTAGACAGCCGCGTGTGTCAGCCCCTCCCACACTCACCCGGGACCGGGTTCAGCCCACCCGGACTCCGTCGCCTCGGTCCAACCTGAGCGGGCGCCGCTCACCTGATTTTTCGGCCCCGGATCCACGGAAGGTATGGCAGCTTCTTGACGATGATCGTGCCGTCGTAGAAGGAGGGCTGGCAGCTCTGGGCGATGGCGTTGGCAGCCAGCACTGCCATCAGCACAGGCAGCGCGTGCACGATCTGACCAGTCAGCTCGAAGGCCAGCAGCGCAGTGGAGATGCTGTGCGTCACGGCCCCTGAGAACGCAGCAGCCCCTGCAAGCCGGGGAGGGCGTCACAGCCAGGGAGCGGGTTCAGGCTAGAGACAGCAAGGCTGCTGTGAGGATGGCCGTGGGCTCGGCTGGGGACTGTCCAGAGGCTACAGCTGGCTACTGTTGGAAATGCCTCGGGCCTGGGCTTGGTGACAGAGAGAGCAGTAAGGGAGAGGGGGCATCAGGGCCCAGAGAGAAGCTAGAAAGAGTAGTGGGGGCTTAGAGGAGGGGTCCAGGGAGGGGTGGGGCTCAGGGGAGGCTACTGACCTCCCCATGCCCTGCAGAGCTGCTAGCCGATTCTCCAGGTCCAGCCCAGACCCATGATGTATGCCCACCCAGTAAGAACCTGGTCCACTCACCTGCCAGCGCGTACCCCCCAGGCATGATGGGGTTGGTGACCCCTCCGGCCACGATGCCCTCGGGGAAGGCCACAGAAAGGGCCTCTCCTAGGAGGCGCCCAATGGCAGCTCCTGGCCACAGACTTAGTGTGAGGATGGGGGCTAGGCTGACCTGCTTCCCAGAACCCTCCCCACCTGGGGACCAGTCTCAGCACCATACTGGGGAGGCAGGTGGACGAGCAGCCATGGCCCTGTCCCGGCACCCTGAGCCTCAGACCCTTGACACCCAGACTCACCGAAGATAAATATGGGCATGAAGTACCCGGCAGGCATGGGGATCGTGGTGGCCAGAATCAGCATCCAGAACTGCGGGGAGAACGGGGCGGGGTCGTGGGGGCGGAGGTTAGAGGCGGCAGAGGAGGGACCAGCTGGGGCGGGGAGTCTCCCTGGAGGAGGAGGAGGCCCAGGCGCACACCGGTCAGCAGCGTCTGGTGTGAGCGGAGGTGTGAGCCAGGGAAGGACCTCCATGCTGGCAGCGTGCCTACTGTGTGCCTGGCACTGCACCAGAGCCTCTCGTTTCTTGCCTTCCAACCTTCTATGATGTAGGCCTGGTGACGACCCCACTTTAAAGATGAGGAAAGCAAGGCTCAGAGAGTTGAAGCAACTTGCCAGGGACCACACAGCGGGCAGAGGTCAGGGCAGGGGGTCTGAGGGAAGGTGCAGGCCCTGTGCTGCATGCATATCGTGGGGAGGCACCCCGGCCCACCCAGGCTCTGTGCACACCCCTGGGGGCCCACCTTCATAACGAGGAAGAAAGCGAGGGTCCCAAAGATGGTGAACTGTGGGTGGTACCATTCGAACCACAGGTTCTGGGGGTCGGGCTCCACGGGCCAGGGCGGGGACGCGTTCCGGGTCAGCAGCGCCCATGAGTTATGGTCGAGCAGGGAGTCCAGATACTCCCTCATGGACAGCTGGAGGGGAGGGGGGTCAGAGTTCTACCCAAGGGCCGGGCAGCAGTGCCCCCACCCTTCACGGCCTCAGACCCTCCTCTGTCACTTCCTGCTGGGGGGACTCCTTGGGAACGGCTCTGTCGCTGCAGGAGCTGCTATGTGCTCAGTCGCTCAGTCGTGTCCGACTCTTTGCGACCCCGTGGACTGCAGCCTGCCAGGCTCCTCTGTCCATGGGATACTCCAGGCATGAATACCGGAGTGGGTTGCCATGCCCTCCTCCAGGGGGTCTTCCTGACCCAGGGATTGAACCCAGGTGTCCCATACTGCAGGTGGAGTCTTTGCCATCTGAGCCCCCAGGGAACTGCCATGGCCTCCCATGAAAAGCGCCACACAGCCCTCCTCTTCTGGGTGTTGAGGGGACTCAGGGAGATGGTGGACACCCCCAGCTCAGGCCCTTACCCGAGACGCCATGAAGCGGCCCGCGCCAGGCGGGTAGGTGACGGAGGCAAGGACCAAAGCCGCCAGTGCTGAGTACAGAGGCTTGCTGTGGGCGTGGGTGGGGGTCAGCGCCGGGCCGGCCATCGACTCCCCGCACCCCACCCACGGGCAGGCCCGTCAGTCTGGGGGCGATGCTAAGGCAGGAATGGGGGGAGGGGGCAGGGCTCTGATTCGGGGGGCTGCCCCACACCACTGGGTGACCGGAGGCGGGAATATAGGAGGGTTCAGGACAGAGGCCACTGTCCGCCAGGCAGGAGGGACGGGAGTGGGACTGGCCTGGCGGAGGAGGGCTGAGTCTGAAACAGCAACGCCAGGGCTCAGACTAGGTTGGGGGAGCAGGGCTCAGTGAGGTCTTGGGCTTCGTAGGCAGTGGGGTGGCCGTTAGCAAGGGAGGGCTGGAATGTTGATGAGTAAGGGGGAGGCAGACCCTGCGGGGGCCTGCAGAGGGTGCTGGTGACCAGGGACAGAGGGTCTGGGGCATCACCCTGACGGGTCCCGGCCCCCACCCAGGGCACACCTGGTGGCCATCAGTTTGGAGAGGACTGGATTTGTTTTGACAAAGCCGAGAAACTTTCGCTGGCAGAAGAGGTAAGCGCAGCTCGCCACGCCGCAGATGGCCCTGCAGGGGCGGGTGTGAGTCCAGAGCCCCTCCTGGACCCAGGGCAGCTGTGCAGGCCGGCGGCGCCCCCACTCACCCCAGCGCCACGAAAAAGAAGATCTCTGGCAGGTCGAAGGGAACTTCCACCCGGAAACTGGTCTTGTAGAGGGAGGTGATGGTCTCTGGGGAGACGGGGAGTGGGGTCAGGGCCCGGCCCAGCCAAAGGCTCAGAATCAGCGGGCAGGAGAGGAGGCCAGCAGGTGTGCCCCAGACGCCTTCTCCCGGCCGGCCTCCCTGACTGGCTTCACCCGCTTCTACCCTGGGGGCTCCCATCCTTCAGGCCCAACACAGGTCAGTTCCTTCCAAGCGCCTAGGAGCGGGGCAGCGGACGGGAGGAAGCGGAGAGGGAGGGGAAGAGATGGGAGGGGGGAGGGGCAGGGGGCAGGGGGCAGGGGGCAGGAGGGAGGGGGCGGGGTTGGGGGCAGGGCCAGGGGGCAGGGGCAGAGTTAGGAGGCGCTCACCCTGCTCGCTGTTGAAGACTGCCAGCAGGCGGAACATGAAGGCCCCGCAGGTGGCCGCGAAGAAGCCCCTCCAGTAATCCCAGACCGAGAAGTGAGAGGACACGACCTCGATGCAGAACAGGACGCCTGGGGGCGACGCGGGGCTGAGAGCCCGCCGTGCTGGGCCTCCCGCCGCCGCCGGGGCAGGGCCACCCGCTCCCGGTTCTGAGCTGAAACTGAGGGCGGGCACGCGCCGCGGGACCCGGCGCCCCTATCCTGACCCCTGCGGTGGGGAGGGTGCCCGCCCCCATTTCACAGACGAGGAGTGAGGCTGAGAGCCGGGCTCAGCGCTCCGGGACGCGCAGGGGGGCCGAGTTTAAAGCCCAAGTCTGTCCAGGGGACCGCCGCGCGTCTCGGCGCCCACCCGCGCCGCCCCGCCACCCTGGGGACGGTCAGCGCTCCCGGGAAGACGGCGGGAAGGACCGCGACCGCCCCATCTGCCCCCCAGGTCCCTGCGCCGGGCGGAGTGGCCGGGCTGCGCCAGGGGCCGTGGGGGCCGGGCGTGGGAGCCCGGGAGCTGTGGGGGCCCCGGGGGGTGTGGGGGGTCCCCGGGGGTGTGGGGCGCCCGGGGGTGTGGGGGTCCCCAGGGGTGTGGGGGCGCCCGGGGGTGTGTGGGGGGTCCCCGGGGGTGTGGGGGCGCCCGGGGGGTGTGGGAGGTCCCCGGGGGTGTGGGGGCCCCGGGGGATGTGGGGACCCCCAGGGGGTGTGGGGGAGCCCGGGGGCGGGTGTGGGACCCGGGGCCGGGCGGGGCCTCACCGCTGAAGGGCGCTGCGAACACCGTGGCCACGCCCACTGCCGCCCCGGCCACTAGCATTTCATTCCGCTTGCTCTTGTTCTGGAGGGATCCAGAGTCCCGGGCTGAAAGCCAGCCCGCGCCCACCCCTCTCTCTCATTCCTCCAGCGGAGGGGGTCTCCACGAGCCCCTTACCTCGGACTCCCCAGTGGCCTTGGCGCGCACGCGGCCCAGGTAGGCAGCGATCATCACAGACAGGTGCACGAAGGGGCCCTGCCAGGGAGGTGAGGGCACAGGGCTCAGGTCGGGCCTTGAGCCCCCACCCTGCTCCTCCCCTTCTACTCCCTCGGTCCCAGGGCCCCTGCTCATCCAGGGATGGCGTGCCCCCCACCCCTCCACCCCACCTCCCAGGTTCCAGAGTCACACTCTGGGGACCTGACCTTCCTCCACCTTCAGGTGGGCACTGGCCTCAGTGGGTGATGCAGAAAAGGCAGCGGGGGCTGGAGGGCAGCGGGGGGGAGGGGGGAGGCAGTGGTGCGCTCACGCCGGCCATACCACTTTGCCCAGGAAGATGGTGCTGCCGCTGGCCAGGGTACAAGTGAGGCCCACCGCCTTGGCCCCGAAGTTCTTGATGTCCAGGTAGTCCTCCAGGACCACGCCTGACAGGATGGTCTTCAGCTCCGGAATCCCAGAACCTTGGTGGGGTGGGTGGATGGGGGCAAGGGGAGGACCACCTTTAGATTAGCCCTCATCCCTTTACCCTGCACAGAGTTCCACGTTCGGGTCTTGTCGGGTCCCCTAAGCCCTGTCAGTGAGGAGCTGTAAATGCATTCTGCAGATGAGGGCTTCCCTGGTGGCTCAGACAGTAAAGAATCCACCTGCAACCAGGAGACCTGGGTTCAATCCCTGGGTCGGGAAGGTCCCCTGGAGAAGAGACAGGCTACCCACTCCAGTATTCTTGCCTGGAAAATTCCATGGACAGAGGAGCCTGGCGGGCTACAGTCCATGGGGTCATAAACAGTCAAACGTGACTGAGTGACTAACACTTTTCACTTTCTGCGGATGAGAAAGCTGAGGGTCAGAGAGGGGATGCGAACATCCACCTTCCTCCAGCTGGGCCTGCTAGATGCTACTGCAGGATGGGGGGAACTAGGAGGGGCTCTCAGACCTCGCCCCCGGGACGCACCCCTGCATCCCCCTCTGCTGGCCGGGACCGGAGGCAGAGCTGCTAGGCCTGGCAGAGACGTGCGCCTCCATGAGCCCCTCAAAGCAGAGTCAGCAGTGACCCGAGGCAGGCTCTGTCCTTTTCACTGTGTGACTTCGGGCAAGTGCCACGACTCTTCCAAGCCTGGCTTCTCTGCTGATAAGTGAGGTTACCGCTTCCTGCTGTCCCCCAGCAGGAGCCCGGCAGGACAGGAGTCTTTGGCCAGCAGTCACTGCCAGGCAAGGCACACAGGCAGATGGGGTGGCGACTGGGCTTACCTCCCGAGAAGGGCGTGATGCTCTGAGAGAAGCCTGAGGAGAAGGAGACCAGGGCCACGGGTACACGGTCCAGGAGAGATACCGGAGGAGGTGGCTGTCCCCGATCTCCCGGTACAGCCACTTGTGTGCTGGGGACAGCGGGGCATCAGGGAGTCGTCCACAGACTGCACAGCCCTCAGACACCTGCTTGCTGGCCGGAAAGTGCACGGCCAGAGGCCGCTCACAGAAAGGTGGCCAGGGCCGTCCCATGAGCGGCAGACCCCCAGGAGGAGGAGGAGCAGGACCCTGGATCCCTATCTCAGCGTTGCCACTCCTTAGCTGAGTGACATTTTGCAAGCTGTTCAACATCGCTGAGCCTCTGTTTTTCCCATCTGTCAAATGGGCTCTGATGGTAACTCCCTTACAGGGTGATTGTAAGAAAGCCAGACGTGGTCTAGTGCCCGGCAGGTCCTTGTAATGCCACCAGAGTAACTTCCTGTCTCTCGCTCCCCTTGCAGGGGGACCTCAGGTGGAGGGAGCCTGCAGAAGCATGGGGAGGGACTGTCCTGTGCCTGTGGTCTAGACGAGGGCCCTACCCAGGGTTACTGGGCTGAGACCAGGGCAGGGGGAGCAGGGGCAGTAGGCAGGGGTGGGCATAAAGCCCAGAGAAATGACGGTTTGGTCTCTCGTCACAGTGCAGACATGGAGTCTGAGGCCCAGGGAGGTGCCCAGGGTCACCCAGCATGCCAGGACCAGACCCAGCGCCCTCCCTGCCCCCTGCACCTGGCAGCCCCCTCCATCCCTGGCATCCCGAGAGCGTGCTCGGAGGCCTGGCTCCTGAGCGGGCGGGCGTGTCGGGGGTGGGGGGGTTACCTCGGACCACACGCCCAACAGTGAAGCTCATGGTGAAGCTGATCAAGGCCATGAGCACCCCGAGGACCGTCAGGAAGTACCAGTCCTCACCCACGCAGAACAGCTTCCGCTTCAGCCAGTCCAGGCCACCTGGGGCAGGGGCAGCGGGTCAGAGCCCGGTGCCGAGGAAGGCAGGGAGGGAAGGTGCTGTGTAGGGCTGGGGTCAGCTGGGCCAGTCCCGGGAGGCTGGGAGGGGGCTCTGCCTTACTTGAGGGAGGGCAGGATTTGTGGCAAGTGGAGGCGGTGGCACAGTGGGTACCAGGCTCCACCAGGAGGGTGCCTCTGATCATCTGCCCCCCGCACCCCTGCCCCTTCCTGAGGCTCTGATGGAGGAAGAGAGAGGCAGGGCGTGGGGGCCCCGGAGTGGTGCTCTCTCCAGCATCTCCGCAGGGTCCACAGCAGAGAGAACGCCGGTGTCTAAAGAGACTGCTCTGTCGTCCCAAGACCTGGGGACCGTGTTCCCAAAGAGCAGAGAGCCAGCCGCGAGCACGTCTGACCCACAGACAGGCGGACAGACCCCCTCCCTCCATCCTGTCACCCAGGAAACACTGGACCTGGGGAAGGAGGGGCTGCTCCCAGGCTCCAAGGAGAGTGGGGAGGCGGGCTGGGCAGGGTGCTGTCATGAGGGGACTCCCACCTTGTGATGGGGTCAGGGGTATGGAGCCCAGCTCTCACCTCGGATGCCTCGGCGGACGCGGGGACATGGGCCCCAGAGCTCCTGGAGAGTCACAGGGTTCCCCGAGGAGCGCTCACGAAGCCCCACCAGCTCCTCCATCGGGCCCCTGAGGGAGTAGACGGGCCCTGGTGGGCGGCTCCAAGGCCCTTCCCCTCCCTGCCACTGGGCCCTTCCCATCTCTGCTTCCCCAATAGGAAGGAAAGGAGACGTTTTCAGGAGCAGACACAGCTCTGATGTGCCTTCCTTCCTGAGGGGGTACCCCGAGGCTGCACGCGTTAACATTCGGGGTGGGGCTGGGGGTTTAGAGTGGCCCGTTCCATGTCTAGCAGCTGGTTGACCGAGGCCTGGCCCCCGGCTTTCTGGGAGCCGTTACTCCACCTTCCCAGGACGCTTGACTGTTAACGCTGCTCGGGGCAGCCTCCTCGCCCAGCGGAGTCACCGTCTCACTGTGGGGTCCATCAGTGAGCCCCCTGAGCCCCCTAAGCCCCCATCCCTGAGCCCCCCCGCCCCCGCAGCTGAGGCTTGAGTCAAGAAAACCCCAGGTCCAGAGGGAGAGCCCCTGAGGGTCAAAAGGCGGTGCTGGCTCCCTGTCCCCAGCCTCCCATTCCCGCCCTGCGCTGGCCCGGGCAGGTTTCGTCCGAGTCCATCCTGGCGCTGTACCCCGCGGCCTCTCACCTCGGTCAGTCTGCTCCGCTGTGGCCCCAGCCAGCACGCCTCTGACAGAGACTCCTTTGCTTGCAACTCAGGTGCACCTGGACAGGTGTGCATTCCACCAATCAACACCTGGCCCCCGTCCTCCCCGCCCCTCCCTGCTGGGGTTTACCCTGGCCATTAAGAATGTCCTTGACAAACCGACTGGAACTGCCCCGGCCCGCCGAGCAGTACAGGCCAGAGCCGCCAGGAGGGGCCAGGGCGGGGGCTCCCCAACCTGCCAGAGCCACGCAGAGGCAGGGGCACCCACCTGAGCTACGGGCTGGTCAGAGGGCCTGCGAGGGGGATGCTCGTGATGCAACAGGACAGGTAGGGGTCATCTGCAGGGGCTGAAGGTCAGGGCCGCACAGTCTCAGAGTTGGGCACGGGAGGGATTTGGAAGATCAGAGGAGAGAGAGTGGAAGGGTCCACTCAAATGGTGATGCTGTCCCTGACCGACAGGGCTGCTGGGAGGAGGAGCTTGATGCACCCGCTCCCACGCTCGGTTGGGGCAGGTTAAAGTCTGTGGCCTTTACCCGGAAGCCTCAAGCACAGCCACTGCCCCTGGGGTGCTATGGTGGGAGAGGCAGTTTCGCAGACTGGGGGGTCTGGACATGAAGATCTAGTCGAAGTTCCTCCCCCTGCCCCAACTCCCTGTTCCTGCTCCAGCCTGTCGGCCCCCTGCCCCCAGCTCTGAGTGAAGGCAGGTCATCAAGGCAGGATCTTGGCGAGGTGTCCAGGCTTGGGAGCCAGGTAAACCAGGGTGGAACTTTGGGCTTTGTCCCTCGGCCTCTGTGACCCTGGGCAAGCACCCTCGCCTCTCCGAGGCTCTGTTTCTTTAAAATGGGCTGACACCTCTCACCTGCTTGGGTTTCCCTGAGCACTCACTGACTTGGAGGAGGGTTGAGCACAGTGCCTGGACACGGCAAAGATACAGTAACAATAAATGGAGCGTTGGAGAGGGGCACTCACTCGTCTAAGATCACAAAGCAGATGCTGAACCCAGACTCAGATGCTATGGCTCTTCCTCTGCCCAGAGTCCTGCAGTTTCTGTGGCTTAGGCATTCAGGACGAGGGTTTAGGCATAGAGAGCAGAGGATCTCTGCCCGATACCACTTTTTGAAGACTTGGGCCAGAGATCTGGGACAACTCTCGCCCTCTTCCAGACAGCGCCCCCTTTCTGAAAATCATGATGGACCTTCAGTGACTTAAACTCCTGAGACCCCGAGCCACCCTCTGTCCCTAGACGTCAGGCCAAGTCAATCCAAGCTAGGAGCGCGTGTGTGCTGTGAGGGGTGGGGTGGGGGCTCACTGCTCTGCACAGACCGGGGCCCACCGTTCCTCGGCTGCTCCAACCCGTGTATAGTGACAGTGTCACCGGCCGCCCTGTTGATACCCCAAACCTGCATGTCCGGTCTCAGGCAGCCTCAGCTGGCCAGCCAGCAGCAGACGGCCACACCTCATCCCCTAGCCCTGCGAGCATCGGGAACCTGGGGTGAGGGTGGCAGGCGGACACCGTGCCTGCGGCGAGTCCCCCCAGAGCCAATCCCTGCATTGCAGCTCCCCTCGTCTCCTGCTTCTGCGTCAGGCCATGGGGGCGGAGGGCAGGCTTGATGCCAGGATAGCTCTCTCACCCCTAACTGGTCCTTCACCACTCGGGGCCTCGGTTTCCTCTTCTGTCCAGTGAGGGCTTCCCTGGGGGCTCAGACTATAAAGAATCCACCTGCAACGCAGGAAGCCCAGGTTCCATGCCTGGGTTGGGAAGATCCCCTGAGGAAATGGCAATCCACACACCAGTATTCTCGCCTGGAGAATCTCAGGGACAGAGGAGCCATGGAGCTACAATCCATGGGCTCACAAAGAGTGGGACACGACTGAGCGACTGATACTTCACTTCTTGCAATGAGGGGAGCGCGAGAGCCATGGGGCAGGGCTCTGTCTCTACCTTGCTCATCACTGTCACGGGTACCCCAGAACCCAGACAATGCCTGGCACAGAGCAGCTGTTCAGCAGTTACCTGCTGAGCCGTGAGTTGTTTCCAAACATTGGCCTGTTGGCTGGTTGAGCAGGGAGCTGACGGGAGCAGATTCCCATCAGAATCTCTGGGCATGTGGGAAGAGTCTGTGTTTGTTAAAATTTCCTCCAGGAGGCTGAGGTGCCCTGGCAGGTCTGGGATTGAAGATGCTGCATCATCTCTGAAGCCCCTTCTGTCCCTAGGGTCTGAAGGGAGAGACAGGCGCAGAGACAGAGGAATGCCCTTAATGACCTTTCAGGGTCCCTCCTGGCCTCTGAAGCCAGTAGATCCAGTGCGTGTGTGGGTGACGCCTCGGGGACGGGGGAGGGGGAGGCACGGGGGGCGGGGGTGGGTAATGAGAGCTGACGTCCAGGAGCAGTGACTCAGGCCTCCACACCATGACTGTGTGTCTGCATTTAGCCACGGGCTCCTGTTTCCTGGCGGGCGGGTGGCAGGCCTCTGGGCCCCCAGCCCCACCCCCACCGTCCCTCCGTTTCACCTCAGTGCTGGGGACTTCCTGGCAGCCCTGCTGGAAGCCCCTCTTTGGGGTGGGGTGACCCAGCCAGGCAGGAATCTCCACTGGAGAGACAGACCCCTCTGTTCCAGCCGCCACCCTGACCCCACTGCATGGACCACCAGCCCCAGTCATCACCCTGTAGCTGGACCCCCACCACACACACATCAAGGAGGAGGGTGTGCAGGAGCCAGACAAGAGAGGAATGGCATCCATGTTCAGGAGCCCCTGTTCTGATGGGGCAGACAGGCGAAGACCTGCCCCAGGGAGCTGCCAGTCTGAGAGGGGATGGGACACTGGAAGCCCGAGTCACACCCAGCGCCGGGGTGGGCAAGGCCAGCTGGTACAGCGGGCACCTGGGCAGGACCTCCTGTGTGGGCTGCAGCAGTCAGAGAGGCCGCCACAGGCAGGAGGAACCAGAGCTGGTCTGGGCAGGAGGGGAGCCAGCCTGGGGCCCCAGGCTCCCAGGTCAGCCTTCCCTGGCTTCACTCCCTGATGCCGCGTGACGTCAAGCCGGGCTCCGTGGACCTGTGGGTGGGCAGGGGCCTCTCGAGGGGTTCTGGGCCAGCTTGTCTCCTTACACGGATGTTCAGGGTGCCCTGGCTTCCTGGGGGGTTTGGGTCAGATACCTCATTTCAGATCCCGGCCCCGCCACTTCCCAGGTGCAAGCCCCAGGCTCTCTGTGAGGCTCCGTTTCTCCATCTATATAATGGGAACACCCTCTCCTTGCAGGGATTGAATGAGGCCACGCTGGAAAGCTCGCAGCTAGGAGCCCTGGCCCAGCAGGCCCCTCAGAACTCAGAGCTAGAACGACCGTCTCGCCGAGCCTCCTTTACTCTGAATAAAACCTCGCCTGCTGCCTCCTTGGCCTCTCCTCTAAGCTGGAGGTCAGGCAAACACCTCCTGGGAACAGAACCTTCTATATCATTAAGGACCATTCCTGAATCATCTGCTCTCCTCCCCTGAGTCCAGACCCAACCTACCCTGCCTCAGCTTTCTCTTCTGGGTCTTGAAATATTCCAGAGTTGGGGTGGTGGGAGGGGCAGGGGGCAGGGAGACAAGCCTGACATCTGGGTTCCCTGGGGGGCTGGGAGGGGAACAGCTGCAGGTTCTATATCCTCCTCCAGGGCCGTCTCAGGCCTTCCGAGAGATGGCCGTGAACGTTATCTGTTCTGGCTGGGGAAGCCCTTGCCTCACACAGGGATCCCGTGGGTGGGGGTCCCCCATGCACCCCTGACCTTGCATCTCCTGACCTCCCCAGATCCAGGGCCTTGGGCTTCTGCCCTGATCCCTGGCACCAACGGCTGAGAGAGAAAACCCTCTGCAAGAGGTCTGCAGTCTGATGGGGGAGGCACAGTTCTTCGACTGCTGGGGGAAGACAGGCCCAGAGACAGGAATGCACAGGGTCCTGAGGTGGGCCAGGGTCTGAGCGGTAGGGGGGACAGTACAGGACCCCACGCGGTTGCCACGGCGGCTCTGGGGCTGGAGTTATCAGCCTGGAATGCTGGGCAGTGAGCTCAGCCTCGCGGCCTCCCGCGCTGGACTGTCAGCAGGGCGGTCTCACTGGAGAAGCTCCCCAGCCCCTCTGGGCCACGGAGAGGACTAAATTTAGCCGGTAGACAAGGGGCTGG
Organism: Bos indicus x Bos taurus; assembly: GCF_003369695.1. NCBI lineage: Eukaryota > Metazoa > Chordata > Mammalia > Artiodactyla > Bovidae > Bos > Bos indicus x Bos taurus. The sequence continues at coordinate 135,737,329 of NC_040077.1, forward strand.
CCCTGTGCCCAGGGCGGCCGGGCCTTATAAAGCGGCGGTGGCCGGTCCCCGGCAGCTCCCCGAGCCCGCTGCCCCCGCGCTGCCTGTCTGCCCAGCCCGCCGGCCGGGGCCCGCCGCCGCCCCGTGGATGAGCCACAGGACATCCTCCACCTTCAGAGCGGAGCGGAGCTTCCATTCCTCCTCCTCCTCCTCCTCCTCGGCCTCCCACAGCCTCCCGGCCCAGGACCCACCCATGGAGAAGGCCTTGAGCATGTTCTCCGAGGATTTTGGCGGCTTCATGCGGCCCCACTCGGAGCCCCTGGCCTTTCCAGGCAAGCGCTCGGGGCCCCGTGGGGAGGGGGGCCGCGCAGGGCGGGACCACCCGCTGCCACTGCGCCTCCAGCGACAGGTGCTACCGCTGCAGCCCCGTGCAGCCGCCGGGGCAGATGTGGCTGGACAGACAGATGTGGCCAGGACGGGCAGGCCTTCAGGAGACAGTGCTGGCCTGGGGTCAGCTCTGGTGCCAGGGTCCGCGGGGCCTGGGGCCAGGTCCTCTCTGGAGTTCTGAGAGCTGCGGGGCTCTGGGGAGGCATGCAGACCCCCTGCGGGCCTGGGGTGGGTCCCTGCAGAGTGTCCTACACGCACACCCCTCCCCCACAGCCTCTGCTGGGCAAGGCCCCGCCCCCTTGGCACAGAAGGTGGGCTGCAAGAGGTGAGGGGGACGGGCTGGTTAGAAGTGGTGGTTGAGGGGGCAGTCAGGCCTCGGGGTCTGCCCCTTCACCCCGCACCCGAGAGGGAGCCAGAAACCTGGCCCTGGGGACAAGCCTGCCCTGTGCTCTGCCCACCCAGCACTCCCCACGGCCCGTGCTGCGGGGCCGGGCAACATCAAGACCCTGGGAGACGCCTATGAGTTTGCTGTGGACGTGAGCGACTTCTCACCTGAGGACATCATCGTCACCACCTCCAACAACCACATCGAGGTGCGGGCTGAGAAGGTGAGCCCGTCCCCCCGCCCCAGTCCTGGGCTTCACACCCGTACCCTCTGCACAGGGGCCCTCTCCCAGGTCCCATCCTGGGACCCTGCACCCTGACCGCAGCCCTCAACGCCCAGGACAAACAGGAGGCCTTGCTCCTGCAGCTGGTGGGCCACGGGACCCCTGTCACTAACCCAGGCTCCCAGGTTCTTTCTTCAGGAGCCAAGGGAGCCACGGGGAGGGGCGAGGGGCAGAGGGGTGCAGGAGGGGGCCCCCGGGAGGTGAGAGAAAGGGAGCTGAGAGGAGGAGGACGGCCCTCCCTCTAAGCCTGTGGGTGGTGGGCACCCCATGCCCGGAGGCAACCGGGGCAGGAGCTCTTGCCCCTGATGCCCCTCAAGGCCTCGTTTCTCCCAGACCCAGAGGCCCGGCTAGCATCTCATCTCGGGACCCCTGAACTGGGCTCAAGGCTGGGCAGAGCCCTGCAGGTCAGGGCCTCACACCCTCCAAACCCCACGCTGCGTCCACCCACAGGTCCTCAGGGTCAGGAGGCTTGCGCCCTGGAGGAGGGGGTGGCTGTGGCTGAACGGGCAGGTGCCCCTTAGAGGAGAGGGGCTGCCCAGGGCCGCCTCTGATTCCCGCGGCCTGGCTTCCTCCTTTGAGCCTGGAGGGCCCCCATCAGGGAGCCAGGCCCTGCGGATGCCAGGACCAGTGGGCAGCACGTGCCCGCCCTGCCCCCACCAGTGACTCAGCGACCCCGGCTCTGCTGGACACTGTGCTGGCGGTGTCAGGGGGTGTGCTGCCAGCGGCTGATGGACACCCACGAGCGGGCATTCGAGCGCAGGGACCCGGAAACGCCCCCTCCTCATTTGAGCTCCTCCACCGAGCTCCGCCCTCCCCCGGGCCTGCTGGGGTCCTTTGAGCTCCTCTGCACGCATCCACGCTCGGCGCTCAGCCCGTGGGCACCACTGCCCCAGGGCAGCTCCGATGCCAGGCTCTCACGCCTGAGAGCAGGAGCTCAGGGCGCGTGGGGCCCAGCTGGGGTGGGAGCAGGGAGCAGGGGCTGGGGCTTGACGTGAGCAGGCGGGGCTGGGGGGGGTGCAGCTCGCCCTGACCCTTCGCCCCTTCCCCAGCTTGCAGCCGATGGCACCGTCATGAACACCTTCGCTCACAAGTGCCAGCTGCCTGAGGACGTGGACCCCACTTCGGTGACCTCGGCCCTGCGGGAGGACGGCAGCCTCACCATCCGGGCCCGGCGCCAGCCCCCCACGGAGCACGTGCAGCAGACCTTCCGGACGGAGATCAAGATCTGAGGCCGCCCCTGCCCCACCCCCAACTACCCCGTGTCCTGTTCTCCCCGCTGGCCAGCCAGAGTGGCTCTCCTGATCCCCTCGTGACAGCGCTGGGGACATCTCAGCCCAGGTTCCGGGCCCTGACACCCCACCCCACCCCAGACCCCAGGTGGGTCATCCCCACCCCCAAATGAGGGCTTCTGCTCTACCCAGGGCAGGTCAGGGACCCCCCACCTCACTCGTGACCCCCAGATTGCAGATGCAGCCTTAATCCAGAAGAAAAGGTTTGGGATGGGAACAGGAGATCCAGAGAACCCGGTTTGGAGAAGGGGCTTGGGACAGGCAATCTGGGCAAATAATCTGCAGGACAGACAGACAGACATATTCTTTCATCTTTGGAGTCTCTGCAGGGCAGGGGAACTGGGCACCCGGGACCCCCTTGGCCAAGGGAAGCAGGAGGGCAGAGGGAGATCGCCGGCAGAGGTGCCCACAAAACCAAACTGCCCAGGCACAGAGAGGCCAGGAGACAGCCCTGATGGTCCGCTTCCCCGCGGCCGCTCTCCAAGCCCCGAGCCGGCTGCCAGGCTGCCCGCCCACAAGGTGCGCCATCCAGCCTGCTGCCCCGGGGCAGGGCCATGTTGTGTCTGTATATAGACGGGGTTTTTCCAATACAGCTGGTTCGTGATAAACTGTGTGAACCGTCTGTTACCTGCTCATGCCTCCAGGGAAGGCTGGGCCGAGGGGCAGGGCTGACCCTTCCTCCTCCCACCCGGAGACCTGGGCTCCCAGGACTGTCTCCGCCGCAGACAAGTCACCCCACAAGAGGAAGTATGGATGGGGCTTGAGTCCTCAAGGTAGGACCCCAGCTTCCCGCCAACCTTCCCTTGTGGCCGTCCGCCTCCCCCATCCTCCCTATCTATGATCTGTGAAGCGATAGGCGTGGCATGTGTGTGTAGCACACACACAGGTGCACACACACACATGCCCAGTTACGCTTGTCCTTCAAATACAAAGCGTTACCATTGATTGCAGCCAAATTCAGAACATTCTATTTTTATTTCTCAATTTTTGGTCACACCCTGCAGCCTGTGGGGCCTTAATTCCCTAAGCAGAGATTGAACCCGCACCCGCTGCGTGGGGAGGTGGAGCCTTAACCACCGCCACCAAGAAAGTCTCAGAACACTCTAAAAGCACGTTTACAATCTCCACTTTTATCAGTGGGGACAGAGTCTGAGCAGCTGAGCGGCCAGCTTGCCCACTGAAGGCTGGGTTTGAACCCAGGATGTCAGAAGCTGCTCTCCAACCAGCCGTGCTCCTCTGTGCAGAGGGGAAGAGCTCCCTGTTCTGCCTTTCAGCCCTGCACCCACCCCACAGCTTCCTGTTAGAGAGAGAATGCCCTACCCCTGTCCCTCCTCATCTCCAGGCCAGGACAAGGACCTCCTGCCAGCCTCCATTTTGGGGACCCCCAGCTGCCCCCCATGACCTGGTGCAGTCTCCCACATTCAGAGGCAGGGCTGAGGGGTTGCAGTAGGGGGCCCCAGCTCTGTGAGGTCGCCTCAGGGGACGACGGGGGTGGTGGGGTCCTGGCGTTGTATCCTGCACACACAATAAACAGCAGAATCACCGGCTTCTGGAGGTCACCCGCCTGAGGTTTTCAAGCTTGGGGTAGGGCAGGAATGGAAAGCTGGATAAACGGTGTCTTTCTTGAGACTGGGGAGTGGGGTGGTAGCTCAAGTAAAGGTCAAGACCACACAGACAGGTGGGTTCCTTTGGCCTCCTGCCTTGGCTCCCAGGCCCACGTGGGGAGTCTTCTGGGAATGGTTTCCCTGAAACCCTTGCGTCGCCTTCTCTTCCAACTGCCAGCCCCTGCTCCTACCTGCCAGGCGCTGTCCCAGGCATGGGGACGCCTACAGTTGGTCAGCTGCACTGGGCGGCTTTTGAAGCCTGTCTTGTACCAGCCGGGTGCTGACGACCAGTGAGGCTAAGGGACTAACCTAGGGGCACACAGCCCCGGGCAGAGGCCGGCTGGGACCTGGCTGGGGAGCAGACCGGTTCAGAGTCTGAGCGCCCTTTGGAAGGACGCCCCACACGCACCACCAGGCGCTACTGAAATCGGAGTTCCAGGCAGCTCGGCGCAGTCTGGAGGAGGGGAGGGAAGGGAGGCAAGGGGCGCGGTATTTCCAGTCTTCGTGACTCACTGATTCCACCGGGCTATTTGCAGCCCCGACACTCATCGCTGAGGAGCTGGGGGGAGGAGGGACCAGCTCTCCCCCTTCTCCGACCCCCACTTGGGGCCAGGCTCACCTTGGCGTCCCCAGCCCAGTGGCGTCCCTCCCTGGGCCAGGAAAGGGGGCAGCTCCCCGGTGGCCAATGGGGCCGAATGTTCCCACCCCGCGGGCCCCAGCGGCCCCTCCCCAGACTGCGCTTTTAGAGGCTGAGGGAGCTCTGGAGACTGAAGGCGCCCCACTGCCAAGGTGACCCGCGGAAGAGGAGGGCGGGGCTGGGGACAGCGGGCTCCGCGCGTTGGCTCCGCCCCCTGACGGCCGGGCTGCCGGCCGCGCTTTGTCTCGGCTGGTCCCCCACGCTTTCCCGGCTAAAAATAGACCTGGCTGCGGGTCCTGGGCTCCGCCCCTACCACGTGAAAAATAATTATAGCAGCCCCATTCATTGAGCGCCTAGTGTGTGCCAGACACCTGCTCATGCCCACCATCCTGCGAGGTGGGCACCAAGGAAGACAGGAGGCTCAGAGAAGTCAAGTAACTGGGCCAAGGTCACACAGCTGGGAAGTGGCATGGCCAGAATGTGAATCACTGTGGCTCTAGAATGTCCTCTGCGGGGTCAGCTCAGATCAGTCCCCCACTCCCTGCCCTCCTGTATAGAGAAGGGGAACCCTTACATCTTATAGCTTTAGCAGAGGGTGTGGGCAGGAGGCAGGGGAGGTTGAAAGCATGCAACCTTCCAGGGCTGGAGATCTGTGAGCAAGTCCAGGTCCAGTACCTGATGGGTGTGGAGGACCTAGGAGGTGCCTTCACTTTCAAAGATCTACCCCAGACCAAAAGCCTTCTCTTCCTGGAAGTCCTCCAGAGTCACCAGCTCAGAGTCACAGAGCTCAAGGAACCCTAGGCCCAAAACCTGTGTTTCAAAGAAGCTCAGATTCAGATGAGATGAGCACATGCCTGGGGCTGAGGGCAGACCTGAGGCTTGGTTGGCTAGCCCCATATCCTCTGGGAGTCACTCCCAACTCCTCATGGTTTGATGGGGGGACCCAGGCCCCCGGAGGGGTAGGGCCTTGCCCTCAGTAACACAGCAAGTCAGTGGCAGAGATGGGGTGAAGACCAGGCCTCTGGAACTGCAGACCAGAGCTTCTTTACTAGACCATCCCCTAGCCCCAGCCCACCCTTCCCTGACCCACCTGCCCGTTGCACGCCTCCATTGGCCCTCACCCCTTCTGTTTCCCATCTGCTTTGGATCCCAGGTCTGCGATGGCAGAAGATGCCTTATTCTGCCTTCTTGCTTCCAAGCCCAGCATGGGAAAGGAGCTAAGTAAATGCTTGTGGAATTTTTAAAAAAGCTCAGAAGGCTTAGTAAAGAGTGGAGGGTCCCTGGTGGCCCAGTGGAGAAGAATCCACCTGCCAATGCAGGGGATGTGGGTTCATCCCTGGTTCTGGGAGATTCCACATGCCGCGAAGCAAGCAAGCCCCTTTGCCTCAGCTACTGAGCCCGCGCGCTGCGCTGAAGCCTGCATGCCTAGAGCCTGTGCTCCACGGAGAAGCCCGTGCGCCGCAGTGAAGAGCAGCCTCCGCCGCCGCAACTAGAGAAAGCCAGGGCGCAGCGGCGAAGACCCAGCGCAGCCAAAAATACACAAATAAAATCTAAAAACTTCCTTTTTTTAAAAAAAGAGTGGGGGCTCAGGACCTCCCTGGTGGTCCAGTGATTTGGGTTTGACCCCTGGTCAGGGAACTAAGATCCCACATGCCGGGGCGGGGAGGGGGGCAGCTAAGCCGGAACGCCGCGCATATGCCGAGCGAGCTAGCACGCCACAACCAGAGAGTCCGCGAAGCCTCAACGAGAGGCTCCTGTGCGCGGCAGCTGAGACGCGATGCAGGCAAATAAGTCAAAAAGCGTAGTTCAAGCGGGGCCCTAGACATGGGCAGGTGACTAACGATCGAAAGTGTATGATGTATGAAGCGAAGTGAACTGAAGTCGCTCAGTCGTGTCCGACTCTTTGCGACCCCATGGACTGTAGCCTACCAGGCTCCTTAGTCCACGGAATTTTCCAGGCAAGAGTACTGGAGTGGGTTGCCATTTCCTTCTCCAGGGGATCTTCCCAACCCAGGGATCGAACCCGGGTCTCCCGCACTGAGGGCAGACGCTTTACCGTCTGAGCTACCAGGGAAGCACGTATAATGTATGCTGCTGCTACTGCTGCTGCTAAGTCGCTTCAGTCGTGGCCGACTCTGTGCGACCCCATAGACGGCAGCCCACCAGGCTCCCCCGTCCCTGGGATTCTCCAGGCAAGAACACTGGAGTGGGTTGCCATTTCCTTCTCCAGTGCATGAAAGTGAAAAGTGAAAGGGAAGTCGCTCAGTTGTGTCCGACTCTAGCGACCCCATGCACTGCAGCCTAGCAGGCTCCTCTGTCCATGGGATTCTCCAGGCAAGAGTACTGGAGTGGGGTGCCATTTCCTTATCCAATGCATGAAAGTGAAAAGTGAAAGAGAAGTCCCTCAGTCGTGTCCAACTCTTCACGACCCCATGGACTACAGCCCACCAGGCTCCTCCGTCCATGGGATTCTCCAGGCAAGAGCATTGGAGTGGGGTGCCATTGTTTTCTCCCGTATGATGTATAGATTTCATTAAAAGAAAAGGAGTGGAGGATCAGTTGTAGACTCTGGAGCCACACCACCTGGGTTCAAATCTCGTCTCTGCTGCTTGTGAGCTCTGTGATCTTGAATAAGTAACTTATCTCTGTTGCACCATGGCAAGAACACACAGAAGAGCTGGACAAAAAAGATCTTCATGACCCAGATAACCACGATGGTGTGATCATTCCCCTGGAACCAGACATCCTGGAATGCGAGGTCAAGTGGGCCTTAGGAAGCATCACTATGAACAAACCTAGTGGAGGTGATGGAATTCCAGTGGAGCTACTTCAAATCCTAAAAGATGATGCTGTGAAAGTGCTGCACTCAATATGTCAGCAAATTTGGAAAACTCAGCAGTGGCCAGCAGGACTGGAAAAGGTCAGTTTTCATTCCAATCCCAAAGAAGGGCAATGCCAAAGAATACTCAAACTACCACACAATTGCACTCATCTCACACGGTAGTAAAGTAAGGCTCAAAATTCTCCAAGCCAGGCTTCAACAGTATGTGAACTGTGAACTTCCAGATATTCAAGCTGGTTTTAGAAAAGGCAGAGGAACCAGAGATCAAATTGCCAACAACCGCTGGATCATCGAAAAAGCAAGAGAGTTCCAGATAAACATCTATTTCTGTTTTATTGACTATGCCAAAGCCTTTGACTGGGTGGATCACAATAAACTGTGGAAAATTCTTCAAGAGATGGGAATACCAGACCACCTGACCTGCCTCCTGAGAAATCTGTATGTAGATCAGGAAGCACTAGTTAGAACTGGACATGGAACAACAGACTGGTTCCAAATAGGAAAAGGAGTACATCAAGGCTGTATATTGTCACTCTGCTTATTTAACTTGTATGCAGAGTACATCACGAGAAACGCTGGGCTGGATGAAGCACAAGCTGGAATCAAGATTGCCGGGAGAAATCTCAATAACCTCAGGTATGCAGACAACATCACCCTTATGGCAGAGAGCAAAGAAGAATTAAAGAGCCTCTTGATGAAAGTGAAAGAGGAGAGTGAAAAAGTTGGCTTAAAACTCAACATTCAGAAAACGAAGATCGTGGCATCTGGTCCCATCACTTCATGGCAAATAGATGGGGAAACAGTGGAAACAGTGGCAGACTTTATTTTTTTGGGCTCCAAAATCACTGAAGATGATGATTACAGCCATGAAATTAAAAGACGCTTGTTCCTTGGAAGGAAATTTATGAGCAACCTAGATAGCATATTAAAAAGCAGAGACATTACTTTGCCAACAAAGGTCTGTCTACTCAAGGCTATGGTTTTTCCAGTGGTCATGTATGAATGTAAGAGTTGGACTGTGAAGAAAGCTGAGCACCAAATAATTGATGCTTTTGAACTGTGGTGTCGGAGAAGATTCTTGAGAGTCCCTCGGACTGCAAGGAGATCCAACCAGTCCATCCTAAAGGAGATCAGTCCTGAGTGTTCATTGGAAGGACTGAAGCTGAAACTCCAATACTTTGTCCACCTGATGCGAAGAACTGACTCATTTGAAAAGCCCCTGATGCTGGGAGAGATTGAAGGTGGGAGGAGAAGGGGACTTCAGAGGATGAGATGGTTGGATGGCATCACCACCTCAATGTCATGGGTTTGAGTAAACTCTGGGAGTTTGTGATGGACAGGGAGGCCCGGTGTGCTGCAGTGCATGGGGTCGAAAAGAGTCGGACACGACTGAGCGACTGAACTGAACTGGACTGTTGCACCATGAAGCGGTGGCAGCAGGCTGCACCTGCCGTGGCTGCTCTGTGACGCACTCAGAGGGCTTGGTGCCTGACGGCTGGCTGTGGCTCACATATGCCATGTGCTGAAGACACCAGAGGGCTCAGTTAGATCCCCTAATCTCGTTTCTGTTTGGATCCTGACACTGTCTCTGGCTCCATTAAGATGAAGACTTGGACTGGAAGGGCAGAGGAGCTGCCTTGTACCTGGGGTCCCCTTTCCAGGAAAAGCAGGTGAAGCAGATGGGAAAGGTAGGTTCCTGGGACTTCCTGGTGGTATGGTGGATGAGAATCTGCCTGCCAGTGCCGGGGACACGGGTCCAATCCCTGGTTCCAGAGGACTCCGCATGCCATGGAGCAACTACAGCCCTTGCACCGCAACCACTGAGTCTGAGCTCTAGAGGCACCTACTGAGCCTGGAACCCGTGCTCTGTGACAAGAGGAGCCGCCGAAACGAGAAGCCCCAGCGCCGCAAGGAGCAGCCCCCGCTCACTGGCCTAGAAAGCCCGAGCGCAGCAGCACAGACCCGGCGCCACCAAAAATAATTAATAATGATAAAGTGGTCAGTTCTGCAAGGCCCTCCTGGAAGACCTGTCTGGGCACTGGGGGTGGGGGAGGTGGGCCAGAGAAGCACTTGGAAGCCTTGGTTTCCTCTTCCACAAACAAAGATCAGGTCGCACCCTCCCAGGCCCGCTGTGACAGCCAGAGCCAGATGGTGTTTAGTGTAAGCTCGGGAAATGCTAAGGTCCTGTAAAATCTCTGTGCTTGTTTTCTGAATGAGGAAACCCAAGCTTCCACCCTCTGACTCTGCCCTCACCTGGGAGAGGGTCTTGAGGAGCAGGGTGGCTGGGGTCTGCCAGGCTGGGGCCCCAGGCAGGAGCCTCTGGGCGGCGGGATGGTGCTGTTTACAGTCAGCACAGCGCGCCTGGGCTCACCCCGAGTAGCCCCAGGCCTGTCCTGAGCTCTGGAGCCCTCCAGCGCCTGGACCCAGGGGCAGCTCTCCCTGGGGGTCTGAGGAATGCTGGCGGGGTGGGGGCCCTGGGGAGCCTCCCTGAGGGGCATCAAGCCGGGCCGCTGGCCCCAGGGAGCCGGAGGGGAGAGAGCGGACGGAAAACCTGCCTCTCCCTCCCTGCTTCCCTCCCTCCTTTCTGCTTCTTCCTCCCTTTCTTCCCTCACAATTCTTGAGCACGCACCACGCCCCAGTCCTGATAGGCATGGCTGCCAACTGTTACTCGGTGGTTCAGGAAAGTCTTTCTTCTTTGTTGGTTCATTGTCTCAACAGCTTTTCGGTAAGTTTCTGTTATATGGTGGGTAGATAAAGCTCTGAGGATGCGCCGTCGCCACTTCAGCCCTGGCTCTGCCACTCGCTGTCTGTATGACCTTGGGCCAGTCACTCCTCCCAGCCGGGCCTCAGTCTCATCTGTACAATGGGATGGCCCCCACAGGACTGTGGGGAAGAGATGAGGTTTCCTCCTCCACCCGTGTGCCCAGCTCAGTGAGGGCCTCAGTCACTCGGTCAACCCTCAGATGCCCCTGCCCACTGCCAGGCCCTGGGGACTGCTCCTTGGGGACTGTTCCTTGGAGACTGCTCCTTGGGGAATGATCCCTGGGGACTGCTCCTTGGGGAATGGTCCCTGGGGACTGCTCATTCACTCCTTCCGCAAACACGAGCAGAGCACCTGCAGCTCAGTACAGGCTTATGACGCTATAACTGCGCAGTCACTCTGCCTGGGGTTTGGACTTGGTGACCTGGCGTAAATCATTTCATCTCTCTGTGCCTCAGTGTCTTCACGGGTCCAGTGTGAGAGGAACTGGAGTGGCATGTGGTGTGTATAAAACCATCAATAGCGGCTATTCCAGAGGAAAGGGACACTGATTAGAGTGAAAGCGGGGCTTCTGAAAGCTCGGCCCTCCCCCAGCCCGGAAGGCGGGGCCGCCCAGTCTGATGCTGGGGCGACACCTGCTGGCAGGAAGCTAGGCCTGCAGCCCCACCCTCTTCTGAGGGCTCTGACTCCCTTCCAGCTCTGTCTCTGGGCTCTGCTAGTCCAGTGATTCTCAGCAAGGGGAGGACAGAGGAGGGGATGTAAACGGTCCAGACTCCTCTCTCACCACCTCTCTAGGACGGATCATTACTCCCTTTGCCTGGAGTAAGATGCAGCTTCCTCCCCTGCCTTCCTCTCCCAGCACAAGAGCTAAGGAATCTTTTTTTATAAGGCAGGTTGTGATTTCCAGCAGTCCCCACCTCAGAGTAAAATAGAGACCTCCTCGTGGCCTGCGAGGCCTCCTGTGAGAGGCCCCTGTCGCTTCCCTGGCCTCTCTGTTTTCAGTGTGTATGTGCATCCTCTCCCCCAGCTGGAGGACAAGCTCCTTGATGGCAAAGCCTTGTCTGTCTGTCACTGCTGCATCCCAGGGTCTAGCCCAGAGCCTAGCACACAGTAGGCACCCAACAAATACTTGGTGAATGAATGAATGGCTCCTCCAGCCAGACTGAACGACGGGCCCTTCTCCCTGGAGCACCCCCACCCTGCCCCTTGCCTTGGTATGACTCACTCACTGGTCAGCTTTTAGTTTAGATGCCACTTCCTGCACGAAGCCCTCCTTGATCTCCTCCCCTGAGTGGCCTGGGCGGCCTCCTCCAGCCCCAGTCTCATTCTGTGTGCCTTACCGCTGCACGTATCAGAAGTCACGACAACCAACGGTCGTCTTTCTCGCCTCCCCTACCAGGCTACGAGCTCCTTGAGGACAGGGTCTGCTTTCTCTAGGTCCCCTCTGTTTAGAAGAGACCCTGCCAGGAGGAGAGGCCATCTGCTGTAGGGCTGGTTTGGCTTCTAAGCCCAACTGCACCTGTCTATGGGCCTCGAGTACATTCCTCAACTTCTCTTTGCCATGGTTCTCTAAACTGTGAAATGGGTAAAAAAAAAAAAAAAAAACAACAACAACAACAAAAAAATGGCGCTTCTCTGTACTGGCATTTGGAGGCTGTCATTTCCCTGGCACAGAGCAAATGGCCAATACACGTCAGCCACCAGCGTTGTGTGTGCATGCTGAGGCACTTCCGTCGTGTCCGACTCTTTGCATCTCTATGGACTGTAGCCCACTGGGATCCTCTGTCTGTGAGATTCTCTAGGCAAGAATACTGGAGTGGGTTGCCATGCCCTCCTCCAGGGAATCTTCTGGACCCAGGGATTGAAACTGTGTCTCATTTGTCTCCCACACTGGCAGGCAGGTTCTGTACCACGAGTGCCACCTGGGAAACTCACCAGTTTACTAGGTTTGTAGAAACCTAGTAAAGCATTAGTGAATAAATGAACATTCAGCAATTTTAATCCAAGAGGCTTGAGACCCTCTTTGTCAGCATCTCTTAGACCTCCCTCTCTCCTCACAGCAGCTCCTACTTCCTGCTGAGGACCAGGACTGCCCTGCGGGAGAAGCATAGAGCTCCCCCACCTACTTTTCTGTCCCTAGGAGCAGTGGAAGCCTGGCATGCAGTGGGTGCTCAGTAAATAATATCTCATTTTCATCTGTTCAAGCATGCTACTCCCTTCCCTTTCTGAGTACTTCCACCCCCTCCTGAGAAGCCAGTTCCCCTTATTTCCCACCCCACCTGGGTCCTTAAATCGCCATCCTGAGTCCCGTGCCCTCCCGGTGATTCCTGGTGACCTACAGCCTCGCACGTGGGCGAAGATGGCTGCAGTCACTTGCCGCCCCTGCCCGTCGTGCTGGGAGGTTCTGACTCCTGCTCTGGATGAGAAACCAACCAGGTGACCCTAGGGAGGGTAGTTCCCAGTGCTGTTCCACCATTTTCCATCCCACCACCTTGCTCAGTGTCTACACAGCATTCATTACACTGCTCGAATAGTCTTTATTCGGTTGTTTAACTTTTCTCCCCCACCCTCAAGCTTACAAACTCCAAGAAAGCTGCAGTGTCTTTTCCAGCGCCTTGCAGAGCTGGCAGTTTGGAAATGCTGTGTTAGAGTGTGCTGTGTGACTGAGTCAGCCTCATTCTACGTGGCGGCGCCTTATCCTGCTGCCGCTGAAAGGCTAGCAAAGATGCAGAGGAAGGAAGGAGGATACTTGGTGCTGTTTCAGATGTCCTTTAGGATCCAACTCTCCTTACCTGGCTCAGGCACAAAAGCCTTCTGCTCAGCTGGGGAAGCGGGAGTGGACGCTGGGAATCGTGCATGGACCCCTGACCCTCTCCGCCACGGCCAGGCTCCTGCAGTCAATCCGCCTGTGCGCAGACGCAGGAGGAGAGGGCCTTGAGGGAGCCGATGACCGTTCCCCACGCGGAGGACCTCGAGGACACGGCCTTCACGGGGCTCCCCTTGGCTTCAGGAGCCTCCGCAAGGCCTTCGGGGCTGGCTGGGGGGGAAGCTGGGGCTGTAGTCCCTCTGCAAGGCCCCCCGGCCTGGGAAAGGCCCCCCCTACTTAGCGGAGCCTCCAGAGTCAGGTTGGAGGACCGCTTTTCTCCGCATAACAAGATGTAGGTCTTCATCGGAGGGACGGCAGGTCCCGGGTTGGGACCAGGGGTGCGGGGTGGCCCTGGGGGTGCTGCCAGGGAGATCTGCTTCCCTCGCGCACAGTCGATGACGAAGGTCAGGTGGGCTCCGGGGACGGCCTTCTGCCGGCGCGCCGGCCTTCCACTTGGAAGGGAGCAGAGGGCTGGAGGTTCGTGCTGGCGCAGCGCGGGGCCGGCTCCAGTGGTTCGCGTGTTCGTCCACTCAGCGGGGAGTTTTTCTGTTAATAAAATAAAAATAGATAATTTTTATTTTATATTGGGGTATAGTTGATTTGCGCTTCCCTGGTGGCTTGGGGTAAAGAATTCGCTTACCATGCAGGAGAAGGGGGTTGGATCCCTGGGTCGGGAAGATCCCCTGGAGAAGGAAATGGCTACCCACTCCAGTATTCTCGCCTGGAGAATCCCATGGACAGAGGAGCCTGGGGGACTGCAGTCCGTGGGGTTGTAAAAGTCTTAGCAACCAAAGAACAGCAGTAGGTGATTTACCATGCTGAGTTAGTTCTAGGTGAACAGCACAGTGATCCAGTTATTTATATATCAAACATACATCCATTCTTTTTTAGATTCTTTTCCCATATCTGTAATTACAGAATTTTGTAAACAATATGTATTTACTTATTTATTTGGCTGCACAGGGTCTTAGCTGCAGAATGCCGGATTCTTTACCTTTGTGTCACGTGGGATCTTTTAGTTGAGACATATGGGATGTAGTTCCCCAACCAGAGATCAAACCCAAGCCCCCTGCATGGAGAGCACGAGGTCTTAGCCAGTGGACCAGGGAAATCCTGTTATCACAGAATACTAAATAGACTTCCCTCAACAGGGGTTTAACTGTATGTCGTACGTGCTAAATTGCTTCTGTCGTGTCTGACTCTTTGAGACCCTATGGACTGTTACCCACCAGGCTTCTCTGTCCATGGGCATTCTCCAGGCAAGAATACTGGAGTGGGTAGTCTTTCCCTTCTCCAGGGGATCCTCCCAACCCAGGGATCCAACCCACATCTCTTACATCTCCTATACTGGCAGGTGGGCTCTTTACCACTGGTGCTACCTGGGAAGTGCTAACTGTAGGTTAGTTGACACACAAAAATGGGAAGCCGGTGGGGCTTAACAGCATGCATTTCAGCACTGGGGAGGCCTGAGTATGAATCTGTCTCCTCCCCACCCCCCCTCAGCCCTCTGCCTTCCGGGAGCGCAGAGCCCACCACATCAGAACCTCTCAACCCCACCACGCCTCCAAGCTGCTTGGGCATCTTGTTATCATGCGGATTCTCAGGTGGCTCCATGGAAAAGAATCTGCCTGCAATGCGGGACACCTGGGTTCGATCCTTGGGTCGGGAAGATCCCCAGGAGAAGGGAATGGCTACCCATTCTAGTATTCCTGCCTGGAGAATTCCATGGACAGAGGGGCCTGGCAGGCTACAGTATATGGCTCTCAAAGAGTCAGACGTGACGGAGCGACTAACACTTTCACTTCATTTCTGGTACAGCAGGTCTGGGCCGGGGCCTGACGGTCTGCATTTCTGAGAGGCGCCCAGGGAATGCCGATGCTGCTGGCCCACGGACCACACTGTGCTGAGTAGCAGGAGGAAAGCCCGACCTCCTTTTACAGGTGAGGGAACTGAGGCTCAGCTGGTGCAGACGTCAGTGGCCCCAGGAAGCACCGCTGCGCCCCATCCCCCACCATACTCTTATCCACCTGTCCCCTCGGGCCCGGGGATCCTCGCTCTGTCTTTCCCCACCAAACAGGGGGCAGCCGTGAGCCAACCCAGGGGCTTATCAATGAGCCAACCCGGGGATTTATCAATGAAGCAAGTGCCAGAGCAGGTCTCTCTGAATCCAAAGCCTTTGCTCTTTGAAAAAAACGTTTCAAGTTGCCCAAATGATAAACAAAACCATCCTCTTGACTACGTGCTCATCGCCACGACCCAGCTCAGAAGGAAGCTTCTCTTCTGCTAAGTTAGTTAATGCAGGAAATGTGGCTGATCCTTGAACAATGCCAGTTTGAACTGTGGGTCCACTTACATGTGGATTTGTTTTCAATAAATACCCATTCCTACACAATCCGTAGTAGGTTGAGTCTGTGGATGTGGACTCTCAAATACAAAGGGATGATTGTAGTTATAGCCTGATTGTCCACTGCTCGGAGGATCAGCGCCCCAGCCCCCAAGCTGTTCAAGGGTCAACTGTAAATGAAGCTCACCCGTGGCTTGAGAATCTTGGCAGCCCTGGAGGGAGGCTGTCTGTCCTTTCCTGCCACCCCCACTCCACGGCCTCCCCAGTCCCTCTCAGCTGCAGGGCTGAGGCCCCCTCTGCACCTCTTACCTGAGCTGGTCTCCAGGTTCGCCTCAAGGCCCCCAGGGCGGGCACTCGGGTCTCTGGTGTCTTCTGAGGGGGCCGTGACTGCTGCCATGGCACCTGGCTCAGCACTGGCAGAGGAAGCTGTTTTCAGCAGCCTTGTCCAGAATGCGGGTCCGCACCCAAGGACCAGACCTTTTATATTTACCAGATCCGGATCTGCTGAGTGAATTCCACCAGGAGCCACAGGAACTGGCCTGGAGCAGTTGGGGGATTGCTTTGATCAACGGGTTTATGTCAACAGGATTGCAGTCCAGTGGCTGGGAGGCAGGCCTTCTACCAAACACACAGTTTCTTCCAAGCTCAGCAGCTTCCTCCCCTGGGACGAGGCTGGGAACCATCTCTTCCAGGTCTCAGTTTCCCGAACCTTAGTCATTGCCTGGCTGCATTCCCAGTTGTTAGCTGTTTTATTTATTTATTTTTGGTCCCACCTAAGAGAAGGGTCTGGCAGAGGATGAGATGGTTAGAGAGCATCACTGACTCAATGGACATAAATTTCAGCAAACTCCAGGAGACAGTGGTGGACGGAGTTCTGGATGGTGGAAAGTCCAAGATCAAGATGCTTATCGATTCTGGTGCTTTGTGAGCACCTGCCTACTAGTTCATAAATAGCTATCTTTTTGCTGTTGCTTCACCTCACAGAAAGTGCAAGAAAGGTCTCTGGGATCTCTTTTTATAAAGGCACTAACCCCATCATAAGGGTTCTACCCTCATGACCTAATTACCCCTCCCCGAAGACCCCACCTCTTCAGTTCAGTTCAGTCACTCAGTCGTGTCCGACTCTTTGCGACCCCAAGGACTGCAGCACACCAGGCTTCCCTGTCCATCACAAACTCCCAGAGCTTGCTCAAACTCATGTGCATCGAGTCCGTCAGCCCATCCAACCATCTCATCCTCTGTTGTCCCCTTCTCCTCCCACCTTCAATCTTTCCCAACATCAGGGTCTTTTCCAATGAGTCAGTTCTTTGCATCAGGTGGCCAAACTATTGGAACTTCAGCTTCAGCATCAGTCCTTCTAATGAATATTCAGGACTGATTTCCTTTAGGGTAGACTGGTTGGATCTTCTTGCTGTCCAAGGGACTTTCAAGAGTCTTCTGCAACACCACAGTTCAAAAGCAGCAATTCTTCGGCACTCAGCTTTCTTTATAAGTCCAACTCTCACATCCATACATGAATACTGGAAAAACCATAGCCTTAATTAGACAGACCTTTGTTGGCAAAGTAATGTCTCTGCTTTTTAATATGCTGTCTAGGTTGGTCATAACTTTTCTTCCAAGAAGCAAGCGTCTTTTAATTTCATGGCTGCAGTCACCATCTGCAGTGATTTTGGAGCCCCCAAAATAAAGTCTCTCACTGTTTCCATTGTTTCTCGATCTATTTGCCATGAAGTCATGGGACCAGATGCCATGATCTTAGTTTTCTGAATGTTGAGTTTTAAGCCATCTTTTTCACTCTCCTCTTTCAGTTTCATCAAGATGCTTTTGAGTTCCTCTTCACTTTCTGCCATAAGGGTGGTGTCATCTGCATATCTGAGGTTATTGAGATTTCTCCCGGCAATCTTGATTCCAGCTTGTGCTTCATCCAGCCCAGCATTTCTCATGATGTCCTCTGCATATAAGTTAAATAAGCAGGTGGCAACATACAGCCTTGACGTACTCCTTTCCTGATTTGGAACCAATCTGTTGTTCCATGTCCAGTTCTAACTGTTGCTTCTTGTCCTGCATACAGATGTCTCAGGAGACAGGTCAGATGGTCTGGTATTCCTGTCTCTTTCAGAATTTTCCAGTTTTTTGTGATCCACACAGTCAGAGGTTTTGACATACATAGTCAGTAAAGCAGAAGCAGATGTTGTTCCGGAACTCTTTTGCTTTTCGATGATCCAGCGGATGTTGGTGATTTGATGTCTGGTTCCTCTGCCTTTACTAGGTTTCAGAATATGAATTTTGGGAAGATGTGTTCTATCTACAGCATCTTTTAGGTCAATCAAATTTTAAGTCAATTTTTTTTCTTTTACTGAAAAAGAGAAATACTTGTCTACTGAAAAAAAATGTACAGCCTAAAGTTCAGAGTCACGTTTTTTCAGTGAATTTACTGAGGGCTTAAGTCCAAGAGAAAACCTGATCAAAAGAGTTAAGTGTAGAGCCAGGATATATAGGAGTTCAAAACAAAACAAAACAAACCAGGTCGTGGAAACATGAAAAGATCGCTGTCAGGGACGTGTCTGGTGGTCTAGAGGTCAAGACTCCCAGCCTCCAACACAGGGGGCTCAGGTTCGATCCCGGGTCAGGGACTGAAGATCCCACGTGCTATGCAGCGTGGCCAAAAAATAAGAAAAGAAAAGAAAAAGATTACTGTTAATTAAAGAAAATCAGACGTCTCACGTTAGTGAATTTAGTGCTTTTACACGTACGGGAAGCTGCATGAGTTTGGGCTTATTGGGATTATTCCTTTAATGTGCACCTTGACTATCCTGTTTTTCTCCCTCCCGAGCCCCGTCAGGTGCACCGTTGGGGTGGCTGCAGTGGCGGCTGGCCTGTCGGTTGCAATATTGTTTGCTTACTGACAAGGCAGGTGACATTCTTTGTAATAGTACTTCTATAAATGAATATTTATGGTAGAAGATGCTGCCCCAAAGAAGAGCATGCCCTAATCCCCAGAACCTGTGAAAATGTTACCTTACACAGCAAAAGAAATGTTTGCAGGTGTTATTCAGGGTATTCCAGTCTGACGCCAATTCTGATGTGTGCTTTTTTCCACATTACCAAGCAGTTAATGTTTTTCTGACACTGCCTACCTGGAGGTTGCTTCAGATTTCACAGATTAAGAGGTCAGTCCTACAAGACTGCCCCTGGCACAGATATCAATCACACGTCCTGGTGGTCAGATGGGTTTCTGACCTACAAATGGGAGGGTCCCAAAACACACTCCTTGGATTCAATTAGTTTGCTAGAGTAGGTCACCGAACTCAGAGAAGTGTTTTGCTTATTAGATTGCCAGTTTCTTATAAAAGGATATAACCCAGGGGACTTCCCTGTGGTCCAGTGGCTAAGACTCCACACTCCCAATGCAGGGGGCCTAGGTTCAATCCCTGGTCAGGGAACATAGATCCCACATGCCACAACTAAGCATTTGAACGCCACAACTTAAGTTCCTGTGTGCTGCAGGGAAGATGAAAGATCCCACATGCCCCAACTGAAAATCCTGTAAGTCTCAGTGAAAATCAAAGAGCCCACGAACTGCACCTAAGACCTGGGCAGCCTTAATAAATAAATAAATGTGTATATATTTAAAAGAATGTAACTCAGGAAGAGCCAGATGGCAGAGATGCACAGGCAAGCTGTGTGGGAAGGGCCAGGAGCGTCCACCGCCTCTGAGAACGCCGCTCTTCCCCAGTCTCCACGAGTTCACCAACCCAGAAGCTCTCAAAACCCTGTTCCTTAGAGTTTTAATGGAGACTTCAGTGCATAATCATGATTGAGTAAACCATTGGCCATTTTGGCCACGGATCTCCAGTCCCTCACTTTCTGAAGGTTGGGCGGTGGGCGGGATGTCCGGCCCTCTAACCAAGGGCTTGGTCCTGCTTCCATCCTCGGGTGATGTTGTCGTTTAGTGTCTGACTCTCTGCGACCCCACGGACCGCAGCACACCAGGCTCCTCCGTCCTCCGCTGTCTATCTCCAAGAGTTTGCTCAGATTCACGTCCCTGGTCTGACTCTTGGCGACCCCGTGGACCGCAGCACACTAGGCTCCTCTGTCCTCCGCTATCTATCTCCCAGAGTTTGCTCAGATTCATGTTCCTGGAGTTGGTGAGGCTATCTAACCATCTCATCCTCTGCTGCCCCCTTCTCCTTTTGCCTTCAATCTTTCCCAGCATCAGGGACTTCTCCAGTGTGTGAGTTATTCACATCAGGTGGATGTAGGGCCGTTCTAAGAGTCACCTCATTACGATAACAAAAGCCACCGTTTTCCCTCTTCTCAACTGGGAAATTCCAAGGCTGGTAGGAGCTCTGCGCCAGGAACCAGTAGGAAGACCAAATATATATTTACTTAACAGATCTGGGTTCAATCCATACTTCAGGAAGACCCCCTGGAGGAGGGCATGGCAGTTCACTCCAGGATTCTTGCCTGGAGAATCCCCTGGACAGAGGAGCCTGGTGGGCCACGGTCTATAGGGTCGAAAAGAGTAAGACACGACTGAAGCTACTTGGCATGCATGCATCTATCAGAGGCATGGACTTTGATGCAGGGATGTTGGGTGGATTTTCTAAGTGAATACACCGTAATGACACCAGTCCTTAAAATGGGACTGTTTTCCAAGCTCGGTTAGAGAGATATGACAATGGGACAAGGCCAGAGTGAAGCGAAGTGAGAGACTCGGTCTGCCACTGCTGGTGTTAAAAAAACAAACCAGGATGCGGTAAACATTGTAAGAGTTTCTTTGAATAAAAATCGACTTCAATCAGGTAGCATCTAATCTAGAAGACAGAAAGGACCCCTGAGCAGTGGTACAAAGGCAGAAAGGAGCAGAATTGGAAGTTACACTAGGCAAGAAAGTGGGCTGGTTATCGCAAGGTTACTTTCTCTCTGGAGACAGCAGGGTTCCATCAGGCACCTAACTGGTGTCCATCAGGTGGTTCCTGATTGACTGGTTTAAGATTCTACTTCTGGAAGAGCCAAAACCTTCGTGAAGTTAACTCTTTGTCTGCTGATGTGAGGCTTAGTATAAGCAGCTCCATTTGGGGCTTGTTGTATTGTTTGGGGTTTTTTCATTAGCTTTTTAAATTGAAGGACAGTGTGTTTACAGCATTGTGTTAGTTTCAGGCGTACAGCTTTGTTGCTGATTAGTCACTGAGTCGTGTCCAACTCTTTTGCGACCCCATGGACTGTAGCCTGCCAGGTTCCTCTGTCCGTGGAATATTCTAGGAAAGAATAGGGGTTTTCCTGACCCAGGGATTGAAGCCGTGTCTTCTGCATTGGCAGGCAGATTCTTTACCACCGAGACACCAGGAAGCCCAGCAGATGTAAAGCATCGTTCCTCAGAACTCATAACCCTGGTCTAATCATGAGAAAAACACCAGCAAGATCCAAACTGAAGGACATTCTGCAAAATACCCACTTAGTGCTCCTCACAGTGTCAAGATCGTGAAAAACAAGGCGGGACTGAGAAAAAGTCACAGACCAGAGGAGGCGGAAGGGACGTGATGACTGCATGCCTCGTGGAGTCCTGGGCCGGCTCCTGGAAGAGAGGAAGGGTGTTAACAGGAAACCTGGGGAGATCCAACAAAGCCTGGAATTTAGTGAGTGGCCACGTACCAGTGTTGTTTAAGCAAATGCTCCCTGGTCACGTCGGATGTTAACAATGGGGAAAGTGGGCGTGCGCTGAACGGACTCTCCTACTGACTTCGCATCTACTCAGTACGCCTACAGTTATTCAAAAATTTAACAAGTATCTTTAAAAAGTTAGTGGGGAAGACTCTCATTGGACGCTAGGGCAGGTAACTGGGGCACCTTCTCATTTCTCTGATAATTCAAAGGAAATGAACGTCAGGAAGACAGTGCGAGCGGGGGTCTGGAGAATTCGGACTCCTCTTAGATTACTAGTGGGATTGCTAAGTGTTTCAGGCACTCTGAGTGGGGGGAATAAATTAGGAATTTGGGATGAACAGATACACACCACTATAGATAATGTGTTAACAGTGAGGACCTACTGTCTAGCACAGGGGACTATGTTCAGCGCCTTGTGACAATCTATAATAGAAAAGAGTCTTAAAAATAGCGTATATATGTCTGTGCGATTGAACCACTGAGACACTGGAAACCAGTTGTGATTCAGTTTCTAAGAATGGTGCCGTCATCTTGGAAAATAATTTGGCAGTTCCTCAAAATGTTAAAGATCGAGTCATCATAGGCTTCCCTGGTGGCTCAGTGGTAAAGAATCCGCCTGCGAATGCAGAAGACATGGGTTTGATCCCTGATCCGGGACGATCCCACATGCGGCAGAGCAGCTAAGCCCGTGAGCCACAGCACTTCGCTCCTGAGCCCCGGTGCTGAGACCACTTGCCGGGGACCAGCCCCGGCTGATCCAGGGTATTCGAAGGAGAGACGGCATAGGCGAGGATCAGGATACAATAGCTTCAATTAGATATTAATTAAAGATATAAAGAGTAATAGAATAAGGATAGCTCAGTAGGAAAATTCAGTGGAGAAAAGAGGCTGAGTAGCTTGGTTTACGCGGGAGACCAATAAAACTTCAAGACAAGAAGTTTGCACCACTTACGTAGGCCGCAGGCGTCCTTCCGTTCTCCCGAAGGAGAGGAGACACTGAGGCCTCCCCGGTCGGATCTTAGAAGCCCAGGCATAATTAGTAAGCATGGTGGGTTCCGCGCTCCAGATGGAGACTCAGCCAGAGTGAGAGAGAGAGCGACATGGGGAGACCAGTATTTCGAGAAACTGATCCCAATTCTTTATTTTCCATGGTCTACTTTTATACACTGAGATGTTATGCAAAAGTCACGTGGGGACAGCAGTCCTGACTTTTATTAAAGTCAGGTGCTTCACACAAATGTATACAGAGGTCTTAGGGGTGTTACATCATCTTCTGGCCAGGGGGGCCTGCTGACAATTTACGACCCTCTCCTTGTGACAGCGGTCAGTCAATCAGGACACTTATTTCTCCAGGGCTGATTATTCTCAAAACAGACGCCACCCAAATAAAGTTACATTCCTACAGGGTGAGGGTGTAGTGGGTTTTAGTTAAGGAAAGAATTTACTTAGCCTAAGGTCTAACGTGATTAATATCAAAGGTTAATACTTATTTTTTCTATATATTCATTAATGTGTGTAAGGGCAGGGGATATGGAGACTTAGCAACAAACATTGGCTCAACAAATGAAAAACCCTTCACCAACACAATTTCTAATTAGCCCATTATACTTATACTAATAGTTTTCTAACTTTTCTAAGGAACCTGTTTTTAGAAGGTTTAAAGCATCTTGTGCCTCTCACGGTTGGGAGGCTGTGAGCAATCACATGTGGCCGGAGGAGCCTGTCAGGCAGGCTAGAGAATCTTCAGAGGAGTTTGTAGGTTAAAACACTCTTGTCACACCCAAGAGTTTTTATTGACTGGAGCTCTAGGTTAACTCCTTCTCCGAAAGAGGTGGTGGGGGACAGCCCCCCGTAAAGTCAGAGGTGTAGGTAAGAGCACAAAGTAGTAAAGTAGGCAGGCTCTGGTTATGGGGGTAGACGCTCGGGGATTTCCAGGGGGACTCCTGAGGCTCGATCCCGCCTTTGCGTATGTCGAGCCTCCTTCCTCATGACCTTTGCCATGGGCGGAGTACCTCACTCTGGCCCCCAACAACCACTGAAGCGGCACGCCCCGGAGCCCCTGCTCCACAGAGATGCCGCCACAGTGAGAAGCCCCAGTGCCGCAGTCAAGAGCAGCCCCCCAGTAACCCGGCGCAGCCAAAGGAAACAAGTTTGCAGAAAGACCCACAAAAAATCCTGTAATATGGAGCTCATGTTCCAGTATGATGAGTCAAAAAATAAAGAACACAGTGCTTAAAAAAGTTGTCATATGACCCAGCAATTCAGTCAATGCGTGTACCCGAGTGAAACACGTCCACACAAAACTGTTCACAAATGTTCAGGGCATCATTATTCACAACAGCTTCCCTTGTGGCTCAGCTGGTAAAGAATGCGCCTGCCATGCGGGAGACCTGGGTTCAATGCCTGGGTTGGGGAGATCCCCTGGAGGAGGGCGTGGCAACCCACTCCAGTACGCTTGCCTGGAGAATCCCAGGGACAGAGGAGCCTGGCGGGCTACAGTCCATGGGGTCGAAAAGAGTCGGACACGACTGAGCAAGCAAGCACAAAGTGCAAAGGACGCCACTGTCCATCAGCTGTTGAACAGATAAACCAAACGTTGTAGATTTATGCAACAGGATGTTATGTGACCATAAAAAAGAGTGAAGTGCTGATCCATGTTACAATGTGGATGAAGCTTAAAATCTGAGTGAAAGAAGCCAGTCATTAAAGACCGCATTTGATTCCATTTTATATAATGTCCCAAATAGGCAAAGCCGTGAAGACCAAAAGTAGATTAGTGGCTGTCAGAAGTTGAGGGAAGGAAGAAGTGAGGTTTGGTAGAGTGATGAAATGTTCTAAAATTAGATAGCCGTGTTGGCTGTGCAATTGTTAATATACTAATAACCAGTGAATTTTATACTTCCAAATGGTGGATTGTGTGGTATGTTTATAATCTCAATACAGCTGTTATCTTTAAAAAATGAGCGCTATCCTATCTTCCCTAATGAACTGTTTTTCTGGAAAATCACGTGGCCCTGGATGAGAGAAAGCTCTTGTTTACAGAATTTCAGCTAATAAACGTGGAAAGAATGATAGGATCAGAAATGCATCATTTTACAACCTCTAATGAAGTTACTGACTCAGACAAGCATCTTCAAAGGAAGAAAGTACTGGGGAAGGTTGATGAGAAACTTTCCAAAGAATCAGGCTGCTGCCACTCAAACCACCCAGACCACCCACTTTATCATCACTAAAGGATCGGGAAAATCCCCTGGAGGAGGGCGTGACAACCCCCTCCAGTATTCTTGCCTGGAAAATTCCATGGATAGAGAAGCCTTCTGGGCTACAGGTCATGGGTCTCAAAAGAGTCAGACGCAGCTGAACACACTCAGCACGCACGGCGCTCACAGCACCTAGGAGGCCTTCTTATAGACGCGGATCTGAATCTACTCTATAGCTATTTTACAGGAAACGGGGCTAATCGCAAGACAGCATAAGGAAGGACATAGAAAAATCCACATGTTTAGATCGAAACTGGGGAAATTAGGCATATCTTATTTAAAGTCTGAGCACAGATAATAAAGCACTGTCAAAGAAAAAAAAAAAAAAAAAAAAGAAAAATCCAGAATGTGGGTCATTCTACAGGACAAGTGACCCCAGTTCTGCAATAAAGCAATGAAATGGCAAAGAAGTAAACAAACAAAAAGATTAAAAAAAAACAAACAAAAAATGAGACAAGGAGAAATGATTACTCTGGAACAAAAGTGACTCAAAAGCCAAAACTAACTTGACTAAAAAAGATGCACAACATGAGAGCTGTGAGTTAAGTTGTATTTGAGGCAAACGAGGGCCGCAGCCCGGGAGGCAGTGCCTCAGACGCTCCGAGAGACCGCTGCTAAGCGCCAGACACGACTGAGCGACCGGACTGAACTGATATTCGTTCAAGTCCCCGTCTAAGGTAATCAGTGTCAGTTCCACTGCAGGAGGCGCGGGTTCCATCCCTGCTGGGAAGGGGTGGGGTGGGGGGAAGAAGGGTATCTTAAGTACACTTAGCAAGAGTTAACTGTTGAATCTGGGTGATAGCCCCACAGAAAATATTTCACTGCTTTCACTACTCTGTGTTCTTTACAAAGTCTTCTTTTCTTTTAACAATTTATTTATTTACTTATTACTTCCGGCTCACTGAATCTTTGTTGCTGCGGCTGGGCCTCCCTAGCTGCGGTGAGTTGGGGGCGGCTACTCTTCAGTTGTGCTGTTCGGGCTGCTCATAGCAGCGGCTTCCCTTGCTGCAGAGCACAGGGCTCGTTGGCTGTGGGCATGCGCGGGCTTAGTTGCCCATGTCTTGGACCAGGGGCTTAACCAGGGTCCCCTGCTTTGCAGGTGGATTCTTTAGCACTGGACCACCAAGGGAATCCTACAAAATTTTCAAAATGAAAAGGAGTTTAAAAGTGAATGTCAAGGGTTTATGCCGAGGATGTCCGTGGAGAGTAAAGAAAAGCATTGCATGACAAGTGAGCAGAGAAAACATAAAAGTAGCATTTATAAGTTAAAACCCTGTTATATAATTCCTGATTGCAACATGTTTGTAGTCAGCGTGATAAACTAAATTGTGTAAATAGACATTTGTCGCTTTATCCACAGCGTTTTAGGTTTATATCCTCAGGCTGGTCAACCACACAAAAAAATTCTACTTCTTCGGAAAATGCAAGGTAGCCCACGTGTAAATAGTGACCGAGCTTTGGGAAGACTTTGGAGGGGCTGAGTTTTAGGCTGGAGACTCTGGGGATGGTGAAGGGCCCTGTGCGTCACTCTGAGGGGAGAGGGTGCTGGCGGGGAGAAGCCACGGTGAGGGAGCTGGTTAGGAACTCACACGAGCACTAGCCCTTGGTGAGAAGGCAGGCGAGTCAGCCCTTCACTCAGTCAACCCGTGCGTGTGTACTTACTCCGGCCCTGTCCCAGCCACCCACCCCAGGGTTCTGGATTCCTTCTTCTCTAGTTCTCTGAAGAGTTCTGGCATCTCAGTGTCATTTAATGAAGACCACTAGTGAGTCCAGATTTTATTCAACCAACTGTGCTGTTAGAACCATTCTCAGTTTAATCATTAAAACACCCAAATCTCTGTGACGTGCATTTATATAGCGATACGTTCTGCCAAGTCTAATGTAAGCTCCCTTCCTCCTGCACCTACCACCTTCAGAATCCAGTTACACCCATATTCCCCGGTTTCAGCTCATTTATTAGTTAAGACTGCTGTCTCTTCCTCTTTGTCCTTCCTTCCTTTCCTTTCTTTCTTGTTGGTAAGCCACCTCCAAGATCAGACTGGGCATTTTGGAATTAGACTTTCTGTAGATCTGGAGATGAAAGAAGCGTGGTGGAGTGAGAGGTCTCTGAGAGGAACCAGTGTCTCCTTGCAAAATAACTTCCTTGCTGTTTGTTGTTCAGTTGCTAAGTTATGTCCAGTGTTTTGCGACCCTATGCACTGTAGCACATCAGGCAACTCTGCCCTCCACTAACTCCTGGAGTTTGCCCAGATTCAAGGCCATTCATGTCATTTCACATGCTAGCAAAGTTATGTTCAAAACCCTTCAAGCTAGGCTTTAGCAGCACGTGAACCTGGAACTTCCAGATGTACAAGCTGGGTTTTGAAGAGGCAGAGGAACCAGAGATCAAATTGTCAACATTTGTTGGATCATGGACAAAACAAACAAGTTTCAGACGAACATCTGCTTCACTAACCATGCTAAAGCCTTTGATTGTGTGGAACACAACCAAATAACTTCCTAATTGGGCTTCTCTGATAGCTCAGTTGGTAAAGAATCTGCCTGCAATGCAGGATACCCTGGTTCAATTCCTGGGTTGGGAAGATCCACTGGAAAAGAGATAATCTACTTGCTCCAGTATTCTTGGGCTTCCTTTGTGGCTCAGCTGGTAAAGAATCTGCCTGCAATGTGGGAGACCTCGGTTCCATCCCTGGGTTGGGAAGATCTCTTGAAGAAGGGAAAGGCTACCCACTCCAGTATTCTGGCCTGGAGAAGTCCATGGACTGTATAGTCCACGGGGTCTCCAAGAGTTGGACACTGAGGACTCTCATTTTCACATGAGGCCGTTACATGCCCTCCAGGGAAAGCAGTTTGGCCTCCTGCCATGGGGGGAGGGGCTGCCTCTGCCCGCAAGGGCGTTTCCTTGAATTTTGGATTTCGGGAATCAGGGGAACTCATCGTCTGCCTCCACCCAAACATCCCCATTTCAATTCCTAAGTGCACCTTGTTCCCGTTCAATGTATCTGGCCAGGTGAAGTTATATTGCAATTATATTACAGTTTAGCAACCCACTGATCGATTCTGTTGAATTTTTGACTACACAAGCCCTGTGGCTACAAGAGATAAGAAAACATAGAATAGTCAGGAATGGCCTAGTTCTCTGGCTCTGTCTTGAAATTTTAAATCCTATTTCTTTTTTGAACATCTTCAGTGTAATCATCACAGTTGTATTAATTCACAGCTCACCCCACACTTCTTACAGCCTTCACTCCCATCATAACACTCAGCTACAGCAGCTGCAACTAAAGAGCCTCTTGATGAAAGTGAAAGAGAGTGAAGAAGCTGGCTTAAAACTCAACATTCAGAAAACTAAGATCATGGCATCCAGTCCCATCACTTTATGGCAAATAGATGGGGAAACAGTGGAAACAGTGGCACACTTTATTTTTCTGGGCTCCAAAATCACTGCAGATGGTGACTGCAGCCATGAAATTAAAAGATGCTTACTCCTTGGAAGAAAAGCTGTGATCAACCTAGACAGCATATTAAAAAGCAGAGACATTACTTTGCTGACAAAGGTTTGTCTAGTCAAAGCTATGGTTTTTCTAGTAGTCATGTATGGACGTGAGAGTTGGACTATAAAGAAAGCTGAGCACCAAAGAATTGATGCTTTTGAACTGAGGTGCTGGAGAAGACTCTTGAGAGTCTCTTGGACAGCAAGGAGATCCAACCAGTCCATCCTAAAGGAGATCAGTCCTGAATATTCATTGGAAGGAGTGATACTGAAGCTGAAACTCTAATACTTTGGTCATCTGATGAGAAGAACTGACTCTTTGGAAAAGACCCTGATGCTGGGAAAGATTGAGGGCAGGAGGAGAAGGGGACGACAGAGGATGAGATGGTTGGATGGCATCACCGACTCAATGGCCATGAGTTAGAGCAAGCTCCCATAGTTGATGATGGACACGGAAGCCTGGCATGCTGCAATCCATGGGGTGGCAAAGAGTTGGACACAACTGAGCGACTGAACTGAACTGAACAGCAACTGCTCCATCCACCAAAGCTTCATCTTCAGTAGACACTTTCCTCTAGGCAACAATACTTATTGCACTATTTTTTTCCCCTGAATGAAATAGACTACATCTGAATTACCTTCAAATTTAATCCCTGATTTCCATATTTGAAGGTCCGTTTCCTGCAGAAATAGAAATCTCACTGGGCTTTCTCTTTAATTAAACCTTTTATTTTGACTTTTTAAAATTTTGAATATTTTTTGGCTGCACTATGGGGCATGTGGGATCCTAGTTCCCCAGTTAGGGATTGAATGTGTCCCTCCTGCATTGGAAGTGTGTAGTCTTAACCACTGAACTGACTGCCAAGGAAGGCCCAAATTTTTTCATTTTGAAATAATTGTAGGTTCACATGGAATTGTAAGAAACGATACATAACAATTCCATCCCCTTCCCTATCCTTTATGGGCTTCCCAGGTGGCTGAGTGGTAAAAGAATCCATCTGCCAATGCAGGAGACACAACTTCAATCACTGGGTCTGGAACATCCCCTGGAGGAGGAAATGGCAACTTACTCCAGTATTCTTGCCAGGAAAATCCCATGGACAGAGGAGCCTGGTGGGCTACAGTCCATGTGGTCACAAAGAATCGGACTTAGCAACTAACAAAATGATCGCCTTAGGAAAGACAAAGAGCTGCATCCCAGCGGTGGCCCTTTAACTTCACTTGCTTGTCTGGCAGGTATCAACTGTGGGCCCCACCCAAGGGCACCTGTGAGGTGGGGAACGTCGTGACCCACACGAAATGTGCGGGGTCACTGGGTTTCTACTGTGGTGCTCACGGGCCAGTCAGGGGTTGCAGTCCACGGGGACACAGCCGAGGAAGGTTCTGGTGCGGTACTAGAGCAGCTTAGGTGAGGAAGGTGGGACCTCGAGCCCCGTGGCCTTGACACTGCAGACAGGAGTGTGTGCAGGTGTGCAGTGGTTCGTGAGGGTGCCTTTCACTCCGGTGGTGTCTCTGCAGGATCAGATCAAGAGAGAGCCTCGTGGGCTGCCAGCAGAAGCGTGTTAGGTGCAGGTAATGTGAGATGCTGACTTTAGTTCATGAAGAGACAAAGCAGACTGGGTCTTGTGGAGTCTATCCCAAGACCATGGGTGGGAGGCCTTGCATCAAGGCCCAGAGGCAGAGCCCAGAAACAAGGTCGTCTCCAGAACTGACTGAGCCCCTTCGTAACCCTTGCTGGAAGACCTCGGATCACCACCAGCAGGCTTCCTGACTCCACACTGGGCAAAACCGCCCGACCCGGCGCTCACCCTGTTGCTGAGCTGTTCATGCGCTCAGTCGAGTCTGACTGTTTTGCATCCCTATGGACTCTAGCCCACCAGGCTCCGCTGTCCATGGCATTTCCCAGGCAAGAACACTGGAGTGGGTTGCCACTTCCTTCTCCAGGGGATCTTCCCGACCCAGGGATCGATCCCTGGTCTCCTGTATTTGTGTCCCCTCGGCTCTCCCTGGCCTGTCGGGAGGCCGGGCCACTGTGCTTACAGCACCTTCCTTATCTTTGCTCCTTGCTCTTAATAAACTCACTCCCTTCGAAAATGCTCCGTGTCTGAAAATTCTTTCCCAACCTGCGATCAGACTGCCATGACAGGTCTGCTCCCTAAGACTCACAAGGTTCTTATGAGCGTGACCCTGGCCTGTGGATGTCAAGGTCATCCTTGCCCTTGGGGTGTGGACCAGGCACTTTAAGGTCAACTCAGCTGCTTTAGATTCTTGGGCCACGAGGGATGGTGGTTCTCAGGGCAAAGCTCAGAAGCGTTCCAAGCAAAAGGAGCAGAGACACGGTGTGGAAAGCTGCTTTCACACTGGCATTCTTGCAGCTTGGAATAAACTACAAATGTTCTCTGCACATGTGCAGATCAATCGGCAGCTTCGAGGGGCCCTGGAGGTCATTCCAGCAGAAGGCACTGGGTGCTGGTGCTGCTGCACCTCTGCCCCTGTGCCCACTTCTTCCCAGCGGCAAGGAAAACACTGGTGGGCACCATGGGGCAGAAACAGGTATTTCTGTGTCAGCGGCACAGCTGGGCACTGATGCTTGGGGTCCAGGACTCACCCCCACCAGAGCCAGCCCCCCATGAAGTCCCAAAGCTCTCCCAGCACACCTGCCCCATGCCCCCCTCCTCAGAAGCCCCAGAACCTGAATCAGGAACAACTCTGAGCACTTGTGGGCTTCCCTGGGGGCTCAGATGGTAAAGAATCCGCCTGCAATGCAGGAGACCCAGCTTCGATCCCTGGATTGGGAAGATCCCCCGGAGAAAGAAATGGCAACCCACTCCAGTGTTCTTGCCTGGAGAATCCTATGGACAGAGGAGTCTGGTGGGCTACAGTCCATGGGGCCACAAAGAGTTGGACACGGCTGAGCGAGTGACACCTTCTAAGCACTTGTGGGGAGCCGCCCGCTGAGTCCTGGTCTCCTCGTGGAGGTGATGGGCTCTGGTGTCTCAGAAAGGCTCCTCCCCTGAGGGCCGTGCGGTGAGCGCAGCCCCGGCTTTGCCAAGAGGCACATCCCCGAGGAAACGCTGTGACCCTAACTGCAGGCTGCCAGCTCTCCCTGTTGACAAGCTTATGCTGAGAAAAAGTGAAAGTCACTCAGTGGTGTCCAACTCTGTGGCCCCATGGACTGTAGCCTGCCAGGCTGCTCTGCCCATGGAAGTCTCCAGGCAAGAATACTAGAGTGGGTATGCATTCCCTTCTCCTGGGGATCTTCCCAACCCAGGGATGGAATCTGGGTCTCCTGCATTGCAGGCAGGTTCTTTACCATCAGAGCCACCACTTGTCCTGAGACTTGTCCATCTTTGAAGGTTCTCGTTCAGTTAGCACCATTGTTTTTTAAAAACTCTTGCACTCAGTGAGAAAAAGGAAAACAAGTTATACTTACTTGTTGGCACTCCCTTCATTACTGTCCATTAGGTTCTTTCACATCAGAGCTATTTTTGGGAATGGGCAGCATTTACACACTTAAGACCAAGTCTGGAAGGGCTCTGTGAGTGCCCCTGGTGGCTCTAAACAGAGGAGCTGAGCTCTGAGCGCTCAGACTTCTCTCTAGGGGTGACTCTGCGTGCCCACTGTCTCCCCGGGAGCATTCAGTCCAGGGGACGATTGTGCCCGTGGTCGGGAAGTCACCGCCTTAGGCGCCCCTGTTGGTGCCCTTCACGAGGCTCTGGGAGGCACGCTTGATGGTTTATTGGCTTCACTTGGGTGGGATTTCTGCCTTCTAGATGTGGGTTCCAAGGGGCAAGACATGGCTGTGCTTGGCACTGTGTTGGCTCCCCCAAGTCAGCCCTTGGCCAGTAAAGCAGGAGGTGATGGGGCTGGGGGGCAGGGTCTCTGTGCACTAAGGGAATGGCAGGCTGGAAGGCCTGCTGATGTGGGCAGGTTGGTGGCCAGTAGTGGGACAGCGAGCCCCGAGTTTTGCCCATGTACTCAGGATATAGCAGGTGAGAGTTAAAAACCCAAGTCTGTAGCATGAATACCTGCTTTTGCAGAAGTGGTGTTTTTTGTAACTTGCAATGCAAACCTAGGAAAATAGAGTAATATGTAATCCAAGGATAAAACAACATTCAGTAAATGTTCAGATTTTCAGGGGAGAGAAAATGCCCGTTGTGGGGCAGAGCTGGGCGTGGAGGCTGAGTCGCTGGCGGGACCAACGGACAGCCCTGGGATGCCTACGGGCCCTGCCGGTGCTCCTCCGGGCTGGGGCCAGGGGCTCTATGGTCCCCGAGCCCTCAGTGAACTCGGGCCTGTAGTCCTTTTAGGATTCAAGCAGTTTGTTGGACTGTAGCCCACCAGGCACCTGTGTCCGTGGAATTCTCCAGGCAAGAATACTGGAGTGAGTTGCCATGCCTTCCTCTAGGGATCTTCCGAACCCGGTGATCAAACCCAGGTCTCCTGCACTGCAGGCAGATTCTTTACCATCTGAGCCACCAGGGAAGCATTAGAGGGTTTAATTTTGGTTTTCTATCCACAAGCAGGAGTCGGGTTGAGGGTGGAGAGGATCCCACGGCAGCAAGTGTGGCCAAGGAGCAGCTATCTGACGTGGCCCGGCCTGTGCGTAGAGGCAGACAGACCCACCTGGCAGGGCGCGCACCTCCCTCCCCCCAGGGGACTGTCAGCCACAGGGCAGGAAATCTGGGTTCACCTGACCCTCCCCGGACATGTAGGAGGTGTCTGTCCTTTGGATGACTCTCCGGCGGGTGTCCTTGACTATGAGACGGTCCACCTGCTTCGAGTGTGTGGTCCACGGGCACCCAGCGGACTGAAGAACAGTCTCACCCCACGAAGCCCCTTCACCCGCTGGCCCCTCCCTGCCTGAGCTCTGCCTCTTTCTGATCCACGGTCCTACAACATGGGAACTTGGGAGGCGGCTTCTGCCTAACCTCCGAGGTTTGTCCACGATGCAGTGAGTCTTCAGGTGTCCTTTTTTAAGTGTAAATTCACCGTCCCTCCCACAAACTTGACCTTAATTTTCTTTTTCTTTCCCTTTACCTTGGAGTCCTTTGGAATACAGAGCAACTTCAAACTTGGTGTTCCGTGTGGGGCCCAAGTATAGCTCCTTGGTCAAGTTGGAGGGGCTTCCAGATTTTTTCCATTTTCTGCCAGAATTAGTTTTCATACCTGAACTTCCTTTTAGGGCTCCCAGTGTCAACTGAGCAGACTCTGGGGCTGAGCCCTCCACCTTACTTGGAGCACCTTTGGGGAAAGATAAGTCGTTTTATTCTATTCCCTCTGGGGTTTAGATTGATTTTTTTTTTTAAAACTATTTGTTTATTCATTTTCATCTTCTCTTTTAGGCCTTTGATTAATTTCTGTAACTGGGTAATTTTTGTTGTCATGGGGTAAAAGGTAAAGATAAGTGTGATGTCCATGCCTCAGGGTAACTAAGCTCGTGCATCATGGCTGTCAAGCCTGTGCTGTAGAGTCCGGAAGCCGCACTACGGGGGCCCGCGAGCCCTGGAGCCTGGCCGCCCAACCAGAGAAGCCGCCTCAGTGAGAAGCTCGAGTACCACTGCAGAGAGCAGGCCCTGCTTGCCGCAACGAGAGAAAGCCCAGCAGCCATGGAGACCCAGCAGAGCCAAATAAATGCATACAAGTAAACATTAAAAAAGAAACGTGATTTCTAAGACTTGAAAAAGCAAACACATCACCACAGCGAGTGTCCATGGATCTAGATTTGGGACTAGACGCTGGTTCCCAGGCACCAGAACGTTGAGTTTGGCGGCCCCCATTTCAGAGATGCTTCTGAACCCTCAGGAAGCTGCAGACAGGCCACAATGCACTGCACACTGCAGCTGCTGCTAAGTCGCTTCAGTCGTGTCCGACTCTGTGCGACCCATAGACGGCAGCCCGCCAGGCTCCGCCATCACTCTGCAGCACCCCACATTTGCATGACCTTTCTTGCCAGCAAAAATCGGCTAACATCAGCAGGCCAATGGCTTCCGAATCTTACCTACTGGCACAACCTACCTGTACCTGGGATTCCAACTGCTACTGAGTCTGGGAAGTACAAATTTTAACTTTTTAGATTCTGAAAGGAATGGATGGCAAGTCTCAACTGACTACCTCCAACACAGACAGACTCAGAAGTAGAGACTTACATGTTTAGTATTGAGAAGACAGGAGGTGTCCTGTCAGATTTGCTATTGTTAATATTTTCCTGTAAAAGAAAGGGTGACATCAACTGTTGCTGAGCGTTTTAGTTTCTCTAGCTACTGTGAAGAGAGGAGCAGTGAACTGGCCGACTGACGTCTGTTGCAGTGCCTCTTAGGCTGGCAGTCATGAGTGTGTAGAGAACAGCCTGTCGCACTGGGTACTTTCTCCAGTTGTGCTTGGCTCTTTAGGTGTCGGCAAAGGGAAAAGGAGCAGATGGATTGATCCAGGGTTGAAATTCTTACAAAATCCACATGAAAAAAACACAAGAGAGCAAAGGAAATCAGGGTTTTTGCAAGGGTGTTGTTAAAACTATGGATCATGAAAATAAACAGGGTCAAAAATGAAGAAAGGAGAACTCTTAGGAACTATTCAGTTCAGTTCAGTCGCTCAGTCGTGTCCGACTCTTTGCGACCCCATGAATCGCAGCCCGCCAGGCCTCCCTGTCCATCACCAACTCCTGGAGTTCACTCAGACTCACGTCCATCGAGTCAGTGATGCCATCCAGCCATCTCATCCTCTGTCATCCCCTTCTCCTCCTGCCCCCAATCCCTCCCAGCATCAGAGTCTTTTCCAATGAGTCAACTCTTCGTATGAGGTGGCCAAAGTACTGGAGTTTCAGCTTTAGCATCATTCCTTCCAAGGAAATCCCAGGGCTGATATCCTTCAGAATGGACTGGTTGGATCTCCTTGCAGTCCAAGGGACTCTCAAGAGTCTTCTCCAACACCACAGTTCAAAAGCATCAATTCTTTGGCACTCAGCCTTCTTCACAGTCCAACTCTCACATCCATACATGACCACTGGAAAAACCATGGCCTTAACTAGACGGCCTTTGTTGGCAAAGTAATGTCTCTGCTTTTCAATAGAAAAGTCAATGGCCTGGTGGTGCTGAAAAGTTGGAAAGACACCACAGAGGCGCTGGTGAAGTCTGCAAGCTGACTTTTGTTTTCAGGCACCCTCATTGATACAGAGGTTAACCCTGGACATTCCCTAAACAGGCAAAGGGGCAATGTTTAGCTCAGAAGATAGGAAAACGTAACTGTGGTTCTACAGCTTTGAAGCCACAACTAGGTTCACATCTCTGCTTCACCGCTTGTAAGATGAGTGACAGCGGGCAATTCATTTACCCTGAAACTCCGTTTTCCCTTCTGCAAAGTGGAAGAAAAACATCGTATGATGGTGAGAGGACGAGACAGTGCTCGTAAAGCGGCTGACACTGTGCCTGGCACACAGGGAGCGCTGAACACGCACAAGCTGTTACTTTTATGTTTGAAGTGTAGGAACCCTTCCTAACCCAAGGAAGGGTTACAATGAGAACAATTCTAACTCGAAGAACTGATGGGTTTGCAGAAGACTCTTGAGAATACCCTGGACTGCAAGGAGATCCAACCAGTCCATCCTACAGGAGCTCAGTCCTGGGTGTTCATTGGAAGGCCCGATGTTGAAGCTGAAACTCCAATACCTTGGCCACCTGCTGCGAAGAGTTGACTCATTTGAGAAGACCCTGATGGGGAAAGACTGAGGGCAGGAGGAGAAGGGGACGACAGAGGATGAGATGGTTGGATGGCGTCACCGACTCAATGGACGTGGGTTTGGGTAGACTCTAGCAGTTGGTGATGAATAGGGACGCCTGGCGTGCTGCGGTTCATGGGGTCGCAAAGAATCGGACACGACTGAGCGACTGAACTGAACTGAACTGAACAAACTGCAGAGTCTGTTTTACAGACCGTCTGGATTACTAGGCGCATGCGCGTGTCCGCGAGCTACGCCTAGGGCGGGCGCTGCGCATGCGCCGGGAGTTGCGCCGGGAAGCCAGCGCGGTCCGTTTCGCCCGACTCTGACCTGGCGGCGCCGTCTGTCTGCCCTGAAGTGCCGTCCCGCCTTCTCGCGGCCGTGACGCCCTCCGCTGCCGTGGGCTCCGGGACACGGCTGGTGAGGGTCAGCAGGCACCGGGGCCGGGGGGTCCCAGGAGTCGGGCGGAGGCGGCGGAGGATGCGGCGCGGCGGGCCGCCGGGGACGTTTGTGTGTGGGAGGGGAGCGCAGCGGACTGGGACCGGACCCGGGACTGAGGGGACCCCGCACAACGCGAGGGTGCGGGGCGCTGCCCGCCGAGCGGGGCCGAGGACACAGGCCTGCGAGGCCCTGGAGGAGCTGGTCGTGGTGGAGACCGATGCTGCGCGTGTGGGATCACTTCATTCTTTCGTTCGCTCCGCCAGCGGTGGCTCAGCTCCTCGTGGATTCTGAGGGTGGAGCGAGTGACCCAGACCGGCGTCGCGGTTACAAAGTGTAGGCTGTGGAGCCAAGCAGCCGGGTTTGAATCCTGTCTCGGTGCTTGCCAGCTGTGTTCTTAGGTACGTTGGTCCATCGCCTCCTGCCTCAGTTTCCGCATCCTTAAAGAGAGCTGAGAATGAAATCTGCCTCCTAAAATGATTATAAAGGTTAAATGAGATAACAGGTGTGAAGTGCTGAGAAGGCTTGCTGGCACAAAGTAAATGCTGTGTGTGCTTGTTGCTGTTATTTTTTGTATCATCATCATCATCACCACCCAGAGCTCAGAACCTCACGTGGGAGACCTCCAGAAGTGTAGGCAATTCTGATATGATGGAAGAAAAGTAGAAAAGTTCGTGCTTTGGAAACACTGAGCAGAGGCACCTCACTTAGTTTAGGCGGATCCAGGAAGGCTTCTGTTCCCCAGGAAACAATTGAAGGATGCTTGGGGAGTGTAGGCAGAAAAGCGGAAGAGTATTCTCAGCTGAGGATGGAATGTGAGACATTCTCTGTGCCTGGGGACAGAGATGAAAGAGACTAGTCTGTGGTCTGGTCCTCAGGGGTCTTGTTTTCGGGAGGGGAAGCAGGCATGGGGCATGAGGTGTCCTTACTTCCCCAACCACGGATCCTGTAGTGGAATCTCCCCTAGGGAGGCTTTTAAACCTAGCTGTGGACTTGCAATTTGGGGTTAATGAGGACACATTTAAGAATCAAATTTGTGGATTACAAAGATCACTCTAGTGAAGACTAGATTAAAGGGAATGGGCCTGGAGGCCCGTTAAGAGGCTATTAGAACTGTGGAGGTAAGAGATGACCATGGCCTTGAGTTAGATTAGAGGCAGAAGTGGGGGAGAGATGACCAAAGCTGGTGATGACTTAGATGGGGGATTTAGAGGCTGGGGGAGAGGTCAGGGTTGGCTCCGAGTTTTTGACTGGTGGATGTGATGCTGCTCAGTGAGATAGGGAACAGGATGGGGAGGGGGTTTAAGGAGGGAAGATACATTTTGTTTTGAGCATGTCTGTAGTAAATGCCTGTAAAACATTCAGATGGAGCTGTACTGTGGTGATCTGGCGTCCATCAGAGGTCTCTACAGTTGTGGGAAGGGATGTGTCACCTGGGTGAGGGGCTGGAGTGAGAAGCACGGGGTCTGGGACATCCCAGAGGATGCTAGGGCTGCAAGACTACTTGGGCACAGCCTCGTTGCTTTTGCTTATCAACCTTGTGCTGTCGTTGGTCAGCAGGCTTTCCTGAGCGTAGGGGGCGGGACTGGGTGTATCCATCTTTGTGTCCCAGCTGCCCAGCACAGGGCCTGGTGTGCAGCAGCCCAGTCACAATCCACTGTGACGTTTATTGAGCACTGACTTTGTTGTGCCAGGCTCTGCGCTCAGTGCTCTGCATTTGCCTGTGTTTGGTGAACACAGAGCAGCTCTTAGAACCCTACAGGTTCTCATCAGATTTTCCACTTGGTCTTTGATTCAGGTAGTGAGCTGGAGGAGGAGAGCCAAGCTGGAGTTTCCCTGGACAAGCTGTCGGAACAGAGGAGCCTGGGCTTCTTGGAAATCTGAGGTATGTCTCTTAAGACTCACAGGTGAAACAAACCAGGAGGTCAGTTTGTTTGCCCTCTTCTCGGGCGCAGCGCGCTCCAACCCACCTTTTCAAGAGAACCTTTCTTTAAACGTGCACAGTGATGACAGAACCCGAGGTAGTGTGGTTAGGAGAATGTTGATGAAGTTGTCGTTTTGCTGACAGAGATCTTGCTAGGTTAATCCTTGGGCAGAATTCACACCTAAAATGCTCCAAAATACAGTGACTGAAAGGAAATAGAAATTTATTCCTGTCCCTTAACAGTCTGGAAGTAGGCAGTCCAGAACTGGTCAGGGCAGCTCACTCTGTTCTGTGAAGTCATCCAGAGGCAAGGTTCCATTGATCATGTAGCTCTCCCTGTTCAAACCCAGGCTTCTGTGTCATGGACGGAGCAGGCTGCTCTGGCTCCTGCCATTGTGTATGCACTGCGTATGGCAGAGAGAGGAGGAGTAGGGAGCACATAGCCTTTCCTTTTAAGGTTCTAATGTTTGAAGATACGTACTTTTGTGCAGTGTGTCCCCAACCCCCCGCCTCTGGCGTACAATCAAAGGAGCAGTCACGACCGTTCCACTGCTGGAGGGAAGGCTGGCTGAGAGAAGCCGTTCTGCCCCCAGTGCAACTGGACTGCTGACTCTGACGGTAGGCCTGAGGGAAGTCCACTGGCTGGTGAAACAGGGTGGGTGTGTCCCGGGCCTCTGGGCCCCGAAGGCAGGTCCCTCTGGCTCTGGGTTG
This sequence comes from Bos indicus x Bos taurus, assembly GCF_003369695.1. Classification (NCBI taxonomy): domain Eukaryota; kingdom Metazoa; phylum Chordata; class Mammalia; order Artiodactyla; family Bovidae; genus Bos; species Bos indicus x Bos taurus. The sequence continues at coordinate 135,775,913 of NC_040077.1, forward strand.
TCCGTGTTGCTTGGCCCAGCGACCCCAGGCTTGCTCACACAATGCTTTCTGTGCCTGGCATGTCAGACACTGCACTGGGGCTCAGGCTGTGGAGGTGAGGGAGCTGGGTCCTGGGGTCAAGGCGCCCTTAGCCACATGGTAATCACGGTATGGGCTTCCCAGGCGGCTCAGTGGTAAAAAAAAAATCCAGCTGCCAACGCAGGAGACGCAGGAGTGGCCCTGGAGGAGGAGATGGCACCCCACTCCCTTATCTCGCCTGGGAAATCCCATGGACAGAGGAGCCTGGCGGACTACAGTCCATGGGGTCACGAAAAGTCAGACACGGCTGAGCACGTGCACACTCACAGTGCAGCAGGAAAAGCCAGAGGCCTGTTCAGAAGCGTGTGGAGCACAGGAGGATGTCTGATGTTGCACGGCTCTGTGAGGTGAAGAGCCACGGTACATCACGTGCTTCGGAGTGCGTTAGAAAGGCCCCCGCAGATCGAGCCGCTAGGACTCCGGGGTCAGGTGTGTATCTCTGCTTCCCAGGTTAGAGGCTGTCTGTCCTGAGGGCCAGTCACTCCCTTGTCGCTCCTCAGTTTCCTCATCGGCCATGTCGTTGACTCCAGAGAATTGTCTTGAGAATGCTGGGAAATCAAGCTTGCAGTTCACAGGGCCTGCTGTGCGTGTGTCGGTGTCCTCCTGCCGCACCGTGTGGGATGGTTCTAAGCCAGAGAGACTGGTTCGCACTGCAGTCACAGAAGGCCCAACCTCTGGGGAGGCCAGGCTGTGGTCTGTCTGTCTTGAGGCAGGTTGTCCAGGTTGGACTCAGAGGATCAGGGACTGCTCTGCACACCCCCTGTTTTTCTCAGGAGTTCCATCAAGCTTTCTAATTGAAGTGATCCGTCCGGATTCTCAGAGGCTGTCCTCTGAAAGGGCTGCTGAGGGGTCCTTTGGGAAGGAAAGGATTCCCTCTGCCTGGTTAACTCCTTCAAGTGCAAATGCTTCTGGGAAACTTTCTCCCACTCCTACCCACCCTTCCCACCCCCTCCTCAGCTGACTTTGAGCTCCTCCTCTGTGACTTCCTGGCATCCTTCTACGATCTAGCAGTGCGTTCTTACCCGCTGTGATGTTACGGGTCTCCTTGCCTGTCCGCCTGTGAGGCCGCGAGCAGCTCATGCGCAGGCACAGGGCCTTGTCTCAGGTACTCCCTCTGTGTGGGTCATTTCCTGGCACGGAGCTGGTGCTCAGTAAACACTGTGGAATGGATGGATGCTCAGCCAGTGGGCCCAGAGGGACCTCCAGTGTGATGAGGGTTTGGCATGCTGTTGATGAAGAGAGGACTCATGATGCTTTCCTTGGTGTCTGTGTGAAATATGGCGTGCGAACATGCTGAACTATGACCTAAAGTACGAAAGTTTGGGTCAGAGACCGTTTCTCTGTCTTTCTGTCCTTTTCCAGTAGAGCAGTTTCTCAGCTCTGACGTGGTGCCGTTTGGGGCTTGGTGAGTCTTCGTCGTGGGGCTGTCTCGTGCACTTCAGGGTGCTGAGCAGCACCCTGGGCCTCTGCCCACAGGTGCCAGCAGCCCCCGTCTACCTCCAGCTGTGACAAATGGAAACGTCTCCAGAGGAGGCCATGTGTCTCTGGAGCAGAATTGCCCTCAACTAAGAACCTCTGAGGGCTTCCCAGATGGCTCAGTGGTAAAGAATCCACCTGCCAGTGCAGGAGAAGTGGGATCGATCCCTGGATCAGGAAGATCCTCTGGAGAAGGAAATGGTAACCCACTCCAGTATTCTTGCCTGGAGAATCCCAAGGACAGAGGAGCTTGGTGGGCTACAGTCCATGGGGTTGCAGAGTGGGACACAGCAGAGCAACTAGACGACAAAAACCAACAGAGAATCTCTGGGGTGCTGGTTAGAAGCATGAACTTCTAAGTCAAAGACACTTGAGCCGAACATACCTGGTCCTTGTACTTACTAGCTGTGTGGCTTTGGACAAAGTACTTGACCTCTCTAAGCCTCCGTTTCCTCGGGTGTGTAGTGGGAATAATGATGACCTCACGCTAGCTTTATTGGGTGGAATTATTAATGAGGTAATGCGTGTAAAATGCTTTATCTAGTCTTTGAGTCCACAGTTGGTATCGAGTGTTACCACGTGTTAGTTAGAAGAGGGTGATCTGACAACAGCCTCTGAGGGTCAGGAGAACACGCATGCAGAGTTGAGGAGGAAAAGTGCTCAGGGTGGGGACGTGCGTGGCCCTCTCGGGTCTGACCCGGTTCCTGTCCTAGATGACTGTTAATGGCGTCTGTGTGTCCTTGTGCCCGGGCCCTTCTGTGCACGTGTGTGTCTGTTTGTGTGTATAGGGGAGACACTTTGAAAAGTGTCACGTGGCTTGATTTTGTCGCACATGAACTGAGCCTTCAGTCTAGAATGCCGAAAGGGCAGCCTCTGTGGGCAGAGCTGCAGCTGGAACAGTTTGCCACAAAAAAGACCCAGGTGTCCCACTCTGTACCGGCCTGGAATTCCCTCGAGGACGGTGCCACACGGGTGGCAGAGGTTCTCAGGCCTGGTGTCTGGTTGGGTGGCGGACACCACCAGAGGAAGGGACCCCAACCTCACAGGAAATGAAAACCTCCAAGCACATTTAGTGCACAGAGCATATCGTCCCAGAGACCGTAATTTACCACAGTCTACTTTGGCCAGCCGCATTTTTAAATGATTGAAATAATAGAGGTCACAAGAGTAGGCATTTTAGCAGCGAGTGATTTTAGCATTTGCTCCAGGTGTCTGGCACTCTGGGAGGTCCTCGTGGGTATCAGTAGCTTAACAGTCTGCGGGCGCCTACGTTGACCTCAATGATGCAGTCACAGATGCGACAGAAAGCCTGGCGTGGGCTCTTACGTTCACACCCGCTTGTTAGGAGAGATCAGCCTTGAGCTTCAAAGGAAGGACGCGGAGGGCAGGGTTAGAGTTGAGAGTTGCCCACTCGATTCTGAAGAGCAGCGTGCAGAGGCTCAGAGGTGGCAGTTCCCACTGGGAGTCTGCCGAAAGCAGCCCTGGTGGTCCGTTGTTACAGCAGAAATGTACTCAGCTTCTGGTCTTCAAAGGTCTGGCAGTAGAACTTGTTCCCCCTACCCCACCCACCCCACTTCCTCTACTGACCCGATTCATCTAAGCACTGCCTTTCCTGTCCTGAGTGGAAGGCTCCAGGGCCCAGTGGGAAGTTGTCTGCAGCTCAGGAGCCTGGCTGGTGAAACATTTCTCATCTCTGTAGTCTCAGGGCTGGGTGGGCCCCTGTCAGGGACTTGCCTGGTTGAGTGTAACTCAGTCAGCTGCCCAAGTTAATGCTTCAAATCATGGCTTAAAGTCAGGAATAACACTGGTTAATTTTGTAAGCTGTCTTGTTAAATATTGAGTAGATACAAAAGAATATATGCCACCTGAAGGATAAGCATTCAAGGAACACCCACAGTCACCAAGTTTACGCAGAAGAATGCTGCCATTACCTCGAAGTGCCCTCCCTGTCCCCGCCCCACTCCCACCCCACGTAAGCGCTGAATCTGCTTTTACTGTTTCTGTGCTTTTCTTTTTCCTTTACTGCTTTTCTGGCCCCGTGGCTGGTGGGATCTTAGTCCCCTGACCAGAGACTGAATCCAGGCCACGACACTGCAAGTGCCTCGTCTTAACCGCTGGATCTCTAGGCAGTTCCTGTCTTTTGCTTTTCTTTAGTTTTACCACATGTGTTTGTGTTGCTAAACAATGTTATTTTATTTAATTTTGCATGTTTTTGAACTCAGTACATCATCTTGTTTTTTTCAAGGTCTAAATTTTTTGCTTAACATGTGTTCTTGAGATTAATCCATGTTGCATATCGTTTTTACTGATTTGTGTTCTGTTGTGTGAGAATTTACGTACCCTTTCTGTTGTTGACAGGCGTTTGTTTCCAGTATTTTGCTGAGACAGCCAGTGATACTGTGGCCATTCCTGGGGCGCGCGTGTGCAGCCTGTCAGGGCGCACCCCAGGGAGAAGGACTGGATCCTGGGGTGTGCGCGCCTTCAGTTTGACTAAATGGAGCTACACCAGGTCGTTTCCAGGGTGGTTTCCCCAGTTTACAGTTCAAGTGACGATCTGCCCGATTCACATCCTCTGAACAGCGGTGTTGTCAGATTTAAGCTTTTTTTTTTTTTTTTTTTTTTAGATTTAAGCTTTTTACTAATCTGTTGGAAGCTCAGTGACACCTCACATTCTTCATGGTTATTAGTGGGTTGAGCATCTTTTCATGCACTAATGGATCGTTCAGCTTTCAGCTTCTCTGAAACAGCTGCTTAAGTCTTTTCCCTCATTGTTTTATTGAATTGTCTTTTTATTATACAGAGACCCCCCCCCCCCGAAACTATCCACTTCCCGTCTGTGGCTTGTCTTTTCGCTCTAGTGTTTTTTTAATGTACAGAAATTCTTAACTTTAATGTCATTTATTAACTTTTTCTTAATAGTTAGCACTTCTTATTTAAAAACTTCCTCCCTACTTAAAGTTTATAAAGGTATTTCCTCATATATTGTCTTCCAAATAATTTATGATTTTTACCTTTTACACTAAGGTCTTTAGTTTGTTCATAATAATTTTGTATATGGTTTGAGATGGGAGGTAATTTTGTTCCTTTTTTTAATAAGCACGTCACATTAAGCCAGCACTATGTACTGAAAAATACACTCGTTTCCTGTGGATCATTAAAGTCATCAGTGACCATTATTGTGCATCAGGTGTCCACAAGTGAATGGGTCTGTTTCTGGGTTCTTTACCGTCTGTCTCTGTCTGTGTGCCAACATCCCACCGACTAACACTCCCTGCTTTTATCCCACAGGTGTGTGGTTCAGCTCTTTAACTGTGGAGACGCCGTTAGTCCTGTGTCTGTTCAGGCTCACGTGTCTCTTACTTGCTGGTTTCGTTTTCTGGCTGTGCGGGGCCTGCACCGCTGCTGGGCTCTCTCTGCTTAGGGTGAGCCGGGGGCTGCCCTTCCTTGCGGCGGCCGGTGGCTTCTCTGTTGCTGAGCGCAGGCGCGAGGCGCAGGGGCTTCAGTAGCTGTAGCTCGTGAGCTGCGTATTTGTGGCGCCCTGGCTCAGTTGCTGTGTGGCGTGAGGGATCTGCCCAGACCAGGGATCGAAGCGATGACTCTTGCGCCATGAGGCGGATTCTTAACCGCTGGCCCCCTGGGGAAGCCCCTAGATATGCTTGTTTCTTACTGACTGCTGTAGTTGGTCCTTGCTCCTCCTTGCACTGGGCCCTCTCATGTGGGATTTCTCTTTATCTGCCTGAAGTGTGTGTTGTACAGTGTGCGACTCTGGGCTGCAGTCCCTGGGGGCCGCCTAGTGGTTACAGATTCTCCCAGAGGGATTGTGCCCCTCTCCATGTGGTGCCGGGATTTGATATGGGCTGCTTTCTGTGCCATCTTCTTTCCACTGAGATATAACCCTCTGGGACCCGGCTGTATCCTGGAGGGCCCTCCCTAGAGACCTCGAGCTTGCTGAGTTCTGCAGATGCCCTCGCTGCCCACTCTCAAAGCTTCACTTGCTGTCTGAATTCCGGCCTTTGCTTGACTTGGTTTGACCTGCAGGTATTCCTTGCTGACTCGCCGGTCCTTTGACGCATCTGAAAGGCGTCATACAGTGTCTCTCCAGCACTGGGGGCCTGCGTGGTGAGCCAGCCGCGCGCCTGGGCCGCCGTGTTGCTGTTGTTTAGTCACTAATTTGTGTCCGACTCTTTGCGACCCCGTGGACTGTAGCCTACCAGGCTCCTCTGTCCATGGGATTTCCCAGGCAAGAAGACTGGAGTGGATTGCCATTTTCCTTCTCCGGGGGATCTTCTTTCTCCAGGGATCAAGCCCAGGTCTCCTGCATAGGCAGGTGGATTCTTTACCACTGAGCCATCAGGGAAGCCCCTACCTCCTGTGCCATGCTTTCAGAAATTAAGATGCTTCAGAGTTTCAATTGTATCTTTCCTTTGGCAGTTGCAGACTCTGAGCATCAGAACTAAGACTTAATATTGCTCATTTTTGGCTTTTATATATATATATATATATATATATATATATATATAACATGTTTTGTAACACTGATTAGTATAAGGAAAGGGAGTTGCCAACTAATGACAGAGAACTTGCCCTTTTGGGACAGACTGAGGATCCAGTGAGTCAAGAATTCTGTGTCTGTCCATGGCAGCCTTGCCCCTGTTTAAAGTGAAAAGAGCACACCTCACGGAGTGTGGACTTTGGCCTCGGATCCTGGCAAGTCATTGAGACCTGGGTGGAATGACAACCTCTCTAAGCTGTCGTTTGCTCACCTGCACAGGGGGACCACATACCTGCCCTCCCGGAGAATCAGTGTGGGCGTTTGGTGAGGCTGCGTGTAAGGAGGACACACTGCAGGCAGGTTGCCCAGCAGCTGTTCCGGTTTCTCCCTCGTGGCCGCTGTTGGACTTGTGCGCCCCACTTGCTGCTCCCTTGGGAAACGGCGAGCCTGCTGCTCCTCCTGCCGGTAGCCTCCCCACGTGCCCAGCGTACGGGGACTAATCGTTAGTGCGGCTCTGTTTTCTCTGGTCACAGGCCCACAGGCCCAGCCACAGACCTTTCCCAGGACTCACTGTTTCCTTACAGCTGGGTAACACTCCATCAGGCCAGGAAACCGTGGCTGTGGCACGGTGGGCTCTCTGGTCAGTTAGTCACATGCAGGCGTTTCCCCTTTGTGCCTGGCCAGTGAGCGCACTTAGCCTCTGCAGAGGCGTTGCAGGCCGCAGTCTGGCGCAGTGAGCCGCTCTCTGCTGCTGCTCGCTGGGCGCGCTGGCCCACAGTGGGAACTCAGTGTTTTCCATCTCTGCCACCTTGAAACCGGAAGTGCTAACTTGTACTTATTCATGTTTGTGTGATTATTAGTGAGATTGAACATCTTTTTTCTGTATTGAGTGTATTGACCACATGCATATTTTTTCATTTGTGAATTGCCTGTTCATTTCTTTGGCTCATTTTTCTGTTGGAAGATTTTTTTGTTGCTTTTTAATTTTTATAACAACTTTATTGAGACAGTCACATACCATATAATTCACCTATTTTAAGTGCTCAATTCAGTGGCTTGTAGTTTATTCACAGAGTTGTGCAGTTGTCACCACAAGAACATTTTCATCATCCCCAGGAGAAACCTGCCGCTCGTTAGCAGTTGTTCTCCATTCACCTCTGTCACCCCAGCCCGAGGCAACCATTTTCCATCATGATGGATTTGTCTATCTAGGCGTTGTGTATAAATGGAATATTGCAGGTTAGGGTTTTGTGGCTGGCTCCTTTCACAGAGCATGTTGTTTTCAATCTTTGATTCAGACTGTAGCACGTATCATTACTTAATTATTGTCACATAATTCTCTGCATACCACATTTTCAAGCTGTGTTCTGCATACCACATTTTCAAGATGTTCAAGCTGGTTTTAGAAAAGGCAGAGGAACCAGAGATCAAATTGCCAACATCCGCTGGATCATCGAAAAAGCAAGAGAGTTCCAGAAAAACATCTATTTCTGCTTTATTGCCTATGCCAAAGCCTTTGACTGTGGACCACAACAAACTGTAGAAAATTCTTAAAGAGTTGGGAAAACCAGACCACCTGACCTGCCTCTTGAGAAATCTTTATGCAGGTCAGGAAGCAACTGTTAGAACTGGACACGGAACAACAGACTGGTTCCAAATCTGTGAAGGAGTACATCAAGGCTGTATATTGTCACCCTGCTTATTTAACTTATATGCAGAGTACATCATGAGAAACGCTGGGCTGGATGAAGCACGAGCTGGAATCAGGATTGCTGGGAGAAATATCAATAACCTCAGATATGCTGATGATGCCACCCTATGGCAGAAAGCAAAGAGGAAGAGAGCCTCTTGATGAAAGTGAAAGAGGAGAGTGAAAAAGTTGGCTTAAAACTCGACATTCAGAAAACTAAGATCATGGCATCTGGTCCCATCACTTCATGGCAAATAGATTGGGAAACAATGAAAACATGAGAGACTTTATTTTTTGGGGATCCAAAATCACTGCAGATGGTGACCGCAGCCATGAAATTAAAAAGATGCTTACCCCTTGGGAGAAAAGTTATGACCAGATTAAAAAGCAGAGACATTACTTTGCCAACAAAGGTCCGTCTAGTCAAGGCTACGGTTTTTCCTGTGATCATGTATGGATGTGAGAGTTGGAAAGCTGAGCACTGAAGAATTTATGCTTTTGAACTGTAGTATTGGAGAAGACTCTTGAGAGTCCCTTGCACTGCAAGGAGATCAAATCAGTCCATCCTAAAGGAGATCAGTCCTGAATATTCATTGGAATGACTGATGTCGAAGCTGAAACTCCAATACTTTGGCCACCTGATGCTGGGGAAGATTGAAGGTGGGAGGAGAAGGGGATGACAGAGGATGAGACGGTTGGATGGCATCACCGACTCAATGGACATGAGTTTGAGTAAACTCCGGGAGTTGGTGATGGACAGGGAGGCCTGACGTGCTGTGGTCCATGGGGTCACAAAGAGTCGGACATGACTGAGCGACTGAACTGAACTGATGTATATCCTGGGACAGATGCTGACTCCCCACTCAAAAACTCGACTTTTTGGGAAAGCTGTTGCTTTGGAGATGAATGGCTTGGTAATAGCCGCCCTCCCCACTGGGAGTCAGGTGGTCCCAACTACAGAACTAGACTGGGACTACAACATGGCTAAAGGAAGATGGGATCAGAGTCATTTTGTCAGATGTGCTCTTGAAGGACTCAGGCAAGCACGTGCTAAGACTTTAAACTCTGCCAAGTTGGCAAACACAGAACAGGAGGAGAAGGAAGCTCCTGGTAAATTCCTAGATAGACTGAGGGAAGCCCTTCACAGATTCACTAGGATTGATCCCGAAAGTGAAGAGGGGAGAGTGATAGATAGATAGATTAAAAGATAGATTTCTCAGTCAGCTCCAGATATCTGCCATAAGCTATTAAAACAGGCATATGGACCAAAGCAGTCTTTAGATAATCTGTTGCATCTGGCTTGAACAGTCAGTTACATTAGGGAATGTGAGGAAAGAAAGGCAGAGAAAGATAAGGGAACAGGCAGAAGCCCTTGTTATGTCTGTCAGAACCGTTCTTAAACAGCCTGAGAAAAATTTCTGGAGGGACACAGGTGAAAAGGGATGGGTTTGCTATTACTGTGGAAAGGAGGGGCACCTCAAGCACCTCAAGCGGGATTGCCCTCGGGTGTCTAACCGCCCCTGGCGCAACGTCCAGTCTGCCAGGGACCACACTAGAGGAAAGACTGCCCCCAGAGGCATAGGTTTCAGGGACCTAGGTTTCAAGAAAACCAGGACTGAAGGTGCCTGGGGGTCCCCACACAAGCTCCCATCCTAATTACATCTGAGGAACCTCGGGTATTAATAACTGTGGGGGCAAATCCATCGATTTCCTTTTGGACACTGGGGCAGCTTACTTTGTGCTCACCGAAGCCCCTGGCTCACTTTCTTCTCGATCCGCTTCCATAGTGGGACTATCAGGACAAGCCAAACGTTATTATTTCAGTCGTCCTCTAAGCTGCAACTGGGACTCTGTGCTATTTTCACACGAGTTTCTGATCGTGCCAGAGTCTCCCTCACCTCTTTTGGGGAGGGATATACTGAGCAAGGTCCATGCCTCTGTTTTCATGAATATGGAGCCCTCCCTTTCTCTCCCATTAATTGAATAAAATATAAATCCTAGAATGTGGGCTCATGGAAAATCTGTGGGTCGAGCACAAAATGCTATTCCTGTAGTTGTTAAGTCCAAAGACCTGCACTTATTTCCACATCGAAAGCAGTATCCACTGAAACCTGAGGTTAAGGAAGGGTTAAAACCCATCACCAAGAATTTAAAGGAGCAGGGACTATTAATTCCCTGTAACAGTTCATGCAACACTCCTATTTTGGGTATAAAGAAGTCAAATGGTAAGTGGAGACTAGTTGAAGATTTACAAATAATAATTGAGGCTGCAGTTCCTTTACACCCCATGGTGCCTAATCCTTGTACTCTATTGTCTGAAATCCCTAAACGAGCCAAATATTTTTCAATATGCTTTCTAGAATTAAACCTATACTAAGTCATCCCCTACCTATGACTTTAAGACAATTTAGAGGCTTTTTGGGAATCACAGGCTACTGTCGAATTTGGATCCCGGGTTATGGGGAACTTGCCTGGCCTTTATATGAACTTATAACTGAAACTCAACAGGCCCAAACCGACAAACTGGTTTGGTCTCCAGATACAAGGCTTTTAAGGCTCTTCAGACTGCTCTCCTGCAAGCTCCTGTTGAGTTCACCCACAGGGTCAGACTTTAATTTGTTTGACACTGAAAGAAAAGGTAGGGCCTTGGGAGTTTTGACGCAACCCTGAGGGCCTCAGCAGCAGCCTGTGGGAGTAGAATCTTAAACTCTGAAGTTAATATTTGGGTGACAGACAGTTGGCTTTTTAAATATCAGTCACTGTTGTTAGAAGGACCAATCAGATCAGATCAATCGCTCAGTCGTGTCTGACTCTTTTCGACCCCGTGAATTGCAGCATGCTAGGCCTCCCTGTCCATCACCAACTCCTGGAGTTCACTCAGACTCACGTCCATTGAGTCAGTGATGCCATCCAGCCATCTCATCCTCTGTCATCCCCTTCTCCTCCTGCCCCCAATCCCTCCCAGCATCAGAGTCTTTTCCAATAAGTCAACTCTTCGCATGAGGTGGCCAAAGTACTGGAGTTTCAGCTTTAGCATCATTCCTTCCAAAGAAATCCCAGGGCTGATCTCCTTCAGAATGGACTGGTTGGATCTCCTTGCAGTCCAAGGGACTCTCAAGAGTCTTCTCCAACACCACAGTTCAAAAGCATCAATTCTTCAGCGCTCAGCCTTCTTCACAGTCCAACTCTCTCATCCATACATGACCACAGGAAAAACCATAGCCTTGACTAGATGAACCTTTGTTGGCAAAGTAATGTCTCTGCTTTTGAATATGCTATCTAGGTTGGACATAACTTTCCTTCCAAGCTTAAAGTTTCTGGGAACTTAAATCCTGCCACTTTTCTTCCTGAGAAGGAAAATGAGACACCTGATCACTACTGGGGACAATCCCAATGTCTAACTTTAAACTGTGCAGCTTGGGAAGATGCATTAGACAATCCTGATATGAAAATATTTACAGATGGCAGTTCTTTGGTTTGGGATGGGAAGCAGGTTATGCCATGAGGACAGCTAAACAGGTTTTAGAAGCAAAATCTCTCCCCCAGTGAATGAGTGCTCAGTTAGCAGAGCTTGTGGCTCCGACCCGAGGTCTAGAGTTAAGCAAAGAGCACCAAGTAAATATCTACACTGATTCTAAGTATGCGTGTTTGACTGTACATGCTCATGGTGCAATATGGAAAGAAAGACAGTTTAAAATGGCAGCAGGAGAACCTATTAAGCATTTCAGAGAGATTGAGAGACTTTTAACTGCTATATATTGTCCTAAAGAAGTAGCTGTTATGCAAAGGGCACAGCAGGGCTGGGAGTAAAGTGGCCGAAGGTAATCAGCTGGCTGACTGTCAAGCCAGAAAAGTGGCACTTTATGAAACCCCTTCACTGCAGGCGCCTTTGATCTGGACAGGTCCTGTGGAACAGGAAAAACCACAATATACTGAGGAAGAATTAGAAAGATATGAGAAAAGAGGAGCCAAGATTACCGATAAAGGATGGTTACAGTCTGAGGATGGACGATTAATAATTCCTGAAAATGCTCAATGGAAAATTCTGAGGGTTTGCACCAGAGTTTTCATTTAGGTGTTGAAAGTACTTACCAGATGGCTTCTCGTTTGTTTGAAGGTAAAAATATAATGAAAACTTTAAAGAGCATTATCAAAAGATGTGAGGTTTGTCAGAAAAATTACCCAAAGACTGGAAAGCTAACAAAATCTGGGTTACAACAAAGTGGAAAATACCCTGGAGAGGAAAATACCCTGGGAAATTGATTTTACTCATATGCCAAAAGCTAATGGGTATTCTTGCTTACAAGTGTGGATGGATACTTTTACTGGATGGATTGAGGCTTTTCCCTGTCGTAGTGAACAGGCTAAGGAGGTTATAAGCATTTTAATCCTTGAAATTATCCCCAGGTTTGGGCTGCCACAGAGCCTTCAGAGTGACAATGGCTCCACCTTTAAAGCTGCTGTAACTCAGGGGTTGTCAAAAGCTCTAGGAATAGAATATCACTTACCCTGTTCCTGGAGGCCCCAATCCTCAGGAAAGGTTGAAAAAGCTAATGACATTATTAAGAGACCTCTGCGCAAATCAACTCAAGAGACTCAGGACAATTGGCTTAAAGTTCTATCCTTAGCTTTAATGAGGGCTTGAACTGCCCCCCAAAGGAGGGACTGTCCCCCTTTGAATGTCTTTATGGAAGGCCTTTCTTATGCACAGACATTGTTATAGACCCTGAAGCCTTGGAATTAACTAATTATGTAACTCAGTTCTCAGCTTTTCAACAGGCATTAAAGGAACTCCGGGAGGTGACTTCTGACCCAGCCTCTGAGTCAAGCAAGCCTCTGTTTGAGCCAGGAACTGAGGTCCTGATAAAAACATTGGGATCTGGGGGCCCATCCCTCAAGCCCGTCTGGGAAGGCCCTTACCAGGTTATTCTTTCTTCTCCTACAGCTGTCAAAGTGCCAGGAATTGATTCGTGGGTACATCACACTCGAGTTAAGAGGTGGCACCCTGACCAAGACTAAGTGACATCATTTTATGTCTTTACTTTCTATGCTCTGACTTTGTACTTTTCAGATGGGCCTGATAATCTATGTGAGCCTACTTCTGCTGACTGCAAAAGTCCTGAGTCTGCCGTTTGATCCTCAACACAATGCCTTCCTGTCCTGCGCTCACTCCTACGCTGCATTCCACAATTGGTCTAAATGCTGGGTCTGTGGAGCGCCCCCCTCTTCATCAGTGGAAGGCTTCCCGTGGTGGATGTCTCCACTTCAAGGAAAAGACTTTCTCCAAGTCTGCGAACACCTTCGACGTCAACAATCATATGTGATGCCTCTTCTTCATCTGATGACATCTAACAATCCTCAAGTGGACTGGTGCAACACTTTGTACCCTGACTGTGGACATGATGTGACTTTCAGCGTTGCTGATTGTTCTGCTCTGCCGTTCGCTCCCCGCGTCTGTAACTGTGTAGCTGGATTTGTTTGTAGGCGCGTGAAAGCTTGTAAGTTACACGTGGTTGCTCAGACTCCTGCCACTGTAGCAGCTTCCTCCAGCTACTCCTCCAACTACTGCTTGGTGTCCCTGGGTCAGAGACCCCTGATATGAGGGTTAGGAGAATATGTTGCCTCAGCAATTTAGAGACGATGCTCCTTTGCTTAGGCAACATGATCCTCCTGAAGGAAAAGAGGGGAACGAGAGGGTAACGGGCAGGAAGGCCAGGGGTCTCCAAAGAGGAGGAGGAGGAGATAGGCTGCACTGGTCAGACACTATTTAGCTCTCAAGCGGCAGGAGGAGACAAACTACAAGTGTCAGATGTTTGGCTTCCCTGACAGCTCAGCTGGTAAAGAATCCCCCTGCAATGCGGGAGACCCCGGTTCGATCCCTGGGTTGGGAAGATCCCCTGGAGAAGGGAAAGGCTACCCACTCCAGTACTCTGGCCTGGAGAATTCCATGGACTGTATAGTCCATGGGGTCACAAAGAACCGGACGCGACTGAGCGACTTTAAATATAAATGTAAAATACAAATTTAAAAAGAGGTTTCTTTTATAATCTGTGTTGCCATGACGACACCTGGTTCCACCTGAACTTAACTTTCCTCAGACCTTGAGCTAACCCATGCGTTTTTCTTATGGAAATGTTTTTCTAAGCTCTGCTAATGAACTATGTATTTACCCTAGGCTGTGTCTTTAAGTCAGTTCCACCTAAGACTCAGAACTGACTTGACAAACCAGTGCGTTTTACTCTTGCAAATGTTCTCTCAAGCCCTGTTAGTGAGACTGTGTTTTCGCTTGGAAACCTGTCTTTCTTCAAGATTCATGTTGATCGTTTATGGCCCGGGATGACCGCCTGGTGCCAGTGTTAGCTCAGTGCATGTTGTGGGTGAGGGGCCTGGTGCCAGTCTCTGAGTTTTGAGACATTTCCTTTCTCTAACCAGCAGCCTGCTAGTAGCTGTGTATCACCTGGCTAAAGACTAGCAGGGGGGCACTCTTTCTGCCCCTTTCTGATGTCTGTGTCAGAAGCTTTCTCTCTTTCTTTTGTACTTTAAAAAAATATTTTACACAGAAGCTCTGAGTGATCAAGCCTCGTCACTGGCCCAGGATTGAATTCCTCTCTGGAGGCCAAGAATCTGGCGTCATTCATAGCTCAGCAACAACCTTTCATCTACCTTTGGGCTATTGTGAATAATGTTGCTAGGAATAGTTGTGTACCGGTTGTTTGAACAGCTGTTTTCAGTTATTGACATGTATATCCAAGAGTAGAGCTGGTGAAATAAACAGTGTATTTTTATCTTTCTGAGGAAATGCCAAACTATTGTACATATAGTCTACTATTTTCCATATCCACAAGCAAAGTGTATGGTTTCTGATTTTCTACATTGCTGTTAATATTTGATCTTGATTCTAATTGTTTAGTGAATGTGAACAGATATTGCATTGTGACTTTAATCTGTATTTCCATCATTACAGAAAAGGAATATACCCAAGACAACTTTTAACTCAAACGTCAGCATCCTGCTTAGTAGCCATAGCTATTGCATTACCCAAAGCTACTAACAGTTACCCTATATATTAAAAAAAATTAATCCCCAAAATCACTCATCAAAATTCATTAGGATAACACAAACAATTCTACCATGTTAATAAATCCAAACCTACTACAAATTTATGAAGATTTTGGAAAAGACCTTATAAAACTGTCACGCTAGTGTATGTTCCTTGGCTCTTTGTCTCGTCACAACAAAGATTTGGAGTGACGGACATTAAAGCCCCCTCGGCGTGTCACAGCTCTCGGGTCTTGGATAGACCGTGTTGTAGCTCTCAGGTCTCAAAAGGACCGTGTTAAAGCTCTTAGACAAATCAGTGTTACAGCTCAGTGTTACAGCTCTATTTTATTTAGAAGATAGCAGGAAAATCCATCTTCAAGGCGTGAGGGCATGTCGATCCAAAGACACAAGATATTGTTTGTTTTACTTGAGGTCCTCACTCGGGTCCTCGGACCTTCCTTTGTTCTATTTCCGCGGGCTTTTCCCTTCCTTGTCTTTTAGCCACCGCCATTTTGGACTCCTTTTCCCTATTCTACCTACCTAACAAAACTAACAATACAATGAATGTCATCAGTGTTCTTATTTGGAATTGAAACATGGCAATGAAAGGAAAAGTCATTGTATTTTGACTGTAAGAACAGTAATGATGAACATTTGAAAATTCAAGATGTTAATCATAATTGTTAACAGTGCATTTACTGATCTGCCGTCCCATCAAATATCATAACGAAATCCTTTTGTTTGCTTTGTATTTGTTTACTTTTTCAAATAAAATCACAACAGATGTATTTCCAGCAGTACGCTGTACATGAAGTGCACGTCACATGTACCAATATGTAAACAGGCCATAGATTGTTTGTTTCTCACATGGGAACGGAGGTTCTGTGTTCGTTCTTTCTTTTACTCATGTAGCAAGAAGCCTGCCATGTGAACTTTACACGGTATTAGAATTGTGAACGTTAGAATCACCTTACTGTTTCTTTAATAGCCATAGCGTTTACATGTTACCTGTTGCAATGAGTCTAAATGTCCTTTTGAGGAGAAACAGGTTTGTCAAGCTTTATTTTAGCCATTCCTCCCATTGGCACTGGGTTATTCAAAAGAATCAGAGGAGGATTCTGGTCCTCATTTGATTCTTTGCCTTCCACTTTATCCTCCCATTTTTTAAAAATTGCAGTTTTAGCAGTTGATTACTAATCTTTCATGAAACAGAGTCTAGTAATCCAACAGGAATCTCATCCAGTTCTAGCAAAATCTCATTTCATCCAAACTACAAAGTTGAGGATCCCTGGGTTGCTTTGTTCTTGTTAATAGTCTTAATAATTCTAATAGTATTCTCATCTGACCCTCTAGGAGATCCAGAAAATCATACGCTAACTCCTTCAACACTCCACCTTCACATCAAACTGAAATAATGCTTGTAATTTGCATGTGCTGTTCTGTGGTCTGTTCACACTAAGTGGGTGTATTATCCCTAATGCTCCCAAATGTCATTTGGCAGTTGTCCCAGTAGTCTGTATATCAGAACAATAAAGTACGACATTGATGCCCCTCAGCTCATGTTTTTTTGATTCCCAGTAGTGGACCCATTAACAGACGTGAATTGGAAGAGATTCCATTGATTCCATTGATAATGATATATTATCATTGGAGAACTAGCTGCTGCTGCTGCTGCTGCATCGCTTCAGTCGTGTCCGACTCTGTGCGACCCCAAAGACGGCAGCCCACCAGGCTCCCCCGTCCCTGGGATTCTCCAGGCAAGAACGCTAGAGTGGGTTGCCATTTCCTTCTCCAATGCATGAAAGGGAAAAGTCAAAGTGAAGTCGCTCAGTCGTGTCCGACCCCCAGCGACCCCATGGACTGCAGCCCACCAGGCTCCCCCATCCATGGGACCCTCCAGGCAAGAGTACTGGAGTAGGGTGCCACTGCCCTCTCTAGTTATAGCACTAATAAGCATTATTAAAAGTAACCTGCTAAAGTGTAAGAGTCTTTGTCAGAAATGGAGAGTAATATATCTCCTTAAGACTCAGGGAAGGTGCTCTAGCTCTCCCATCAGCACAGGAAGTTGAAATTCAGCTTAAGCTATTTCCCGAACAATTTGCTTACAGTACATAAACACTATCATTAAGCGGCACACAAGCATTCAAAATTGATGCTATAAAAGCAAACAGTACTATTTGCTTGGAGAATTATATGCCCCCCTACATATGTAAGTACAGTACTATGGTTTATGTACTAACCATGTACTATACATACCCTAACCATGGTAATTTTTATTTAAATATTCACTACATGATACATAAAATCATGAATTATCTGATGTGTATAAGCATGTATATCAGCCAGTTGATATTACAGAACACATTAAACAGTTCAATCCACTTTAGATTCCAGTTGGTATTCATTTTTACAGGGGTCATTGAAGTCATTAATGGTACATGATAGCTATGTGTATTTATCATATATAACATATTAAGTCAAATCATCTGTGGTCAACATGCTTATCATTGCTGATAATCAGAGCTTAATTATGAAGATGTGAAAAGTCCACATCCATTTGCCCTAAAATATGCCTCTTAATTTCCGGCCCGTGCTCCATGTGGATTTCCGTAAATGAACTGTATGTGATATCTGGTCCTTACTTCAGGGCCATCTCATGTAAAATCATCTACTTTCCCCCTTAAATAAGACATCACGATGAGCTTAGGCCTAACCCACCATGCTCACAAGTAAGTGGTTTCATGCATTTGCTATTTTTTAATTTTGGGGATATTTGGGAGTCAGCTATGGATTCTTTGGCCACCTGATGCAAATAACTGACTCATTTGAAAAGACCCTGATGCTGGGAAAGGTTGAAGGTGGGAAGAGAAGGGGGATGACAGAATGAGACGGTTGGATGGCATCACCGATTCAATGGACATGAGTCTGAGTAAACTCCAGGAGTTGGTGATGGACAGGGAGGCCTGGCGTGCTGCAGTCCACGGGGTCGCAAAGAGCCGGACATGACTGAGCGACTGGACTGAACTGAACTATGGGTGTCAGCATCCTTAACACAGTCAAGCAGCTTTTAGCGGAAATTGAATATTGTATACAAAGATCACGAACCATTGTATGCTACTGGTTGAATGGTCACAGGACAGAGAGCGATGATGTTCATAGGTACACATGCCCATTCCAGATAAGTAGTCTGTTTAATCAAACCCTCGGGAAGGAAAGAGTAGAGTGCTAAGTCATGTCCCACTCTTGCGACCCTATGGACTGTAGCCTGCCAGGCTCCTCTGTCCATGGCATTCTCTAGGTAGGAATACTGGAGTGGGTTGCCATTTTCTTCTCCAGGGATCTTTCCGACCCAGAAATTGAACCCAGGTCTCCAGCATCGCAAGCAGATTCTTGCACATTTCAGATAAATAGTCTGTTTCTGTGTTTCCATGCACGGACAGCCACATACACACAGCGGACTATTCCTGAGTCGTGAAGTAGGATGAAGTGATGCCTCGTGCAGCCACATGGAGATGGACCGAGAGATGGTCATGAAGTGAAGTCAGAGAATGACATGTGTCACATGGTATCGGTTGTATGTGGAATGAACGTTAAAAACATGATATTAATGAACTTATTTATGAAGCGGAGGTAGACTCACAAAAATAGGAAACAAATGTGTGGTCACCAAAGGGAAAAGGTAGGGATTAATTAGGAGTTTGGGATTCGTAACAGATACACACTGCTCCACGTGAAAGAAGCCACCAGGACCCACCGCATAGTGTGGTGGTGGCAGTTTAGTCGTGAAGTTGTGTCCGACTCTTGTGACCCCATGGACTGTAGCCTGCCAGGCTCCTCATTTCATGGGATTCTCCAGGCAAGAATACTGAAGTGGGTTGCTATTTCCTTCTCTAGGGAATCTTCCCGACCCAGGAATCCAACCCAGGTCTCCTGCATTGCAGGCAGATTCTTTACCGACTGAGTTATGAGGGAAGCCCACTGTATAGTATAGGAAACTATATTAATACCTTGTGATGATGTATAATGGAACAGAGTCTCAAAAGAAATATATGAAAAAGACATGAGAAAGTAACCATTGTGGCAACACTAATAGCTATTGTAACACTACTCAGCACATGTTTACACATGCCACTAAAATGTTCACATCAGTAACTATGTTGTCACTGATGACTTACATGTGGTTCCTTATTCTCCACAACGGGTCCAGCATTTATTTGTAGACTTTTTATTGATGGCCATTCTGACAGCTGTGAGGTGGTTTCGCTAACATTTATATTTTATTTTCTTCCAAGTAAATGTCAAAACTATGGACTGTCTGTCTCTATGAGCCTTACGTATTTAAGTATTTGATTAGTATATTTAAAAAGCTAGGTCGTAGTTCTAATTATTTGTGTTAGAAAAATAAGGGCAATATATTAGTTTTTTTTAATAAAAGAACTCCCTATGCTGCTTTGCATACTTCCTGTGCATATTTGCATACCGACAAGAAGGAAAGGAGGGTTTATTTTCTCTAAGCCCTCTGAGGGACTTTGTCTCAGTAGATCTTAGTGTTTCGGAGCTGTGTAAGGTGATTCCCCGTGGTGGGTGTGATTGGCCTCGTTTTAGGAGGTAGTCACGTGGAGTGTGTTTCCACCTGCTCTTGGACTTTGGACAGTGTGAGTACAACGTGCCTCTTGAAACTGGGCCCTGCTTTGAATTCTTTTTTTGATGATTTTCCTAGGGACATTACTTGAAAGGCAGGTGTCATTTACAGCCTCTCAGGCCTTTTGAATAAAATTAGGCTTCCCTAGTGGCTTAGTTGGTAAAGAATCTGCCTGCTACACAGGAGACCTGGCTTCGATCCCTGGGTCGGGAAGTTACCGTGGAGAAAGAAATGGCAACCCACTCCAGTATTCTTGCCTGGAAAACCCCATGGACAGAAGAGCCTGGTGGGCTACAGTCCATGGGGTCACAAGAGTTGGACACGACTGAACCACTAAACCACCACAGGCCTTTTGAATAGTGAGACTCCCGGAGAACTGGTTTCAAAGTGGTTCTACTGGATGTAGCCACAAGGTGGCAGCAGTTCTTCATGCTCGACTCTGGTTCCAGGGCCAAGCAGAGCCTCAGGGAAAACCCAGTATGTGGATTGTCCATCAGAGTGAAATACTCTGGCCACCTGATGCGAAGAACTGACTCATTGGAAAAGGCCCTGATGCTGGGAAAGCTTGAAGGCAGCAGAAGGGGACGACAGAGGATGAGATGGTTGGATGGCATCACCGACTCGATGGCCATGAGTGTGAGCAAGCTCCGGAGTTGGTGATGGACAGGGAGGCCAGGTGCGCTGCAGTCCATGGGGTCGCAAAGTCAGACACAACAGCAACTGAACCGAACTGAACTGGGCCAGGAGAAACACCAAACACCGAAAGGTTTGGCGTTCCCCCTTACGCTTGATCCACAGGACACGTCCTAACTCCTCTTCCCTGGGTTGGCAAGATCCCCTGGAGAAGGAAACGGGAAACCCCATTGACAGAGTAGCCTGTCGGACCACAGTCCATGGGGTCACAAAGGGTGAACAAGCCAGGGCACACACGCACTATGGGACACAAACCTGGTTCGGCAACACACGCAGTCAGATCACTAAAAGTCGCAACGTCTGTGAATTCCTAATACGCAGCCCAGTGCGTGACAAATGCAGAGAAAATGCTCCTATTTCTCACACAAGCTGCGAAGCTCAGTGGAAGGCTTTGCTGCCCACACTGAGAGGCAGTCTGGACGCTCACCTTGGTGTGTAAATACATAAAGCCCAGGTGAGTCCATGGTAAATGTTATATTGTTGAGGTATTAACTTTTATTATTTACTTTATGGTTCTAGTAACTATTTGCTCCAGGAAAAACATAAACAATTCTGAATAATTGAACATTAGGTTTCTGATCAGCTATATCTTCTAAAATTCAGTTTCTCTGATGGCTCCATGTGGCTTCTGAAGGGAGAAAACTGTGAGCACACCAAGAACCACTCCGACTCGCATCCTAGTGAACAGGCGAAGCAAGTGAGAGTGTAAACGAAAAAACAGAGTGTAAAGGAGACAACAGACCACTGCAGGTCCTGGAGATGGGCCAGTCCTCCTCCCGCCCCCAGCAGCATGTTAAAGGGCACAATTCAAGGCTGAGGTTAAGGGTTCCATCTCCCGTCTGTCTCCTTGGAAGCAGGAAATCAGTCTCTCCTGTGAAAGGTACACTCTGGGAGCTGAGGCCCGAGGGTGGAGGGCTGCAGGCCCAAACATCAAAGTGATTAACCAAGTTAATGCAATGATTTCAGCACTTGAGTTGGATATTTCGAGTATGCCATCTGTCATCTGTGTGGTATAATGTTGATTGTTCTGTTATGTCTCTGTTTGATCACGGTCAACTTAAACAGGTCTACCCGAACGTGGAGCATCGTCCAGCGAGAAATCTCCAGCATAAAACTTCACAAACTACTTTGGACACATTGAAACAGTGTGGGCTCCGGGGACGCCTGGACCCCAAAAACTGGAAGAGGCAGGAAGGAGCCTGGGCTGGAGCCTCTGGAGGGAGCGTGGCACTGGGACACCCTGACCTCAGACGTCTGGTCTCCAGGATTGAGGGAGGGCAGGCTTCTGTTCAGAGCGTCCGTGTGGTCGTTTGTCACCACCGCCTCAGGAAGCTCATGCAGCTGGTGGGCAGCTCCCTGTCCTGATCTGAAGCCTCCCTCCCATTAGGGGCAGCCCCCTGCACCTATGCTGTCTGCACCAACCATGAGGCTCATGCTGAGCGCTGGCGCTCCTGCTCGGCACTGGCGCTTTGGAGGGTGCGGGCAGACACCACCGCGTGACCAGCCCCCAGCTGGGTGCCAAGTCTCTAGTGCGCTTCCCTGAGGGGACGGGGTTGGGGTGACTGTCAGGGTTCCGCCCTCCATCGCTGGGGGAAGAGACACCCAGACACCCTTGAGGGACGAGGGGCGGGAAGGTGGTGAGTGACCGGCTCAGGGCCCCTGCCCGGGGCAGCCCCACTGCGCCCTGAGGTGCGCCTCAGCTGTGAGCACCCAGCCTGTGCTGAGCCTGGAGCCTTGCGGCAGGTCCCGAGGTGAGGCGGCCCCTCAGACCCCGCCCTTTCCTCCCGGTCTAGTAGGGGGACACCCCTTCTTGCCACTGCAGGAGCGGTTCTGGAGCTGATCTGTGAGTGGTTCTGGGGTTTGCAGGCAGAGCCCGTTGCTGTGCCCCTCCTCCCCACGCGAGCCTGTAGAACAAGCTGTCTGCGCTGCGGCCTGAAGCCCCCCTGCCCAGCAGTGTTCTCAGGAACGGGTCGGGGGTACCCAGCAGCATCTGAAACCTCCTTTAATAGAGGTATCTTTGTTCCCAACCCTTTAACCTTGTTCACACCTTTAGCAGGATGTAACAAAAGTCTAGAGAGAAGAGAGGAAGCCACGAGCAAAACCAGATGGAACCAGCTGGGACCACAATGGCGGGGAACTGACCTCCAGCAGACCCCGAGTCTCACTGTGTGGTGATTTTAGTGTATTATTGATGTAGGGGATAGATGGGCTCCAGATTAGACATTTATAACTGGCCTCCTGTTTGCATTTCATGGGACATGAAGCAGTGGGCTTCAGGCTGGATGCTTACAACTGTTAGCACTTCTGAGACAAGGGAGAGGTGGGCTTCAGTCTAGGTATTTACGGTCAGCCTCCTGTTTGCCCTCTGAAGTGGAAGTAACAACAGAGAGTAATAGCCAGTGTTCGTCTCTTATAAACACCGTAAGGTAATAGTCATGCCAAGGATGAAGAGAGGGCAGAAGCCGGCGTGAGTGACGATTCAGGGATCTCTGCGCCCAGACTTCTGGGACACGGGAGACACTGCACATGCACAGAAAAGCTTCTAGGGTCAGAACTCAAGAGAGAATGCCAAGCCATAGGGTCTTGCTCCTCCCAGAAGCCTTCACTTCGCGATCCATCCTGCCTGAGGGGTGAGTGTGCACCCAGGGGAGGGTCCCAGGGTCGGTCAGGCATGGGATAAGAAACCAGGTAATTGGCCTGAGGGAAGACAAAGACCCGGAAGAATGCCCTAAATGACTGGTATAAATGACTGCCTCTTTGCTGCCCTAAATGACTGGTGTCCCCCTCACTGGGGGACACCCACACCCTCCCCCTGCCTTGCTTAACAAACCATTTCTCTGTGTGCTCTCCCACTTGTTATGCTGTGTCCCTAATAATAAATTTTATACCTGCATTTACAGTTTCTGCCTCCATGGTAAAAACATTTTTCACTGGGGGCAAAGATCTGGGGAAAAATAACTTCTGGCCTCTAGCCCTTGCTGGTGTGGTGGCTAGGATTCCTGGTTCGCATCCAGGCTTCCCAGGCTCCATTCCTGGGCAGGGAATTAAGATCTCACTTCAGGTCACTGCTCGCTGCTAACTTGATCATTATATTAAGTGATACACCAACCATTGGCCATGACCGAACACGAAGAACCAAAACAAGGTAAAAAGGAGGTGGCACCCCACTAAGTCGGAAAGCCCTGCCCTTCCCATAGACGCACCTGTCCCCCAGCATTAGCCTCACTCCTTCCCCCTTTGTCTTTACTTTTAAAATCAAACCACTCTCTCCAGGTGGGTGAGAAGTTGAGCTGTGAACTTGGTTCCCACTTCTCCGTTCTTTGGCCTCTGAACAAAGCCTGTGCTGTGTTGGCCTCAGCTTTGGTTTCATAATCGCCCACTTGAACCCGAATGGAAGAAGTAAACCTTCCCTGTTGAGGCAGAGCCCCGGCCAGGCTATGGCCCGAGCAGGGTCCATGGACCGACTTGGTGACAGTCTGTGGGGTACGGTGGTCTGCCTGGGGGGTGGGGAGGGCGGACCTACAGCCACAGTACCGGCAGGGATGGCGCGGCCCCCCCGGGGCCTGGCCTATGCTCTCGTCCCCATGCCCAGACGCCACCCGACAGTCGGCCTTGGTGATGTGGGCTGCCGGGCGTGTGGTCAGGAGGGACCCAGAAGCAGCAGCTGGAGCCAGGTCAGCTGTGCCTCCTCACGGGCGGCGGGTGTCCTGGATGTCAGGACTTGGCGTGCAGAAAACAAGCAGAGCCGTAGAAGCTCATATGCTCTATGGGCTTGAAACCCCTGTGCAGGGCAAGAGCTTCCACTGGACCCTGCTCAGAAGCTTGTGCACATGTGATGGCCACACCTGTGCTTCCTCACCAAGTGCTCCAGGCCTCCCTGGTGGGCACAGCTGGACCCACACCCCATGGGCTCCCCGACCCGGAGCCTGAAGGGCCAATGCTGGCAGGGCCTGGGGACGGGAGTGGTCACTCCACCAACCACCAGACCCAGCCCGTCCCCGGCTCTGCTGCAAGTCTGCTCTCCGGGTCCTGCAGACAGGCCTGCAAGAAACGGGCTGTGAGTGCCGTCCTGATGGTGTTCTGTGGAATTTCCACGAGGCCCCTTTCTGCGCTGTTCTGAGCAAATGACTGATCAGTCTGTGCTACCGTCAGCCCACAAGCAGGCTGCGAGGCTGAGGCTCTGAGAAGCCAAGTGACCCGTCCAGAAGGACAGATGCGCAGCCATGGAGTGGGGTGTGTGCCCCCCTCCCAGGGTTAGTGCCCACTCACAGCAGGTTCTCGTCTGCCCCTTCACCCCCTCCCGGGGCAGCTCCAGAGCCTCCTCTTAGGGGAACTCACTCACCATCTTTTACCAGGACTCCTGCTCACATCCTGTGTCTGGGATCACCCAGAAGGCTTGTCCCTCTGAGGCGGATTCAGTCTCCCGTCAGCAGGGCCGCTTTCCTGGGTCACACTCACTGCCTGCTCGCCCACTCCCCCTCAGACCACAAAAGCCCCCTCGGGCCCCACGCCCCCTGGCTCTGCCTGGGCAATCACCCCGCTCTGGCCTGGCCGTTCCCTCTCAGGGCCCCTGCAGGGCCTCCAGGAGCTCCCACCGCCCGGGGCAGGCTGTCTGCTGGCCTGGGGAGGCCCCGTGGTGTCAGGTTCCTGTGGGGCCTCCCACTCGGCACAGTGGCCAGCACCCGCCTCCCCCGCTTCTCACTCTGGATGGGCCCAGGCGGGTTCAGGGCCCCACTGTGTGCTGGTTCTCATCTCCTCCTGGCGCTGCCTGTGGGCGAGTCGCCAAGCTACTCTGTGCCTGCTGCACAGAGGGGACGCTTGTTCACACAGCCCTCCCTGGAGCACAGGGTTCTGCTGGGCAGGCTCCTCCATGGGTACGGGGCTCCCCTGGGCAGGTACCCGCAGGGCTCAGCACCAAGGAACCGAGTACAGGGCCCTCATTGCAGAGCACTCCCAGTCCACCTGTTGGTCAAGTCTGACTCTGAGCCCCTCAGAGCAGGACCTGAGCTAACAAACAGCTGCTCCTGGACAGGGCAGTGACCCTGGGCTTCACTACACAGCCTCCCTCCACCGAGTCTTCCAGAGACTTCCACTGCACCCGGGCACTGGGCCCTGTCTCCACACCCCACCCTTCCTCTCCCTGACTTGTGGTTCCCCTCATTAGGAGAGGGTCTTCTTGAAATTACCTCCCACTCATGGGCCAGATAAAATGATTAGAAAACAAGCCAGAGCTCCAGCCCCATGTCCGTCCTGACCCTCAGGACCCAACCCTGTTCCTTGCACCTGGCAGGCACAACCAGGCCCCTTTCTGCAACTGTGAGCCCCGATGGGGGAGGTTTGGCTGACCTGACCCCCGGCCAGCCCTTCCAGGTGAGCCTGGGCTGAGGTCTCTGTAAGCGGGTGTCAGAGCACCTGCAGGTAGACTCGACGCATACTCTGCGGGGCGTGTGGGCTGGGCTGGCGAGACGGCCTCGCGGTTGCTGTTTGTGATCAGGTCTTCTCTAGACCAGGTAAGGAAGCGGCCTGTCACCTGTGCCTGCTGTTGGACGTCTCCCCAGGTAGGGGCGGGGGTGAGGAAGCGAGAGAAAAGGCAGTGGAGCAGGACTGGAGAGGCGACTCAGGGAGGGGACGGAAAGCTTCCAGAAGAGCCCCAGCCAGGACCATGGCAAGTGTGCTGTTGCTGGGGCGGCCCCAAGCCCTTCCCTCCAGCCTGTGAGGTCTTTGCTCATATTCGGGTGTTTTACCTGGGAATGGTGGATGAGGTTCAGGAGCAGCTAGCCTGGGGCTCAG
This sequence comes from Bos indicus x Bos taurus, assembly GCF_003369695.1. Classification (NCBI taxonomy): domain Eukaryota; kingdom Metazoa; phylum Chordata; class Mammalia; order Artiodactyla; family Bovidae; genus Bos; species Bos indicus x Bos taurus. The sequence continues at coordinate 135,801,815 of NC_040077.1, forward strand.
CCAAGCTTTACTTAAGAGAGGCCTCCGATGGGTCCCCCAACTTTCCACTGAGGATGCTCCTTGGGGGGTGGGGTGGAGGAGGGGGTGGGGTAAGGGATGGTGAAGGGCTGCTGGCTGCATGTGAGTCCCCACCCCTGACCATCTTCAGAATTGATCATCAGTGTGGCAAGTATCCTAACTGGGTTTTCACCTGTGTAACTGGTGAAATTAACAGAGTCCTCAGTCAGGACTGAGATGCTACACCACCTGTTCAGGTGTAAGAACCTGGGGAGGCGTGTGCAGCCCTAGGGACAGGTTTCAGACTCGACCCCTCAACATTCTGGGGTCCCAGTGCTGACTCCAGGGGTTCCGTAAAGCACCCTGATCTGCCTTTACTGAGACCCACACTTCTAGGATCCTACAGAGCAGGGTCTGTGTGGCTGCTCTGTGGCCCAACAAATGATCACAAGCCGGGTGGTTTAAAACAACAGGAGTTCATCCTCCCCCAGTCCTGGAGACCAGACACCTGAGATCAAGGTGGCGCAAGGCTGAGGTCCCTCCAGAGGCTCCAGGATAGGGTCCTTCCTGCCTTTTCCAGCTTCAGGGGCTCCAGGGGTTCCTGGGCTTGCGGCCCCTCCCGCCCGTCTCTGCCTTCATCTTCACGCGGCTTGTCCTCTGTGTCTGTCCCCCTTCTTTTGTCCCCTACAAGGAACGTTCTAGTTAGGCTGAGGGCCACCCACACCCAATGTGACCCCACCTCGACATCTTTAACTGAATCTACAAAGACCCTTTTCCCAGATACGGTCTTGTTCACATGTTCTGGGGGCACACACCATCTGGGACCACCGTTCACCCCATTATCTGTGTGAAAAATCACCCTCATTTTAGCAGATTACCAAGGCCCCATAGAGACAGGCACAGATGGCAGCCATGTGGGTGGGGGGCTGGGGAGAATGAGGAGCATGGAATCACCTGGAGAGGATCAAGGTCTGGCTTCATCAGAAAGTGAGCTCTTCCACCACGGGGCCCGTGAAAGCAGTCACTCCATCCTGTCTGTGGAAAGGGGCCCGGTGTCAAGTCCAGAAGTGTCTGCCTTGCCAGGCTGGCTCTGCTGGATGTCATCATCACTACCATCATGTGACCAGTGACAACGGGCTTAGGTGCAGAGGGGAACTAGAGTGGGACTGGCTGTGGGCTCTGGTGGAGGAGCTGACAGTCACCGGGCCACAAGGAAGCGGGAGCCTGGGAGGCCCTGTGTTACTGAACCAAACCTGGGCCCACACGCCTGAGTGCAATAAAGCCAATCTACAACGCCAGGTTGTGGTGAAGGAACGGGAAGTGATGCTTACAAAAGCACCGCTACATGGAGGACAGCTAACTCGTGCTCCAAACCCCGGACTCCCTGAGGGGCTTCAGCAAAGCAGCTTACAGGCCGCCTGAGGGAGGGGGTCACAGAGTTTGTGATCCGCTGGTGCACGGTTCTCTGGTTGGTGAGGGAACAGGCGGCTAACCTCACAAATCCTCAGGCACTGGATGTTGGGGTCCTTTAATGGACCGGGACCTGGTGGTCCGGAGGCGATGATAAGAAAGTGAAAGAGAGAAAGAAGCTGATACTCTCTGGTTTATGCAGAAAACCAATAAAGTCCTTGATAGAGGACTTGCATGTCTCATGAAGGCACCTGGCGCCTTCTCGAGAGAGTCTTAGAAGCCCGGGCAGCAGAGTGAGCAAGACGGGTCTCTGCGCTCCAAGGAATCAGCCTAAGAGAGAGAGAGAAAGAGAATGAGAGAAAGAAAGAGAGAAAGAAAGACATGGGGACCCAAGCTCTGATGGAGCAGAGGTGCTTTAATGAATTTTCTGTGAGTATATATAAGCTGTGGTACAAGAAGTTTCTTATGACTATGATAAAGATCAGAAAACCAAGTGTATAACAACCGTAACCAAGGGAACAAGGGATTAAAAATTGCCACAAGGTCAGAAGAACATCCATATCTCAGGAAAGGGAATTGAGACTAAGCAGTTTTGTCATAAAGAGAATGTTTACTGAAGGAGACTCAGGCCTGTCTCACACGATGACTCTGGTTCCTGGGAACAGCATGCCGCACTGCTTGAAAAGAAACAGAGGACCTGTGAGAAACAGCGTGTAGGAATCTTCCTGCTAAACACTCCCTGACAACTGGACGCTCTGGGGTGACGTTCATGCTCATCTAGTAGGTAACTTCTTCCACTCAGTGGGGCTTTTAGTTCCTGTAAAACAATGCCCGGAGTGCACATCAGGTGCTGTTACCCCAAACTTCAGAGAAGAGCTGCAGCAGAGGATACAGGATGGGGTCTGTCCTGGGAGGGCCCACAGGCTCCTGCTTGGTCACACCAGGTGTCTGAGCTCAGCACCTGGAGAAGGAAGGTGGGGCTGCCTCCTGGGCATGGGGAGCAGCAGGAGTGCAGTCCTCGAGGGGCCCGTTAGTCCCCAGGGTGAGGTGAGCGGCAGTGGATGGACAGACGCATCTGGGCTGGGCGAGGGGACCAGCCAGGAAACGTCACTGGAATTGTCACCGGGAGGAAGAGGAAAGGCAGGAGGGGGCAGGTGGCTCATGGCCGACCCCACGCAGGTGATGGTGGTCTTTTGGAAACAACTCAGAGCTGGAAGGACGCTGTCAGGAGGTCAGCTTCATTCTCCTGTTCCTCTGTAAAACATGGTGTCAGAGTTTGAGACACCCTCAGGAGACTTCTGAGCCCATTGCTGCTGTGGCTTCATCAAAGTGGCTCAGGCCCTGCCCACGTCCCCACTGGGGATGAAGGCCATCAGGGCACTGGGGCCCACAGACTTCAGGGAACACCTAACCTCAGGGTTGATCTCCCTTCTTCCCACCAGCTGCTGGTCAGAGGCCACATTCTCCCATCCTGACTGCACCCCAGAGCCCAGGGGTGAACTGTATAGATGTGTATAGAGTCCAGTGTATAGACGGAACACTCAGTCTTCACGTTGCTGTCGTTGGACATTTTGGTGGACTCTGTCTTGGCTGTTGTAAATAGTGCTTCTCTGAAAACAGGGGTGCACGTATCATTTCAAATCGTGATGTTCTCCAGGTCTGAGCCCGGAAGTGGGGTCGCTGGGTCCCGTGGCTCCTCTGTCTCCTCAGGACCCTCCATGCGGTTTTCCATTGGGGCCGCACCCTGTTGCACCCCACTCAGAGTGCGGGAGGGTTCCATTTTCCCTACGCCCTCTGCAGCATTTATTCTTTGGAGAGCTTTCTGACGATGGCCCTTCTGACTGGTGGGAGGGGATTCGTCAGTGTAGATTTGATCACCATTGATTTAATAATGAGTGGGTCTTCCCTGGTGCGGCTCAGCAGCAAAGAATCTGCCTGCAGTGCAGGAGATGCAAGAGATTCAGAATTGATCCCTGAGCCGGGAAGATGCCCTAGAGAAGGAAAGGGGAACCCAACCAGAATTCTTTCCTGGAAAATTTCATGGACAGCAGAGACTAGCAGGCTGCAGTCCGTGGGGTTGCGAAAAGCCGGACACAACTGAGCAACTGAGCACAGAAATGAGTGAGGGGGGATGTCTTTCCAGGTGCTTGATTCATGTATAGCTAGACATATATATGTTCTTTTTCAGGTTCTCTTCCCATATAAGTTATTACGGAGTGTTGAGGAGGGTTCCATGTGCTGTGCAGTGGGTCCTTGTGGATGATTTTATAAAGAGTAGTGTGTGTACGTCAATCTGAACCAGCTCATTTCTCCCTGCCCTCGTCTTTTCCTCCTGGGGAACCGTAAGTTTCTTCTAGGGAACCATATGTTTGTGAGGCCATTTCTCTTTGGTAAAGAAGTTCACACGTCTCCATTTTTAGATTCCACCTAGAAGTGATGCCATACGATTCTTGTCTTTCCCTGTCTCCCCTAGTTCACTTAGAATGATCACTTCTACTTTCCTCCCTGTGGCTGGAAATGTTGTTACTTGATCCTTTTAATGGCTGGATAATACTGGATTATGTCTAGGTACCCTCTTCTGTATCCATTCATCTGTGTCCTGCTCTTAGATTGCTGCCGTGTCCTGTTGATGGTCCTAGTGCAGCTGTGACCACAGGGCTGCAGGCGTCTTTTCAAATTTTGGTTTTCTCTGTACCTAGCAATGGCACCCCACTCCAGTGCTCTTGCCTGGAGAATCCCATGGACCAAGGAGCCTGGTGGGCTGCAGTCCATGGGGTCCCTAAGAGTCGGACACGACTGAGCGACTTTACTTTGACTTTTCACTTTCATGCATTGGAGGAGGAAATGGAAACCCACTCCAGTTGTCTTGCCTGGAGAATCCCAGGGACAGGGGAGCCTGGTGGGCTGCCGTCTATGGGGTCGCACCGAGTCGGACACAACTGAAGCGACTTAGCAGCAGCACACCCAGGTGTGGGACTGCTGGATCCTATGGTACTTGTATTGAAGGAGGTTACAGAAACGGCTCTATCTTGAAAGCAGGACTCCATCTTGGGCCAGACTATGGACTTTGAGCCCAGTATCTATGGAAACAACACACCAGCTGGAAAACCAGGCTCCCAGAAGGAAGAGCCTCAGGGCTTGGATCTAGACTCTCCATGCCTAAAAGATTCCCCTAATTATCTGTGTAACTGAAGAGAACCATATGTTCTATAATGCTTGTTTTGGTATGACCGCAGGCCTGTTGATAATTGTCCACTGTTAATTACCTAGGCTTAAGGCATATGAAGCATGGCTTAACTTTGTATCTTTCTTTTTCCTTTGTTGAGATTAGTTTCAGGGAACCTTATACATTTAGGGTATACAGTGTTTTCACAAAAACCGGTCGGCGTCCTTGGCTAACAGGAGACTCTGCCTTGGGCCCGCCGGTGTAATAAACTGCACTCCACTATCTGCATTGTCCTTCTGCGTGAGTTTGTTTCCCGGAACGTGGGGCTACAACACTATGTTTAGTATTTTAAAAGAAACTTCATACTCTTTGCCTAATGGATAGACCGATTTACATTCCCACCAAGAGTGCAGGGGAGTTCCCTTCTCTCCACATCCTCTGCAACATGTATTGCTGGGGATTCTCTGAGATGGCCATTCTGACTGGGGTGAGGTGATAGCTCACTGGACTTTTGAATGGTCTTCCTCTAACCATGAGTGATGCTGAACACCTTTTCAAGTGCTTAATGGCCATGTGTATGCCTTCTTCATGAAATGTCCATTGAGATCTTTGTCCCATTTCCTATTGGGTATTTTTGTTTTTTGATATTGAGCTGCTTGAGCTGTCTGTATGTTTTGGAGACGAATTCTTTGTGGGGATAATTGTTTTGAAATATATATATTTTCTATTCTGAGTGTTGTCTTTTCCTTTAATTTAGGGTTTCCTTTGCTGTGAAAACGCTGCTAAGATTAATTATCTCACTTTGGCCTACTTTTATTTTATTTAGTTACTCTTAAGATGTGGATCCAAAAAGAACTTGCTGTGATTTACAACAAAGCATTTTCTGCCTATATTTTCCTCAAGGGTTTTAGAGTGTCCATCCTCACATTGAGGTCTGTAAATTATTTAGAGTTTATTTTTGTGTATGGTATTAGGGAGTGAGAAATGGACTATTTCCTGCTGTATAAGTCAACAGGGATGTCATTCAGTTCAGTTCAGTTCAGTCGCTCAGTCGTGTCCGACTCTTTGCGACCCCATGAATTGCAGCACGCCAGGCCTCCCTGTCCATCACCAACTCCTGGAGTTCACTCAGACTCACGTCCATTGAGTCAGTGATGCCATCCAGCCATCTCATCCTCTGTCATCCCCTTCTCCTCCTGCCCCCAATCCCTCCCAGCATCAGAGTCTTTTCCAATGAGTCAACTCTTCGCATGAGGTGGCCAAAGTACTGGAGTTTCAGCTGTAGCATCATTCCTTCCAAAGAACACCTAGGGCTGATATCCTTCAGAATGGACTGGTTGGATCTCCTTGCAGTCCAAGGGACTCTCAAGAGTCTTCTCCAACACCACAGTTCAAAAGCATCAATTCTTTGGCGCTCAGCTTTCTTCACAGTCCAACTCTCACATCCATACTTGACCACAGGAAAAACCATAGCCTTGACTAGATGGACCTTTGTTGGCAAAGTAATGTCTCTGCTTTTGAATATGCGTCTAGGTTGGTCATAACTTTCCTTCCAAGGAGTAAGTGTCTTTTAATTTCATGGCTGCAGTCACCATCTGCAGTGATTTTGGAGCCCCAAAAAATAAAGTCTGACACTGTTTCCACTGTTTCCCCATTTATTTCCCATGAAGTGGTGGGACCAGATGCCATGATCTTCGTTTTCTGAATGTTGAGCTTTAAGCCAACTTTTTCACTCTCCTCTTTCACTTTCATCAAGAGGCTTTTTAGTTCCTATTCACTTTCTGCCATAAGAGTGGTGTCATCTGCATATCTGAGGTTATTGATATTTCTCCCGGCAATATTGATTCCAGCTTGTGTTCCTTCCAGCCCAGCGTTTCTCATGATGTACTCTGCATATAAGTTAAATAAGCAGAGTGGCAATATACAGCCTTGACATACTCCTTTTCCTATTTGGAACCAGTCTGTTGTTCCATGTCCAGTTCTAACTGTTGCTTCCTGACCTGCATACAGGTTTCTCAAGAGGCAGGTCAGGTGGTCTGGTATTCCCATCTCTTTCAGAATTTTCCACAGTTTATTGTGATCCACACAGTCAAAGGCTTTGGCATAGTCAATAAAGCAGAAATAGATGTTTTTCTGGAACTCTCTTGCTTTTTCAGTCATCAGCAATTGCAGCCCTTCAGTGTGAGCCCGTGAGCGCTCAGGGAACTCAGGAAGGAGAAGAATATCTGCTCTCTCAGTTCAGTCGCTCAATCGTGTCCGACTCTTTGTGACCCCATGAACCGCAGCACGCCAGGCCTCCCTGTCCATAACCAACTCCCAGAGTCCACCCAAACCCATGTCCATTGAGTCGGGGATGCCATCCAAGCATCTCATCCTCTGTCGTCCCCTTCTTCTCCTGCCCTCAATCTTTCCCAGCATCAGGGTCTTTTCTAATGAGTCAGCTCTTCACATCATGTGCCCAAAGTATTGGAGTTTCAGCTTCAGCATCAGTCCTTCCAATGAACACCCAGGACCAATCTCTTTTAGAATGGACTGGTTGGATCTCCTTGCAGTCCAAGGGACTCTCAAGAGTCTTCTCCAACACCACAGTTCAAAAGCATCAATTCTTTGGCACTGAGCTCTTTAGTTTAGTCCACACATAGTCCAACTCTCACATCCATACATGAATACTGGAAAAACCATAGCCTTGACTAATGGACCTTTGTTGGCAAAGTAATGTCTCTGCTTTTGAATATACTGTCTAGGTTGGTCATAACTTTTCTTCCAAGGAGTAAGCGTCTTTTAATTTCATGGCTGCAATCACCATCTGGGGTGATTTTGGAGCCCCCCAAAATAAAGTCTGCCACTGTTTCCACTCTTACTCCATATATCTGCCATAAAGTGATGGGACCTGATGCCATGATCTTACTTTTCTGAATGTTGAGATCTAAGCCAACTTTTTCACTCTCCTCTTTCACTTTCATCAAGAGGCTATTTTGTTCTTCTTCACTTTCTGCCATAAGGGTGGTGTCATCTGCATATCTGAGGTTATTGATATTTCTCCCGGCAATATTGATTCCAGTTTGTGCTTCATCCAGTCAAGCATTTCACATGATGTACTCTGCATATAAGTTAAATAAGCAGGGTGACTATATACAGCCTTGACATACTCCTTTCCCAATTTGGAAACCAGTCTGTTGTTCCATGTCCAGTTCTAACTGTTGCTTCCTGACCTGCATAAAGATTTCTCTGGAGGCAGGTCAGGTGGTCTGGTATTCCCATCTCTTGCAGAATTTTCCACAGTGTATTGTGATCCACACAGTCAAAGGCTTTGGCACAGTCAATAAAGCGGAAATAGATGTTTTTGGGGAACTCTCTTGCTTTTTTGATGATCCAGCAGACGTTGGCAAGTTGATCTCTGGTTCCTCTGCCTTTTCTAAAAAGTAGCTTGAACATCTGGAAGTTTACGGTTCACATTTTGTTGAAGCCTGGCTCGGAGAAATTTGAGCAAACATTGAGCTTTTTCCTAACTCTCCCTGGACACAGAGCAGTTGATGATGCTAGTGTCCCATTGCACCCCACTCCACCACACTGTCTCAGACAGGACCAGGTACTCTCATCCTGTGTATGACACAGAGATTACTCAGTGGCACATGCAAGCAGTCTGTGCTCCTTCAGGGATGGCTCCATTTCCTTCCTATAGAGCTGGCTTAGAGACCAGCTTTGCCGCCTCCGCCTCTCACTAAGGGCTTCCACATTGTTCTCCTAGTATAGCCCTCAGTGCTCTCCTCTGGAGCTCACGGCCATTGCACCACCTCAAGGCCAAGGTGCCTGTGGAAGAAGATGATGCTGAGATAACCCAGACCTCTGTCCAGAGCCAGGTCTCTCTTCCTTGGGTGTAGTATCCAGGGCAGGAAGGTGTGGGGCAAGTCAGGGTGGGGGTATTGGTTGGATGAACGGGATGACCAGCTATCACAGACCAGCCTAATGTGAACTAGATTTGGCTTCTTTGATCCCCCTACAATTCATCCCCTCTGAGGAAAGGCAATGGGAGAGTCGTGTCTGTGGGTGATAGAGGGAGTCTGGAGGAGACCTGGAAGCCCCTAACTGCTGGACTGGGGTCAGGCTGAAATCGGGGCTCTGTTCCAGTGCAGGAGAGGGAAGATTTCTCCAAAAAGCATTTTGGGGATCTCTGCCTGGGTACTCTGCGAAAATCAGCGAATAACATGCGTTCCATGTCTAAGGGACAAGTCCCTCAGCTGGAGGAGATCTGGGTCACATGGGCTGAAGGAACTGGGGTTCCTCAGAAAGAGTGGATTGGGGGGATCATTTGGCTGATGTAGACTGTACAGGTTGAGAGAACGTGGGATCTTTGAGGCTAAGGAAATTAGGTGGGGGGCGTCTCATTAAGGGGCTTTAGGTTTCCAACATGCAGGACAGTTGGGATCTTGAGAAGCATGGGATTAAGAGTTCACAGGCTGAGGTATTTAGGGCATCTGAAGATAAGGAAATTTGGTGTCTCTGCAGGTGTTATTTTTAGGGTGCCTCAGGATGAAGGCAACGGCACCCCACTCCAGTACTCTTGCCTAGAAAATCCCATGGATGGAGGAGGCTGGTAGGCTGCAGTCCATGGCATCGCTGAGGGTTGGACACGACTGAGCGACTTAACTTTCACTTTTCACTTTCATGCATTGGAGAAGGAAATGGCAACCCACTCCAGTGTTCTTGACTGGAGAATCCCAGGGACGGGGGAGCCTGGTGGGCTGCCATCTATGGAGTCGCACAGAGTCGGACACGACGGAAGTGACTTACCAGTTAGCAGGATGAAGGGAACTGGGGTTCCTCTAGGTATCTGGGGATCTCAGCATTAGGGTATTCGGTGTTTCTGTGGCTAAAGGGACTTGTAGTCCCTAAACTAACTATACACGAGCTCCCTTCGGGTAGGACCCGGGTTCCTCAATGTTGCCGGGACGTGGGGATTTCCAGTCTGGAATGTGAAGCTGTCAGGCTAAGGGTTTATGAGGGTTTTGCAGGGCACATTCCATCAGTCTCCCCGCTGTCCTCTGGCGATCGGAGCTGGGCGGGCTCTAGCTGTGCCTCAACCCAACCTCCCCGGCTGAGGTAAACAAGGACGAGCAGCTGGTTTCTACAGACCTGGAAGGCACAAGCCTCCAAGCAGCCTTGCAATTGAAGCAGTCCAAGCAATAGGCACCTGGAGAGTTAGGAGCCCTCAGAAGGCCTGACCAAACTGCTCAGAAATTGGCTGCTCTGCATTCCCTGCTTGTCTGTCAAAAGGCTTCCAGAGCAAAGGCACATCCTGGCTATTTTGCTTGCTTGGGTTCAAGCTTCACGTTCTAGTCCTGGAGACTCAAGTGGACAGTGGGTCCTGAGACAGGATGTTTCCTTACAGTTTCCTTAACTAGAATCTGGGCTCCCAAAGACTTTTTAAGTAGTCTTTTACGCTGCTGAGGGTGCCTTCGAGGGGGAGCTGGGGGAGGGGCAGCGGTCCCCGTCGGGGCTGACCCCACAGACCCCAGACAGCCTGCAGGACACGCCAGCTGCAGAGCTCCTGGATTGGAGGAGCCCCCGGGGGACACAGAAGTCGAAGGGATCAACTTAGAGCAGTGGAGACGCCTGCAAGAACACAGCCGACCAAAGCCGGCCTTGGAGCTGCGGAAGGTCCAGTCTGCCCTGCCTGCCGGCGCAGTCGTGATTCACCAGTCCAAACACGGAGGAGGGAGAAACCGCACGCCGCCCCAACAGGAGCACGAGCGGCTCGACCGTCCCAGCACGGACACCCCGCCTCCGGGGCCGAAGAACGTCGGCAACGGCCCTTGTGCCAGCGGGAGGGCCAGAGCCACCAAGGGGAAGAACAAGAAGCCGCGGCCGTCTCTGGGGCTGTGGCGGTAGGTCGGCTCTGACGCACATGCGTGCAGACGCCCAGGCACACGCTGTGTGCGGCACGCCCTGTGTGACGCACCGAGAGTTCCGACGAGGAGCGAGTTCCTCTCGGCCGTGGGCGTGATGCAGCCTCCTGGGAAAGAGCGGGGCACACTCCTGGGAGTGTGCCCGGGGTCTCGGTGTTCACTTGGGACGGGCTCGTGCCTGAGCGGCTGAGCTCTCGAGGGCTGGCTCTGCTGGGAAGTCGCTGGAGAGGATGGGGGTGATGGGGTGCATGAGCGGGCCTGGGCACGGTCCGAGGGCCTCCCACTTCTGCGAGGGTGGGAGAGTCCTCTCGGGATGGGACTTTGGGTGTGGGTTTGCCTTTCGTTCCCCGTCTCCGTTCCCTGGCCGCACCGCTGGCCTCGGGTGAGTGACGCGGCCTGGAGACGCCTCACAGAGCGCTCACGGCCAGCCGAGCAAGGAGATCTCGGGAGCCCTTCGGGAGGCAGGGAAGAGCGGGTGCAGGTCCATGAACCGTCTCCTTCCGGCCGGTCAGGCTCTCGAAAATGCCCCAGACGTCGAGAGGCGTCCGGGGAGAGGACGGGCAAGCAGCCTTTATGCGTGTCTGTCCTCGGGAGGCCTCGTGCTACTTGGCGGAGGGTCCGGCAGGAATGAGGCGGGGATGCGCGCGTCCCCGGCACGACGCTCGTCCGCAAAGATCCCTGGGGCTCCATGTCCGGTGCAAGGAGTACGCTGGAGAAGCTCCAAGTGCCAAACAGGAGAAGCGATCCACAAGGCCATGAGCACCGCCACCAGCACCACCAGCACCACCAGCACCACCAGCACCCACACGAAGGCCAAGGGGAGAAAGGCAACCCAACCAGTCCCAAAGAAACTTCTCCACCAGCATCGCACCGGTGCCTGAGTGGAGATATGTCGCGCCACGTTCATTTCTGAAAGCAAAGGTCCTCCCCGCACTGAGGAAAGACCCGAGCCTACCCTAGATTGTGATAGCAAGACAACTGGACTTCCGACTCTGCCCGTCCTGTCTGGCAGTCTCATCCAGCTGGGCCCCGGGCAAACGCCTCTGGACGCGAGGAGATGCGGCCGGCCTCCAAAGTGCCTGGGGCGGTGGGGAAGCTGTCCTCCCCTAGCTGCTTTCGCGACTGCCTCATGGGCCCGCGACCCGCTGGAGGGGCACCTGAGGCCCCTTATCGACCACCTCTTGCGTTTTTCTTTCTTTGGCTTGGCTGATGGCTTCAAACCCCAAACCCTCCATCAAACTTTGGCAGACCGGGAATTTGCGATGTAACATGTCCGACCTCGAGGGCCAACTCTGGCTCCTGACTGCGCTAGTCGGCGTGGCAAGGAACAGAGAACGTTCCGATGGCTTGTTTCCCCCGCATGGCTGCCTACGCCGCACCATGCCCTCCGCACGTAGAGAGGACAAAGAATGATGAGCAGTATCTTCCCCCGAGAACACGAACAAGCGTGCCCTGCCGGGGGAAGCGGAGCCACCCACAGTCCGCCCTCATCATCACCACGCATCTTCCTCCGCCCCATCGTCTCAAATGGACTTACTGCTTGCCCCATCCACACCCTCTGAAGGAGGAGGAGGAGGAGGAGGAGGAGGAGGAGGATGAGGAGGAGGAGGAGAAGAATGTCGATTGGGGTGGCGTGACAGAGGGAATGGGAAGGTGGCCTTATGCTGGGGGAAATCCGTGCAAATGAGAGAAAACTGCTGGCTGGTCTCGCTTCTCTGTGCCATGGGAAGGAGGCAAGAGGACAGCAAGAGTGTGAGCACTTGGATCATAAAGCACCAAGCGGTAGGCTCCTAGCATGGGATGAGGGGAGCGGGAGGTGGGAGGGGTGCAATAGGCTAAGGAAGAAAACGGGGTCAGGGCCCTTCTTTCCTAGTAAGGACCAACGGAATCAACACTCCAGCTATGGTAAACCTGTGGACGGTCAAACCCCCATAGTCCTGGAAGGCGAGCATAACGTCTAGGACGGGCGAGCAAACAAACACACGTCACACACCGAGAAGGAAAGCAACAGTCACCCTCCTCCAGGAGGGAAATTCATTCATTTCATTTCAGTTCAGTCAGTAACTCGTATTCCTCTCTTTGCAACCCCATGTACTGCAACTTGCCAGGATTCCATATCCATTGCGTAGTCTCCAAATTTAGTGTGTCTCATATCCTTTGTGTTGGTGGTACCATCCTCCCATCTCATCCTGTGTTGTCTCCTTCTTTTCCTGCCTTCAATTTTTCTCAACATCAGGGTCTTTTCAAATGAGTCAGTTGTTTTCATCAGATGTCCAACTTATTGGAGTTTCACATTCAGTATCAGTGCTTCCAGTGAACATTCAGGACTGATCTCCTTTATGAAGGACTCGTTTGATCTCTTTGCAGCCAAGGTTCTCTCAATAGTCTTCTCCAACACCACAGTTCACAAGCATCAGATCTTCTGCGCTCAGCTTTCTTTATAGTCCATTTCTCTCTTTCATACATGCCTATTGGGAAACCATAGCCTTAAGTAAAAGTACCTTTGTTGGCAAAGTATTGTCTTTGCTTTTTCATATGCTGAGTTGATTAGCCATACCTCTTTTTCCAAGGAGCAAGCATCTTTTAATTTCATGGCTACAGTCACCATCTGCAATGATTTTGAAGCCCCGAAGTAATATAAGCTGAGTTCTCCGCCACAGCAGCAGAGAGACTTTGAGGCAGAAACGCCCAGATAAGCCATTTCTAGCTCACAGACTGTGAAGAGTTTAATAGGCAAAGTTTATTAGTGCAGTCTTGGGGTAATGCTGCCAGAGAGGAACAGAAAGCACCGTCTACTAGGAACCAGGAACTGACCCCCCACCCACCACCGTCTCCTACCAGCCTCCCTCCAGAGGCAATGCTCACATTCCTGGTCTCACCTGGGCAGCTCACTTCTGCCTTCATGTTTCTGTGTAAGGGCTGCCTGCTCTCAGACGTGCTTCTCCTAGAATTGTGCAGGCCTGGCTCCTTCCTTCATCCTGGTCACCACAGCAAGGCCTTTTAGACCCTCCTGACCACTGACTCCAAGCCCTCCCTCACAACGCCCTTTTTTATTTTCAGTAGAGCACTTGTTCTTTTCCTTCCCTTGTCTGGCTTCCATACTTTTCTCTTTCTTCACTCCAGACCGAGAGCTCCTTGAAAGGTAGGGGCCGCTGGTCATTTTAGCACTGTCCTGGGTACCACTGAGTCACCTGGCATAGAGCAAGTACTCACAGCCTGGGTGCTGAGTAAATAAACGGGAAGATCCTGGGGCTCCCCTTCCTCTTCTGTCCAGGTCAGTCTCTTGAGATGATCACTCTTACTAGGAAGCTCACACTGTTTCTGAGGTGGGAGCATGGCCAGAATGACCTCCTCAACCTCTCTCCAGTTGCTCCAGCAAAGCTCAGCCAGCAGCCCCGACCCGGTGCCTCCTGGTGGCCCGCGCTAGCATTGCAGGACTAACCCGAACCTTTCAGGTCTTCAAGGCGGAGGCTCTCCAGAGTTCCAGAGGTGAAAGTGTACTTCAGGCAGGCTTCCAGGGCTGTGGAAAGACCCAGGAATCTCCTCATTTTTAATTTCCTCTCCTCTCTTTGGGATTTAGTTTGTTCATGTTGCATCCTCGGCTCAGACAGGGCAATAATTTCCTCCTACTTTCAAATTAGAACCTCTGGAATCCGGTTAGGGCTGGTCTTCTTTCTGGAACACTGACTCTGGGTCCACAACTGTGCCCTCTCCTGCTCACCACAAGCCCTTGTTCCTTCAGCTCCTCTCTCCTCTGAGGGACCTCTGTGAGTGGAAAGCATTTTTCCAAGCTCTCAGACACAGGGGTCAATGGTGGAGAACCAAGGTCGACAGATTTCCCAAGCATACTGAGTGAACGCTTGGGGGGCCCAACAGCAAGCACACAATGTTTAGGAAAGGAAAGCAAGTCCTTCCGTCCTGTAGCACCGTCTACACTGGGGAATGGGGTGTGTGCTCAGCCTGGTTTTAACAGCCCAGAAAAGTGGACTGTGGGGCTGAGACCGTGTTCACTGGAGAACACTGAGGAGAGGGCCCACACCCAGGCAGGACTCAGGGAACGTGGAGAATCCCCCTCACGCTTTGGACTTCTGAACGCAGTGCCCGTTGCCAGGAGCGGGGTGTGGAGGCCCCTGCTCCATGGCGGAGCTGCCTCCAGCCCTTCCTGCTCTCCCAGCCCTGACACTGTGTTCTCCTCCTTTACCATCTCACATCGTCCCCACTGTGGACCCTATTTCTGTTTGTGCCTGCTTGTGTGAGCATGAAAATGCAGAGAGAATAATGGCCCGAGTGGGGCCAGGTTGGTAGAGTTCACCAGGAACTTAGGGTCTCACTTCCAAACCAAGCATGATGGATAGGACTGCGAACTGTCTTAGGGAGCTGGGGTCCTCATTTCCCTACTGGCTTCTGCTCACATACTGTGTTCCAGACAAGTCTGCCTCTTCCTAGGCTTTAGTTTCAAATTATACCAGGAGGGCTTGGATAAAAAGCGGCATAAGTGCATGCACAGGCAAACGTGTTCTCTGACTCCAGCAACAATAGATGGGTTGTTCGCATGGGTGGTCTCAGGAGGCCTGTGCTCCTGATGTGGGCAGAGCCAGGCGAGCTTGTAGCGGGAGTGGCCAGGACACCTGTCCTGTCCCAGCACCAGCCAGAGGGCATGTGCAGGGAAGGGACAGTGGGCGCACCTGTCCCCGCCTCCCTGCACAGTCACCGACACTGGACCAAGGGCTCCGCTCCGAAGGGGAGTTCTTTCTGATGCCCCACCTGCAGCCTCTAAAAGGCCCGAATTGTCTGGAGCCCTAAGGACAGATAATTCACATGGAAGCGGTTCCCAGCAAGTAAATGCAGTGTGGAAGGGATATTTTTCGTGAATACACTCAGGCTATGAAAAGACACCCTGTAATGTGCCATACATTTCCCCTTTACAATGGAGTGAAATAAGCCCAAGGAACACGCCTGCATTTGAAAGCACATGTTGAGGATGGAAAATCCACAAATTAAAGGTTGCTGAGTCCCAGAATCTCTGACTGGAGGAAAATCAACAAGAAGAATCGCTTGCTATTGGAAAGTCATTTTTATTTTATTTGTATTGGGCTGTTAATGAAGAGAGCTTGCCAGGTGGCGCTAATGGTAACAACTGAGCGTGTTAGCAGCCTCGGTAGGAAGGCCAGAGGTCCCAAAGCAGCAGGAAGAAACGAACTGCAAGTGGCAGACTCCTTTCCCTTCTCTGTTGAGGACACCTGGTTCCCTCTGAACTTGACTTTTCTCAAACCTTGAGCTAACCAATGCGTTTTTCTTATGGAAATGTTTGGCGGCTGCGACCGGCGCACTAAGCGCGGCCGTGAGGAGCTACCCCGCATCCGAGGTCAGGGGCAGAAGCCGGGAGGATCCCATGCCCGAAGGGCGGCGGCCAAGAGGAATTACCCCATGTCCGAGGCCAGGGGCAGCGGCCGGGAGGAGCAACCCCACGTCCAAGGAGCCGTGGCTGCGCGGGCGCAGGAGGGCCTAGAGGAGCTATCCCACGTTGAAGGTCAGGAAGGGCGGCGGTGATAAGATACCCCTCGTCCAAGGTAAGGAGCAGCGGCTGCGCTTGACTGGAGCAGCGGTGAAGAGATACCCCACGCCCAAGGTAAGAGAAACCCAAGTAAGACGGTAGGTGTTGCAAGAGGGCATCAGAAGGCAGACACACTGAAACCATACTCACAGAAAACTAGTCAATCTAATCACACTAGGACCACAGCCTTGTCTAACTCAATGAAACTAAGCCATGCCCGTGGGGCAACCCAAGATGGGCGGCTCATGGTGGAGAGGTCTGACAGAATGTGGTCCACTGGAGAAGGGAATGGCAAACCACTTCAGTATTCTTGCCTTGAGAACCCCATGAACAGTATGAAAAGGCAAAATGATAGGATACTGAAAGAGGAACTCCCCAGGTCAGTAGGTGCCCAATATGCTACTGGAGATGAGTGGAGAAATAACTCCAGAAAGAATGAAGGGATGGAGCCAAAGCAAAAAGAATACCCAGCTGTGGATGTGACTGGTGATAGAAGCAAGGTCCGATGCTGTAAAGAGCAATATTGCATAGGAACCTGGAATGTCAGGTCCATGAATCAAGGCAAATTGGAAGTGGTCAAACAGGAGATGGCAAGAGTGAATGTCAACATTCTAGGAATCAGCGAACTGAAATGGACTGGAATGGGTGAATTTAACTCAGATGACCATTATATTTACTACTGAGGGCAGGAATCCCTCAGAAGAAATGGAGTAGCCATCATGGTCAACAAAAGAGTCCGAAATGCAGTACTTGGATGCAATCTCAAAAATGACAGAATGATCTCTGTTCATTTCCAAGACAAACCATTCAGTATCACAGTAATCCAAGTCTATGCCCCAACCAGTAATGCTGAAGAAGCTGAAGTTGAACGGTTTTATGAAGACCTACAAGACCTTTTAGAACTAACACCCAAAAAAGATGTCCTTTCATTATAGGGGACTGGAATGCAAAAGTAGGAAGTCAAGAAACACCTGGAGTAACAGGCAAATTTGGCCTTGGAATACGGAATGAAGCAGGGCAAAGACTAATAGAGTTTTGCCAAGAAAATGCACTGGTCATAACAAACACCCTCTTCCAACAACACAAGAGAAGACTCTACACATGGACATCACCAGATGGTCAACACCGAAATCAGATTGATTATATTCTTTGCAGCCAAAGATGGAGAAGCTCTATACAGTCAGCAAAAACAAGACCGGGAGCTGACTGTGGCTCAGATCATGAACTCCTTTTTGCCAAGTTCAGACTTAAATTGAAGAAAGTAGGGAAAACCACTAGACCATTCAGGCATGACCTAAATCAAATCCCTTATGATTATACAGTGGAAGTGAGAAATAGATTTAAGGGCCTAGATCTGATAGATAGAGTGCCTGATGAAATATGGAATGAGGTTCATGACATTGTACAGGAGACAGGGATCAAGACCATCCCCATGGAAAAGAAATGCAAAAAAGCAAAATGGCTGTCTGGGGAGGCCTTACAAATAGCTGTGAAAAGAAGAGAAGTGAAAAGCAAAGGAGAAAAGGAAAGATATAAGCATCTGAATGCAGAGTTCCAAAGAACAGCAAGAAGAGATAAGAAAGCCTTCTTCAGCGATCAATGCAAAGAAATAGAGGAAAACAACAGAATGGGAAAGACTAAAGATCTCTTCAAGAAAATTAGAGATACCATCCAACCATCTCATCCTCTGTCATCCTCTCCTGCCCTCAATCTTTCCCAGCATCAGGGTCTTTGCAAATGACTCAGCTCTTCTCATCAGGTGGCCAAAGTATTGGAGTTTCAGCTTCAGCATCAGTCCTTCCAATGGATATTCAGGAATGATTTCCTTTAGGATGGACTGGTTGGATCTCCTTGCAGTCCAAGGGACTCTCAAGAGTCTTCTCTCTCAGGACTATGTGCCTGGTAGCCATGGGGATAAGATGCCTTTGGCTGAACTGGCCTCCCAGACTGACAAACATGAGATTCCATACCAAGATTTCCCATTGCCAAAAGGCTTGTAATAATCCCCTATATAGTCAGTCACCTTTGTAAGCTTTATGGCACCCATTGGTGTAGGCTACAATGTCTAACCAGCTGACTCTTCTGATTATGAATCATGGCTGTAACCTGACTGTATCTCCCTTTAACACTTTCCAGGCTAGGTTTAAGGAATTTGGGGATGAGTACACTTAAGGTATATAAGGTTTTCACAAAAGTCAGTTGGGGTCCTTGGCTAAGAGGAGACTCTGCCTTGGGCCTGCCGGTATAATAAATTGCACTCCACTATCTGCATGCCAAAGCCTTGGACTGTGTGAATCACAATAAACTGTGGAAAATTCTGAAGGAGATGGGAATTCCAGACCACCTGCCCTGCCCTTGAGAAACTTGTATGCAGGTCAGGAATCAACAGTTAGAACTGGACATGGAGCAACAGACTGGTTCCAAATTGGGAAAGGAGTATGTCAAGGCTGTATATTGTCACTCACCCTGCTTATTTAACTTATATGCAGACTACATCATGAGAAACGCTGGACTGGAAGAAACACAAGCTGGAATCAAGATTGCCGGGAGAAATATCAATAACCTCAGATATGCAGATGACACCACCCTTATGGCAGAAAGTGATGAAGAACTAAAGAGCCTCTTGATGAAACTGCAAGAGGAGAGTAGAAAAGGTGGCTTAAAGCTCAACATTCAGAAAACTAAGATCATGGCATCCTGTCCCATCACTTCATGGGAAATAGATGGGGAAATAGTGAAAACAGTGTCAGACTTTATTTTTTGGGCTCCAAAATCACTACAGATGGTGATTACAGCCATGAAATTAAAAGATGCTTACTCCTTGGAAGGAAAGTTATGACTAACCTAGACAGCATTATTAAAAAGCAGAAACATTACTTAATCAACAAAGATCCATCTAGTCAAGGCTATGGTTTTTCCAGTATTCATGTATGGAGGTGAGAGTTGGACTATAAAGAAAGCTGAGAGCTGAAGAATTGATGCTTTTGAACTGTGGTGTTGGAGAAGGCTCTTGAGAGTCCCTTGGACTGCAAGGAGATCCAACCAGTCCATCCTAAAGGAGATCAGTCCTGGGTGCTCATTGGAAGGACTGATATTGACGCTGAAACTCCAGTACTTCGGCCACCTGATGAAGAGGTGAGTCATTTGAAAAGACCCTGATGCTGGGAAAGATTGAGGGCAGGACGAAAAGGGAACGACAGAGGATGAGATGGTTGGATGGCATCACTGACTCAATGGACATGGGTTTGGGTAGACTCGGGAGTTGGTTATGGACAGGGAGGCCTGATGTGCTGTGGTTCATGGGGTCACAAAGAGTCAGACACGACTGAGCGACTGAACTGAACTGAGTATCTGCATTGTCCTTCTGAGTGAGTTTGTTTCCCAGAACGCATGGCTACAACAGATTTGCTAAATGAGGGAAAAGCACAGTTTGATTCCCTACCTGATAAGCTCCAAGGTATGCCGGCTGTATCCCATTGCTTCAGATAGCTATTGATTCCTTGGCATTAACTCTGGACTCCTATTCTGAAATGGCGAGAAGTCCATAGATTTTCCATTTCCATCTTCTGTTTCAGTTATTTGTGATTGTGATCAAGGCTGGATAGTAGTTTAGAAAATTTTATCCCAAGCAGAGCAGCTGTCCTCTGTGTCTAATGGGTTAAACATCCAGTGGAGAATCTGATGGTGGATATTGGGGGCTCTTTTTAGGAATTGAAATGGATGTGGTCACTGTGGCACAGAATAGAGGCATTCCCTCCCCCCATCCCCCGCCCCAGAAGACCCAAAAGCCAGATGACACTCTTATTCTTCTAGTATGGCTCCAAGGAGTCGGGCACACCCTAGGCATGAGAGCAGGCATGGCTGGATCAGAGCATCACAAGTGCCATCTACAGATAGGCCGAACACTGAGATTTTCCATGACTTAGCATTCATAGGAAAAAAATATGACACTGAAAACCCCCTCAGGTAGGTGGGAGTCCAGTGTGCTACTGGAGAAGAGTGGAGAAATAGCTCCAGAAAGAATGAAGAGGCTGCGCCAAAGTGGAACCGGCGCCCAGTTGTGGAGGTGTCTCGTGGTGAAAGTAAAGTCGGATGCTGTAAAGAACGATATTGCTTAGGAACCTGTAATGTTAGGTCCATGAATCAAGGTACATTGGAAGTGATCAAACAGGAGATGGCAAGAGTGAACATCGACATTTTAATCAGTGAACTAAAATGGATGGGAATGGACGAATTTAATCCAGATGACCATTATATTTATTACCATGGGCAAGAATCCCTTAGAAGAAATGGAGTAGTCCTCAAAGTCAACAAAAGAGTCTGAAATGCAGTACTTGGGTGCAATCTCAAAAGTGACAGAAAGATCTCGGTTCATTTCCAAGGCAAACCATTCAGCATCAAAATAATTCAAGTCTATGCTCCAACCACTAATGCCAGAGAACAAGACCTTCTAGAATTAACACACACACACACACACACACAAAACGTTCTTTTCATCATAGGGGTTGTTGTTCAGTCGCTCAGTCGTGTCTGACTCTTTTGTGACCCTATGGACTGAAGTACAGACTCTCTGTCCTTCGACATCTCCCAAAGTTTGCTCAAACTTATGTCCATTGAGTTGGTGATGCCATCCAACTGTCTCATCCTCCGTCATCCCCTTCTCCTCCTGCCCTCAGTCTTTCCTAGCATCAAGGTCTTTTCTAATGAGTCAGCTCTTTGCATCAGGTGGCCAAAGCATTGGAGGTTCAATTTTAGCATCAGTCCTTCCAGTAAATATTCCGGGTTGATTTCCTGTCAGATTGACTGGTTTTATGTCCTTGCTGTCCAGGAGACTCTCAAGAGTCTCCTCCAGCACAACAGTTCGAAGGCATCAATTCTTTTGTGCTCAGTCTTTTTTATTGTCCAACTCTCACATCCATACACGACTACTGGGAAAACCACAGTTTTGACTATATGGACCTTTGTAAGCAAAATTTCTCTGCTTTTTAATATGCTGTCTAGGTTCATCCTAGCTTTTCTTCTAAGGAGCAAGCATCTGGTAATTTCATGGCTGCAGTCAACAAACTACAGTGATTTTGGAAACCAAGAAAATAAAGTCTGTTACTGTGTTTGTTTTCCATTCTATTTGCCATGAAGTGAAGATGCCATGATCTTCATTTTTTTTTTTTTAATGTTGAGCTTTAAGCCAGATTTTCCACTCTCCTCTTTTACCTTCATCAAGAGACTCTTTTGTTCCTCTTTGCTTTCTGCCATAAGGGTGGTGTCATCTGCACATCTGAGGTTGTTGATATTTCTCCCGGCAATCTTGATTCCAGCTTGTGATTCGTCCAGCCCAGCATTTTGCATGATGTATTCTGCATATAAGTTAAATAAGCAGAGTGACAATATACAGCCTTGACATACTCCTTTCCCAATTTTGAACCAGTCAGTTGGTTCCATTTCATGTTCTAACTATTGCTTCTTGACCTGCATACAGGTTTCTCAGGAGGCAGGTAATGTGATCTGGTATTCCCATATCTTGAAGAATTTTCCACAGTTTGTTGTGATCCATACAGTCTAAACCTTTAGCATAGTCAAGAAAGCAGAAGTAGATGTCTTTCTGGAACTCTCTTGCTTTTTCTATGATCCAACGAATGTTGGGAATTTGATCTCTGGTTTCTCTGCCTTTTCTAAATCCAGCTTGAATATCTGGAAGTTCTTGATTCACATACTGTTGAGCCTGGCTTGGAGAATTTTGAGCATTACTTTGCTAGCATGTGAAATAAGTGCCATTGTGCAGTAGTTTGAACATTCTTTGGCATTGCCCTTCTTTGGGATTGGAATGAAAACTGACTTTTTCTAGTCCTGTGGCCACTGTTGAGTTTTCCAAATTTGTGGAGCATATTAAGTGCAGCACTTTCACAGCATCATCTTTTAGGATTTGCAATAGCTCAGTTGGAGTTCAATCACCTCCACTAGCTTTGTTTGTAGTGACTGGAATGCAAAAGTAGGAAGTCAAGAGATACCTGGAGTAACAGGCAGGTTTGGTCTTGGAATACAAAATGAAGCAGGGCAAAGGCTAACAGAGTTTTGCCAAGAGAACATGCTGGTCATAGCAAACACCCTCTTCCAACAACTCAAGAGATGACTACATATGGACATCATCAGATGGTCAATACCAAAATCAGATTGGTTATATTCTTTGCATCCAAAGATGGAAAAGCTCTATACAGTCAGCAAAAACAAGACCAGGAGTTAACTATGGCTCAGATAATGAGCTCATTATTGCAAAATGCAAACTTAAATTGAAGAAAGTAGGGAAAATCATTAGGACATTCAAGTATGATGTAATCAAATCACTATGGTTATACAGTGGAGGTGACAAATAAATTCAAGGGATTTAGGTCTGATAGAGTGTCTAAAGAACTATGGATGGAAGTTCATAAAATTTTACAGGAGGCAGTGACCAAAATCATCCCCAAAAGAAAGAAATGGTTGTCAGAGGAGGCCGTACAAAGAGCTGAGAAAAGAAGAGAAGTGAAAGCAAAAGAGAAAAGGAAAGATTTACCCATCTGAATGCAGAGTTCCAAAGAATAGAAAGGAGATATATGAAAAGCTTCTTAACTGAACAATGCAAAGAAATAGAGGAAAGCAACGGAATGGGAAAGACTAGAGAGCTCATTGAGAAAGCTGGAGATACACACGATGTGATAGTTGCCAAGCTACATTTTATTTGGGGAAAATGAGGACTGAGCCCAGGAGACGGCACCTCAGATAACTCTGAGAGACTGCTCCAAAGAGGCAGTGGGGGGAGGTCAATATATAGGATTTTGGTGAATGGGGAGTTCAATGCAATCAAGCACTTATTTTACAAAAGGTTTTCTGCTGGTCACGAGGAGCTGATGTCACCATGAAGGGAATTAGTGATTTTCTAGATATGAAGAAATGTAAGAGTTGGGATCAAGAAATCAGTTCCTGAAAATATCTGACTATCTAAAAGACCTGTTCCAGCAGTTTCCCTGGAGCAGAGTGCCTGGCTCTCCACCCTGAATTCCCCTCAGCGGAGGTTGACTGTCGGCAGCTTCAGCAGCACAGGGGTCAATCTCCGCTGAGGCAGCTGGCAAATCCCCTGTTGCAGGTGAGTTTCTGGCCAATGCTCGTCACAAGTGCCAATTTGTAGCTGACATAGATATCACATGGACGTAGTCGAGAAAATACTGAAAAGGTAAAGCAGAGATGTATTAAAGCGCGCTATGTTAGGTTTGTCAACCGCAAACTGGCACTTCCAATGGTCACTTGCCTTCCACCTCTACAAGGATCAAATAATGTGCTGCTGCAGCTGCTGATTTTCAACGTCCCCTGAAAGGAGTTCAGGCTGGAGAGCAGAAATGAAGCCCCCTGTGCTCTGGGAAAAACTGGTGGAACCAGTCTTCAGATAGATATTTTCAGGAGTCAAGTTTATAAGGCCAGTTTTTGTATCTCCTGATATCTAGAAAAGGGCTAAAATCCTTCATGGTGGCTAAGTCGACAGGTTTTATATTTTAAGGAATCAGAACTTAATATACTTTTGCTTTCCCATTGAGAAATGGAATATTTCCTGCCATATCAGTAACAAATGATCTCACAGTCATCAGTGATTGCAGCCACCAGCCAAAGGTGAGCTGGTGAAGCCCTGAGGGGACTCAGGAGGGAAAGACTATCTGCCCTCTGGCAGCCTTCAGACTGCAGCTATGTCCCATGGCGAGCCCCGAGGGAACTCAAGATGTGAAAATGCAGTAGGATGTAGATGGGTCCCAGGCTGGACACCTGGTGATTGCCAAGGGGAGTAAAGTTGAAGCTTTGCTCTCACCCAGACACTCCAAGAACAAAGCTAGTGGCAAACACTGAGCTCTGCTGAACTAGAGATACAGTGCCCACTCCTTAGGTCAAGGAGGACTTCTCTGTGCACACATGTGCAGGAAGGCTTGTTGAGGGTCAGAAAGGGAAGGGAGTCCCATCCCATAAGTGTGGACATACACCTACAGGCTTGTGTGGTGGAATCCATATTAGCAGAAATTTGCACAAGCATCTTAGGGGCGAAGGACCAGCCTGGTGTGAGAAAAGAAACAAAATAATTGGCCAAATGTAAACAAAGACCTTATATAAGGACACTCCTATATAAGTGTTAAATCAGCTTCTTACTGCAATGAGATCCAACCAGTCCATTCTGAAGGAGATCAGCCCTGGGATTTCTTTGGAAGGAATGATGCTAAAGCTGAAACTCCAGTACTTTGGCCACCTCATGCGAAGAGTTGACTCATTGGAAAAGACTCTGATGCTGGGAGGGATTGGGGGCAAGAGGAGAAGGGGACGACAGAGGATGAGATGGCTGGATGGCATCACTGACTCGATGGACATGGGTCTGGTGATGGACAGGGAGGCCTGGCATGCTGCGATTCATGGGGTCACATGCGGGGAGCCGGTGAGGCATTCCATTCATGACAAAGGTCATGAGGAAGGAGGCTCGGCACACGCAAAGGCGGGATTGAGCCTCAGGAGTCCCCCCGGATATTCTCGAGCATTTCCCCCCCAAAAACCAGAGTCTGCCTACTTTATTGCTTTGTGCTCTCACCTCTGACTTTACTGGGGGCTGTCCCCTACCACCATCTCTCTCTCTCTGTGTCAAAGAGTTAACTTACAGCTCCAATTAATAAAGTTCCTGGGCAATTAGGAGTGTTTAAATCCAAACCCCTCTGATGGCTCTCTAACTCGCCTGACAAGTTTACCCGGACTCCTGCAGCTATGCATACGATTGTTTACAGTCTCCCAGCCTCGAGAGGCATGGGAAGCTTAAGATATTCAAATAGCTTAGAGCCTCTCAGAGAGTTAAAAACTGTCAGAATAAACTAGTAAAGGATTTCATTGATGAGTCAATGCTTGTTGCCAAGTTTTCACATCCCCTGAATTGTATCCTTGAATATGTATCAATTAATAGTGAGTATGTAGAAAAAATAAGTAGTGGCCTTGGTGTTAGTAACTTTAGACCCTTAAGGTAATAAATTCTTTCTTTGTTGTAAACCCATTACACATCCGCCCTATAGGAATGCAATTTTATCTTTAGAAGATGGTGCCAAACCTTGAAATAATTACTCTTAGAGAAAATAAGTCTTTGTTGATAAGTCCTTGTCAAGAGTCATAAAATGTTAGTAGGCCTTCTGGCCAGAAGATGATGTAAATCACCTAAACCATTTGTATACGATACATTTGCAGGAAAGAAACCTTGGTTTTTGATAAGAATCAAAGACTGCTGACTTTGCATCCCCTATTATCCTCTATGTGTAACTTAGGGTATAAAAGCCCCTGTTAAAAATAAAGCTATGGGCCTTGCTCACCAACGCTTGGTCTCCCCATGTCATTCTTCCCTTTAACTTCCAGCTGAGTCTCCATCTGGAGCGCGGAACCCACCACGCTTACTAATCATGCCTGGGCTTCTAAGACCCACTCGAGAAGGTGTCTAGGGTGAGACACCTTCCGCTATTCGAGAGGGCGCCTGCGGCCTACGTAAGTGGTGCAAACTTCTTGTCTTGAAGTTTTATTGGTCTCCCGCGTAAACCAAGCTACTCAGCTTCTTTTCTCCACTGAATTCTCCTACTGAGCTATCCTCATTCTATTGTTCTCTATATCTCTAATTAGCATATAAATAGTCGCCGACGCCGTCTCCCCTTCGAATACCCTGGATCAGCCGGGGCTGGTCCTCGGCAGTCACAGAGTTGGACACGACTGAGCGACTGATCTGTTCTGATCTGATCTGATCTTACTGCACTCCCCGTTCAGGACACCCGTGCTCCTCTCCCAGTGTGTGTTACTGTCATGCTTCTGACATAAATAAATAATTTCTCTGAGTGCTCTCCTATATGTTGTGCTGTGTCTCTATATAAAAATCTTTGTACTTGTTCTGCAGTTTTTGCCTCCTTGAAACATTTTTGCTTTCAAATGGAGTAAGAATCAAGGAACTTCGCTTGTAGCCTCTAGCCACTGGTGGACTGGCAGCTGGGTTCATTTCCTAGATGGGCAAATAAGATCCTACTTCAAGACTAAGACTGTGCCCCCAACGCAGGGGGTCAGGGAATTAGGTCCCACATGCCACAACTAAAATGTCCCACGTGCCACAGCCCAGTCTTGGCACAGCCAAATAAATAAATAAGTAAAGACTGCTATTCCTTCCAGAACAAAACCACAGGATCCTGTCCCCAAACAGCTGAGATGCGTATCAAAGGAATGAGTTCAGTGAGGCCAGCCTCTTGCATCTTCCCACACACAGAAAAGTGCTGAATTCATTCACTTGAGATATCTGGCTTTCTTTTAATTAACAATAATCTTTGATGTTCTGACTACTTGCCCTTTATGCAAAACTTCTATCTAACCTCGCTCCCCCCTCACCTCAGAGCAGTTCCCTCAGGTTTTCTTGAGGTGCTGTCTCCCTGTTTTAAACCCTAAAAATTCCTGCTGAAGAAGACGTAACTCTAAACTTTTAGGTTGTGCATAATTTTTAAGCCAGCACTTCACTGTCTTTAAAGGAATAAAATTATTTGTACCATATGTAATATATACTTCTTAGGGGCTTCTGTAGTGGCTCAGATGGTAAAAAATCCACCTGCCAATGCAAGAGATTTGGGTTTGATCCCTGGGTCAGGAGGATCCCCAGGAGAAGGAAATGGCAACCCACTCCAGGACTCTTGCCTGGGAAATCCCATGGACAGAGTCTCAGAGAGTCAGACGCAACTGAGTGACAACAGCATCTGCAACAACAGCGGCCTCTGCCTACACGTGCTCGTGTCCCGCCCATCCCCTTATCTGTCCAGGGAGAAGGTTTTGTGTAGACCTGGGAAGACGTGTATTCTGGTTCCACTGGGTGGAATATTCTATATATGTCTCTTAATTTAATTTGGTCTCAAGTTTGGTTTAATTCCAACACGTCATTCTTGATTTTCTGTTTGGATGATCTATCCATTGCTAAGAGTGAGATGTTGAAACCCTCTACATTGTTGTAATGTTGTCTATTTTTTCCTATAGGTCTGTTATTATTCGCTTTAAATACTTAGGTGATCCAATGTGGTTTTATATATTTGCATATGTATGTGTGTATGTGTGTGTGTCATACAAAACCCTTTGTCATACAATGGCCTCCTTTGATGTTTGTTATCATTTTTCTTAAAGTCTATTTTGTCTGATATAAGAATTACTATGCCCCCTTTCTTTCTGTTTTCATTCCTGTGAAATACCTTCATCTATCCCCTCACTTTGAGCTTTTGTGTATCCTTAAACTGAAGTGAGTTTCTTGTAGACAGCATAGAGTTGGGTCTTTTTTTTTTTAAAGCATCTGTGTCTTTTTATTGGTGAACCCACTCTATTTGCATTTAGACTGGGCATTGATATGTAAGAACTGACTCCTGGCATCTGAGTGATTGCTTTCTGTTTTTTTTTTTTTTTTTGTC
The DNA here is from genome assembly GCF_003369695.1 of Bos indicus x Bos taurus. Taxonomy (NCBI): domain Eukaryota; kingdom Metazoa; phylum Chordata; class Mammalia; order Artiodactyla; family Bovidae; genus Bos; species Bos indicus x Bos taurus. The sequence continues at coordinate 135,829,301 of NC_040077.1, forward strand.
TCCATTGATTCCTTTCCCCTTTGTTTCTGCCTACTTTTGTAAATTGGTGGCTTTTCATCGGGGTATTGTTTCCCCTTTCTATATTTCTTGCATCTACTCTAGATTTTTACTGTGGTTACCATGGAGCTTACATTAAAATTTTATACCTAAAACACTTTGTCTTGTGTTGATTGCAACCTGAGTTTTTTAGCCAATAAAGTGGCTCCGCCATTTAACTATTCCTCTGCAATGTTCTGAGGTTCCGGTTCTCTCTGATGCTGTGTGTTTGGTGATAAGGTGTATTAGCTGTAGTTACTTTCAGTCATCCTTTCCTTGAGCCTTTATACTTGAGGTTGTTAATATACCATTCTCTAAGTAATTGGAATTAACTAAATTTGACTATACATTTTTACCTTACCTAGTGTGTTATATACTTTTGTGTGTGTTCATGTGTTACTTTGCGTCTTTTTTATTCTGCTTGAACTTCTTCAGCATTCTTTGCAAGGCAGGTCTGGTGGTGATGAACGCCCTCAGCTTTTCTTTAGGAAAGCCTTTATTTTCCCTTCATATTTGAAGGATAACTTAGGTGAATAGAGTTTTCCTGGTTGGCAATTTTTATTGCTCTACCCTCTGAATATTCATTTTACTCTCTCCTGGTCTGTAGTTTTCTTCTGAGAAATCCCCTGATAGCCTCATGGGGTTTCCTGTGTCAGTTATAGTCATCCCTGTAAGTAAATCAGACATCCCTATTTTAGATAGGAAAATTTAATCAGTGTTTTGTAACAACAGTAAGGAAAATTGTCGTGGTCTGGGCTCTGGTTGGAAAAGAATTTCCTGACATGAGACAGAGTGAGAGGGAAATAAAGTTTATTAGCGTGGGAGACGCTATTAGAACAGCGGGCCAGCTCAAGAGAGAACCGTCTTTGAACAGGGGCCCTTAGTCCAATTTTATACCCAGGGTACAGGGAGCAGGATAGGGGTCTTGCGGGTCATTGCTGATTGGATGAGACGGGGGGGGGGGGGGGGGGGGGGTGGTGGGGCGGAGAGTAAAGCAAAGACCTTCTCCCTATGGGCTAGGAGGGGAGACAGGTTATACTGCTCAGGAGGACCTGAAATCCGTTAGTAGTTACATCATGGGGGAGGGAAGGACGATCAGGGTCTGGTTCTCGTTCCTGTATTCCGTTCCCCCTCCGTTTTCTCTGCTCTTCCGTCCTTGGGTCTCCACCTTCCTCCCTCTATTTTTAGGGCCAATTCTTTGGCCCTCTTTGATACCCTGCTCACTTCTAACCATCTACCTATTTCCCTTCTCAGGCATTTGGGAACCCGGTCTCAGGGGAAAAGGGGCGGTGACCACTCTGGCCTCTTCAGGCTGCAGGGGCGTCGTGGGGCTCTAGGTTCCCTTTGCCTGCTCTCTGCCAGGATGCATTTATGGAAGGAGATGAGAGTCCATGGAACGATAAGGCAGCTTGTTTCTGCGTCGTCTGGGTGTTGGCCAGGGAATATTCTTTGCTGGGAGCGAGCTCCGCCCATGGCAAAGGTCATGAGGAAGGAGGCTTGGCATACACAAAGGCGGGATCGAGCCTCAGGAGCCCCCCTGAAAATTCTCGAGCATCTACCCCCAAAACCAGAGTCTGCCTACTTTCTGCTTTGTGCTTTCACCTACACCTCTGACTTTACGGGGGGCTGTCCCCCACTACCTCTCTCTGAAAAAAGAGTTAGCTTACAGCTCCAGTTAATAATTCCTGGGTGTGACAGTGTTTCAACCTACAAACTCCTTTGGAAGTCCTCTAGCCTGCCTGAATAGGTTTTTCAGGCCACATGTGATTGTTCAGAGCCTCCCAACTGTGAGAGGCAGGAGATGTTCTAAACTGTCTAAACACAGATTCTTTTGAGTAGTTAAAAGATTGATTAGAAATTGTATTGGTGAAGGGATTTTCACTTGTTGGGCCAATGTTTGCTGCTAAGTCTCCATATCCCTTACCTACTGTGTCCTTGGCAGTGTATTGATTAATATAATTGGCGTAAGTAGTAACTTTAATGTTTGTAACCTTGGACCCTTGAGTTAATTCTTTTTCTTGTTGTAGCCCACCACACCTTTGCCCTATAGGAATGCAACTTTAATGCTTTTGGAGGGTGGCGCCTGATTAATCACCTTTAGAGAAAAATAAGTTTTCTGAAGAAAGGGCCTTAAAATGTTAACAGGCCTCTGGGCCAGAAGATGATGCAAATCACCTAAACTTTTGCATATGATAAGTTTGCAGGAAGAAAGCCTGGCTTACTGCATGACTCTACCCCTTCCCCCATTATCCTCTATGCATAATTTAAGGTATAAAAACTACTTTGGAAAATAAAGTGCGGGCCTTGTTCACCGAAACTTGGTCACCCCATGTCGTTCTTTCTCGCACCTTCTGGCTGAATTATTCAGCCTCTTTTCTCCACTGGATTTCCTCACTGAGCTATCCTTATTTCAGCCTCTTTTCTTCACTGAATTTCTTCTCTGAGCTATCCTTATTTCACCACTCTTTATATCCTTAATTAACATTCAATTAAGCAGTTGTTTCCTGATCTCACCGACGCCGTCTCTGCTTCGAATTCCCTGGATCCACCGGGGCTGGACCCCGGCAATTCTTGTCAAACTATCACTTGGAGATTTGCTGTATTCTAGAAGAAACAAACTTAACAAGAAAGTTAAAGATACATGGCCCAAAGATTGAGAGAAGCGGAAAAGCTCCCGAGGAGCTAGCCAGGAGAACCAGGACTAGACATTGGGTCGTGACATTAGTGTTTCTCTGGGTGCAAGAAGAGGTGAGAAGCTGGGCTCATAAAAACCTTTACCTGAAAACATCTGACTCTCTGAAGGCCGGTTCTTCTGGGTTTTTCCCAGAGCACAGAGTACCTTATTTCTGATCTCCACCGTGAACTCCTTTCAAGGTCAGCAGCTTGCAGTGGTCACGATGTAATCTTTGTAGAGACAGCTGGCAAGTGCCAACTTCCAGTCAGCAGGGTCCCTTCATAACCACATATGTGACCATGCTTTGGGGGCATTTCAGGGCCCTTATGTCCCAGGTCTAATGAGGAGCCCATTGACAGGCCATTGTGTGCTGTTACTAGACCAGACCTTGCAAGTAGCAAAAGTCTCAGGACCATACCTGTCTTACTAGCCTCTTGGCCCAGGAGAATATTCCGTCTTGTTGCTTCTTTCCATATCTACAGTTATTATTGCATTCATTGATCTCATCAGTTCAAGTTCAGTTCAGTTGCTCAGTTGTGTCTGACTCTTTGCGACCCCATGAATTGTAGCATGCCAGGCCTCCCTGTCCATCACCAACTCCTGGAGTTCACTCAAACTCACATCCATCGAGTCGGTGATGCTATCCAGCCATCTCATCCTCTGTCATCCCCTTCTCCTCCTGCCCCCAATCCCTCCCAGCATCAGAATCTTTTCCAGTGAGTCAACTCTTCGCATAAGGTGGCCAAAGTACTGGAGTTTCAGCTTTAGCATCATTCCTTCCAAAGGAATGTGTGGTTAGGAGATTTTAAACTATTGATTCAAAAGTATAATTTTCTCTTGAAATGTGATTTCTGCTTCTAAATACAAGGAGGAGTGTCTGGACTTCCTCACCTACTACTGGTAATTAGAAAGCTGAACAAAATCCATGAAATGAACCTTGAGTCAGAATGCTTGGCCAGAGGCAACCTGGAAACCAACCCCATCACCATAAATCCTGAGACTGCAGGTCACATGGTGAGAAGTCCCCTGGGCTTCCTCGCCCTGCTGCTGTCCTCCTGCCTGCCCTTCCCAATCAAGTCTCTTGCTTTGTCAGCACGTGTGAGCCCACTCTAGGGCCCTGGGAAGGGTTCCGCTTCCTGCAACGATAAGAGGAACAGTGTCTAGACTTCCTCACCTACTATTGGGAATTAGAAAGCTGAACAAAATATGAAACAACTGTTCTCAGACCCTGAACAGCAGGCAGTGTTAGGCTCCAGGGCTAGGTTCCTTGAGTGAAGGTGAGCACACACATCAACCTGATGACTCCGCAGCTCTCTGCCTTCAGGCGGTTTTCACGCTGCAGCTGAGGGTAGAGGAACCATAAACATTCCAGCAAAAAATGAATTGAGAACACTGGTGAGCTGGGAGGCCACGGAGGCTATAATCTCTGTGGCAGGGCTTCAAAGAGGAGGGAGCTACTCAGAGAAAAAGTTCCACAACTGCTTCATGATCCCTTTGAGTCTTTATCGAATATCAATCTGAGGACACACAGGCGAGATTCCATAACGAATAAAAACACAAAACCATAAAACATTGGTCTCACAGCAAAAAACCAATTCGTTCTACATTAACTTTTTTTTAAAATATGGCAATTAAATGAAGGCTAGTGTGCAGTACACACATACATAAATGGATGTTTCTAGAAAGCAATTTTTTAAAGATGTCAATAAACCTCTTGTCATTCCAATTTTACAATCCTACTAAAGTGAAAAAATTAATGTGGCAATATGTTTGCATACAAAAGGCATTCGAATAGCTTTCGTACTCTTTTAAATTTTTTTTAATTGGTGGAAATTGTTTTACCATTTTGTGTTGGTTTCTGCCATACAACCATGCAAATTAGCCAATAATTATATATATGTATATATTTGTATATCACTTGCTTCTTGAGCTTCTCTCCCCTCCTTCAATAGCTTTAGTTTTAGGATGGAAACGTTATAAGGAGCCCTACATTTAATGTCTGAATACTAAGGAAATTGTTAACAATGTCACACATGTTCCTAACTCAATATTATCCTTCCATTATCAGGTTTATGAATATTTAAAAATACAAATCAGTAAGTGCATTGAGCAGCTACTATTTGCATTGTAAGGGGTCAGCCAGCACCACTTGCATTAGGCTGAGACTAGGGGTACACTTAAGAGTGTAGCAAAACAGGAAGGCACGTCCTGCTCAGAGCTTGTGATGTAGGGAAGCTGGAGGCAGGGTGACAGGAACAGGGGCGCCCACGGGGCTTGCTTAGAGGAACATATTCCCGCCGATTTGTTTCTAATCAGTCACTGGCCAAGACCGCACCTTGAGGCCTATTGCTGCCAAGTTTGGGTGGGGTCTGGATTTCCAGAATGGTTGCTGCGGGGCATGGGGCAGGGCCTCAGGGGTTGTAGAGAGTTTCCTCTGCTTTTAGTGGTCATACTGAAACTCCTCTTTGGTCATCTTCAATTGAACAGTTAGCTATTTTGTGGGATGACAGTAACGTCGAGTGACAAGGATAATAGTAATTTTCATCAATGTGGATTTCAGTATCTGTCATCTACCAAAATATACAGTGTGATAAATTTTAAAGCACCAAAGTTGTCTGGCCATCTGGTCGACCTGTCGGCGGTAACCGCCCAGCTCCAGCCAAACAGCGTGAACGCCAGCGGAGAAAATCGGATCGCAGGGCGGAGAAAGCAGAGCACCACCACTCCGCAGTCGCTTCCTCCGAGTTCGCCGCAGGTTGCATTTCTCTCCCCTCAGCGTTCTCCCGTCCGCGCGTGTTCAGTGGCTCTTTTAGGACTACAAACCGCCCCAGGCTCGCGTCTCCTTGCTACCCTCACCGCACGGCCCCGGCCACTTTGTCTCAATTTGTTGGGCGCCTCTGACCACCGAGCCCGGGCAGGACTAGAACCGCGCATCGGGCGACCTCCTTGCTCGCCTGCCGCGTTCCCTGTTGTCACCGCGGCGAGGGACCCGCGTGTGGTCCACACAAATGCCGAGTCCGCAAGGTGAAGAGAGACTACAGGCAACCCCGCGAAGACGCAGCCCAGCCTCGGACGGTCGCAGACCATGGTGACACGACGGCGGCCGCCCGGGCCCTGGTGCGGACCTGGGCCTCCAGGCGGCGAGGACGTGGTGCCGGGAGATCCGAGCCCGGGAATAGCGGTGCCGCGGGGAGGGCCGGGCGCGCAGCCCAGCGACGCCTTGTTCCGCGCGTCGGGCCAGGCCCCACTCCGGGGTTGGACGCCCGGCCCGAACCCTGAGACGCCCGCCGTCGGAGACACACGGCCACTCCCAGCCGAGGCGGGAAAACCGGAAAATGTGGCCCCAGGACAACGTTCAGGGCACCATCACTTTCAGGCCGCAATCGGTACCCCAGGCGGCCCCACGGTCGGAGGAAACGTTCGGATCGCCGTCAAGGTTCTAGAGATACGGCCCGTTCTCGCCACGCAAGCCTGACGGTTCAAGTCCAGCGGGAGCAGAACGCGTCCAGACGCGGAGACAGCCCAGGCGCGCCCGCCAACGAGCTCTCCGCGGACTGACTCGGTCGGGCTGGCTAAGCCCCAGAGCATGGAGCAAGAGGACCGCAGATGGTAGACGAACGCCCCTAACGATGATCCATGAGCCTGGCCGCCGAGCCACAGGCACTCCGGCGCAGAAAACGTTTTCCCTGCTCGCTCCGAGACCCCGTGGATGGAAGAACGCGAGGAGATGCTGGTCGACCCGAGCAAACAGCAAACCACCCACTACAGTTGCGGCGCCAGGATACGCCACGAGTACCTGCAGATCCAATCTTCAGCAGGAGCAGGCGTGCCCAGGTCTCCGCAGCTCCGGGTTATCGCCGCCAGTGCTGCCGGCCTCTGGAGCTCTGCGCCGTATTCTCCGGCTGAGTCTCAGCCCTTATGAAGGTCGCCGAAGGAAAGGAACGCTCTGAAAGCGGCCGCCAGGGGCGCCCGACAACCGGTTCGCGTGTCCCCGGGACGAGTCGCCTGCAGGCCGCAGCGGCGCCAACTGCCCTAACGCCCGAGCTCGCCCGGGGCCTCTGCCTCGGAGCGGGCTCCCCGCTCGGCACAGCGCGACGCGGCGTCCCGGAGCGGACCAGGCGGCAGACGAGGGAGGGCGGAGACCGGAAGGCCGCGGCGGAGAGGCCCTCCCCGCGAGACTGCAGGGCCGCAGGCCAACCTGAGCAAGGGAGATTCTGCAGGGGGCTGGGCTGTGTGAACTGTGAGCTGAAACAGTGAAAGTAAAGCAGAAAGCAAGCAAGCACGGAATACATATTATTCTGTAATTTTAGAGTTGCTGCTGCTGCTAAGTCGCTTCTGTCGTGTCCGACTCTGCGACCCCATGGACTGCAGCCTACCAGGCTTCTCCGTCCATGGGATTCTCCAGGCAAGAACACTGGAGTGGGTTGCCATTTCCTTTTCCAAATTTCAGAGTTGAGATGTTACTAAAGTATAAAAATACACAAGTCTCAGAAGCCGTAAAGGAAACGACTGAAAACTTGACTATGTAATCGGTCTTTTAGTCTTTACCAAGCAAAGCCAGATGACAAGAAATGGGTGTGTGACAACATTTGAGCGACTACATGTATATTAAGAACGTTGATATCAGCATTACATAATAACAGAATATTTAGAAAACACGGCAAGGGACCAGTTAAGTAAATTTTCAGTGCATTCACATAACACAAGATTATCAATTTGTTTTTTGGTTTATTGCTGTTATTTAAATGAGTTAGATCCATAGGTATTGACTTGGAAAGATGTCGATGGCAAACTGTCGAGTGAAAACAGAAAGTTTTAGCACTTCCAGTGGTGTATATATATATATATATATATGTATCTTTTTTAAAAATGGAGTGGAAAAATAGAATAGCTAAAGCGGTTTTAAAGAGCAAGAATCAAGTCTGCCCTGTAGCCTGGAGTCTGGACAGAAAGACGTGCCAGAAACAAAGATGGGCCACACTACGTGCTTCTCTGCTCCCTCCTGCTGTAGTCTTGGGAAGGCAGCTGGCATCTCAGCCCCTGCACCTCTCTGCTCCACTAACACCCACAGCCCCTGCAGGCAATCAGAACTCTGACTCTGCAGGCCTGGGGTCCCTATGTCCACAGTCTCTTCCTTCACATCAGGAGCCTCGAGCAATTCACTTGGTTTGCCCAATCATCCATGCCCAGAGCTACTGGCTCTAACATACACCTGTTCAGTCCTTCTCTCTATAAGCTTTGAGATGATATCCTAAGGGAAGACCATTCCCCTCACAAAACAGGTATGAACCACGGGAACAACCGGAAGTTTGCACCTGGACCCATGATACAAACTCTGTGTGCACACTCAACTCCCAAAGACACTACCCTTTTCACTGTGCTGTTTGCATGGCATAGCCATTGCTTACTTGAAGCATCCAGGCTCACTTATGTGGCAGGAAGAAATACTACACACACACACACACACACACACAAATATAGAGGCACACACACACCCCAGGAGCTAATCTGGACTCCTGCTAGGGCTGGCAATGGTGGGAGCAGAAAAGAGATCATTGTTGCTGCTTCTTGGGCCCTCTGCGCTGGCAGACCCTGGTTGCTTTGCTGACTTCACCGTGGGGAGTGCGGGCTTGGGGCGCCCTAGTCTGCAGTTTGCTGTCCAGCGTCCTGTGCCTTATTCGGTCCACTCTACCCTCTCTCCTCAATACACAGTCACCATTAAGAAATAAGAATCGACACACATTGCATTCAATTTTCAAACTTGAACAAACTTTAAGAACAGAGAGAAACTGAGTTATTGTCAAGAAGGTAGTGAAAAATTTTATTTATCTTTTTTGTAGCTACCAAAATGTTCAAATATAGTCTATAAAAGCTTAATACTTTTTAAAATTAGGAAAAGTAAATAATCCCTCATTACTCCTTCTTGCCCATCACCACCTCTGCCCCAGCTTCTGTCATACTGGGCTCACCTGATGACATGCCTGTTTTCCTGGTTTGGAGACTTCTTTCACACTCATCACTATCCTCTACGCTCACCACACACCTGAGGCCATGGTAGCCATTCACATGGTAAATCAGGGGATTTTTCGCTAGTGAGCCTGAGGGTTGTATTTTTCTTTCTTTTAATAGAAACCTCTCCCATCTGTCCTCTAAAGTCACAACCTTTACAGATGCTGTAACAAGTGGGTGTGAATGACAGAAAGAGGTTGTTTCCATATCAGTCCCTGAGCTGCCATATGCCTAACAGAGTGGTGGATGTATTTCCTGGGTGGTGTTAGAAGGTCCAGGCCAAAAGGAGAAACCGGAAGGTTTGGCAAGACACAGATCAAACCAGGAGCCAGAGCAAGTCCCTCTCATTGTTTCAAGGTCAAGAACTCAGCCACCACTGTCCTCCTCTGCATCCTCAGGCAAGATGGTTGAAACTGACCAGATAAAACTGAGGAGACAGAAAGCCGTAATGAGATCCAAGCCTCTAAAGCCCTGCTAGATACTCCAGGCATGAGTCCCCAACCAGTCACTTGGGCGTGACCCCTCCTACCAAACCACGGGCATGCAGAGATATGGGGAACCCTCCTCTCTGGTATCAAAACACTATGGGCTACTCCCCACATAAATAACGTAGTAATATTTCCATTTTACACAGAAAAAAATGAAAGTCATGAGCTGTTATTCTCTGATTAGACCTATTTATTCAGAGTTATTTAATGAATATTCAATTCCTATGATTTACATCAAATCCCAGGAAACCCTCACAGTGATCATTTGGGGAATCTTGACTCCACAGAACAAATGCCTCTCTCAAACTTTTCCATAACTAATTCTTGATCAAATGCATCAGGCTTTGTTCTCTGATACCCACTGAAGTCATTTAGAGTCCCCACCCTTCCTGCTGTGCCCTCCCCTGACCCTCTGGATGCAAATGCCTTCAGTCATCTTGAGTCCTCCCAATGTGGGAATCAGGCAGCTTTGGAGCCCTAACCTTACTTCTGTCATGGCCTCAGATATGTGGCCAAGCCACTGTGAACCTTTTCAGTGGTGGGTGAAACAACCTAAGGGGTCATGTCTTGGTGGAAGATCAGGCACTCTGGTCACACAGATAAGCTCTTAAACCCCCTTGCACAGGAAAGAAGCAGGAGCACATACATCATGAGTCCCCTGTTGGGTGTCACAGTCCCACAGGGCAGACACACTCATCAAATGCAGAGGAAGTTTACTTTGGGGTGAAATCTAGTTGACACCTTCAGAGGCATGGTGAAATACTACATGGATTTCTGTCCTACTAAATATTATTGGCAGAAACATTCTTCATTTTATAATTTTTGTATAGGAAGGTATTTGTCTCTAAGGAAGGAAAATTAAAATAATTACTTTCTTCATCGAACGAATTTGTGTGCTCACTCAAAACATATTCTGACATTTAGTTGACACTCTCCATCTTCTAAAAAGATAAGAAATATGATCATTTGTTTCATTTCACCCTGCTCATCTCCAGGTTTCCCATTTTCCCATAAGGGTGTGCTTCCTCTGAGTACAAGTCCCAGCTACTCTCTTGTCTTCATAAGAGAGCTTAGGCCTCAGCCATAAGTTCAGTCTTTGAAATAAATACCTCAGATGACCTAGTGGCCCCAGGAGAATGAGAAGCTGTCTCCAGTGTGGTTAGAAACCTCGGGTTCCCTCCCCAACTCATCTGCCAAGTCTCCCCCCGCTCGGGGTTATTGTCATAAATGATGTCTGTGGGCAGCAGCTGATGTGAAAGAGAAGAGTGTGCCCAGAGGCCGAGCACCGCCCCATTCTGTCCCCAGCAGCTCTAATTCTGGGTCTGGCTTCTTGTTTCATTTATTTCACCATGAGGGCTCTTTCCAGCCATCCTAGGACTTCCTTTAGAGTAGTTCTTGAAAGATCCCCCAACCACCATTGACCTTGTTTGGCTGCTATACTTCCCTCCTGAAACTAAATTCAGTTCTTTCAGAAAGATTGAGTCCGGGGACTTCCCTGGACATGCAGTGGTTAAGAATCCACCTGCCAATGCAGGGGACACAGCTTTGATCTCTGGTCTGGGAAGATCCCACAAGCCACAGAGCAACGAAGCCTGTGCACCCTGACCACTGAAGCGTGCGCACCATGGAGCGGGTGCTCCACAGCAAGGGAAGCCGCCACAGTGAGAAGCCAGGCGCCGCAGTAGAGGAGCCTCTGCAGGCCACACTGCAGACAGCGGGTGTGCGGCAGTGACGGCCCGGTGCAGCCAAAAGAAATCAATCAATCAGTTAAATTTGTAAAAGACTGAGTCCAGCAAAAAAACAAAAAGAATGACATTTCATTTCTCTTTATTTTCATTCTTCTTCTGACATTCTGTACCTGATTCTGTTAGATATTTAGAATGCTTACAAAACTTCAGGTCACAGAAAAGGAGGAATTCCCAGTGTGTTTAGCGTCTCAGGGAACAGGCACACATCACTTCTGCTGAATAGTCCAAGGATATGTGAGGGGAGCAGTGAACCAAAACCACCAGAAAACCCCAAGAGGAGAGCAGCCCATGGACCCCAGAGCGGCTGTCTGTGGGCTCACTCATGGCAGCAGAGGGCCCTCAGGCTGGCTGGGCTTCCTGAGCCCCCAGACTGCTGGGGAAGGTTGCCATCTTTCAATGATGATTCAGACTCCCCATCAGGAAAACCAGGCCTGATCTTAGCATCTCTGACTCAGAAAATACCTTCAGGACCCACTCCAAGTCCGCCCTCTCATCCTGTCTCTCAGGCAGAACAAATGCAGTGTGGGCTAGGTCGCGGATCATCCTGGGGTGCTAAGGCCAGGGCTGGCCACATAACTGACCACCCAGGGATTCTCAGGGTCATAAGAACTTACCTACTTCCTCATTCAGGGTGAGGAGCAGCAGTGGCTGTCAAAGGCAGGAAGTCCCAATAAGGCAAAGGGACAGGCAGAGTCAAGGTGAAGTGACAGGAGGCTGTCTGTGTGGGAAGCTGACCAGGGCAGCATGGCCAGCTCCTCTGTTCAGGGACAGGCGGGCGCCCTTGTCACCAGAAGCAAATGCAAATCAGCCAGGGTCCCAGGGCTGTGACTCACAGAAGGTAATGACATCAGCTTCTTGATCCTTGTACCAGATAGGCACTTGTGAATCTGGGATGGCCAAGGAGAGCCAAGCCAGGTGGAAGATCGGCCCATGGAGCCTGCAGACCTTGACACCCACTGGGCAGAACACAGACAAAGTGCTGACCGGTCACCAACTCTCAGTGAGGGGAGGTGGCAGGAAGCTTTTGCCTGAGTCTCATTCCTAAGACCTACCTACAAGGTTAAAGACTGACCTGACCATTACTAGATTCTTTTAAACAGAAGCCCAGTGTTCCTACTATACCCAGTTGTTTTCTTTAATAAAAATAATCCAGAAGTAAACGCTATGTTATGGAAATTACAGGGGATTTCTACATTTACACAAATTTCTTTTCTTTCCTTTTTTTTAAATTTTATTTTTTAATTTTACAATATTGTACTGGTTTTGCCATATATCAACATGAATCCACCACAGGTATAAACATGTTCCCCATCCTGAGCCCTCCTCCCTCCTCCCTCCCCGTACCATCCCTCTGGGTCGTGGCAGTACACCAGCCCCAAACATCCAGTATCATGCATCGAACCTGGACTGACGACTCGTTTCATATATGATATTATACATGTTTCAATGCCATTCTCCCAAATCATCCCACCTTCTCCCTCTCCCTCTCCCACAGAGTCCAAAAGACTGTTCTATACATCAGTGTCTCTTTTGCTGTCTCCTATACAGGGTTATTGTTACCATCTTTCTAAATTCCATATATATGCGTTAGTAAACTGTATTGGTGTTTTTCTTTCTGGCTTACTTCACTCTGTATAAAAAGCTCCAGTTTCATCCACCTCATTAGAACTGATTCAAATGTATTCTTTTTAATGGCTGAATAATACTCCATTGTGTATATGTACCACAGCTTTCTTATCCATTCATCTGCTGATGGACATCTAGGTTGCTTCCATATCCTGGCTATTTTAAACAGTGCTGTGATGAACATTGGGGTACACGTGTCTCTTTCCCTTCTGGTTTCCTCAGTGTGTATGCCCAGCAGTGGGATTGCTGGGTCATAAGGCAGTTCTATTTCCAGTTTTTAAAGGAATCTCCACACTGTTCTCCATAGTGGCTGTACTAGTTTGCATTCTCACCAACAGTGTAAGAGGGTTCCCTTTTCTCCACACCCTCTCCAGCATTTATTGCTTGTAGACTTTTGGATCGCAGCCATTCTGACTGGCATGAAATGGTACCTCATAGTGGTTTTTGATTTGCATTTCTCTGATAATGAATGATGTTGAGCATCTTTTCATGTGTTTGTTAGCCATCTGTATGTCTTCTTTGGAGAAATGTCTATTTAGTTCTTTGGCCCATTTTTTGATTGGGTCATTTATTTTTCTGGAATTGAGCTGTAGGAGTTGCTTGTATATTTTTGAGATTAGTCGTTTGTCAGTTGCTTCATTTGCTATTATTTTCTCCCATTCTGAAGGCTGTCTTTTCACCTTGCTAATAGTTTCCTTTGTTGTGCAGAAGCTTTTACGTTTAATTAGGTCCCATTTGTTTATTTTTGCTTTTATTTCCAATATTCTGGGAGGTGGGTCATAGAGGATCCTGCTGTGACATATGTCGGAGAGTGTTTTGCCTATGTTCTCCTTTGCTGCTAAGTCGCTTCAGTCATGTCCGACTCTGTGTGACCCCATAGATGGCAGCCCACCAGGCTCCCCCGTCCATGGGATTCTCCAGGCAAGAACACTGGAGTGGGTTTCCATTTCCTTCTCCAATAGTTTCTGGTCTTACGTTTAGATCTTTAATCCATTTTGAGTTTATTTTTGTTGTATGGTGTTAGAAAGTGTTCTAGTTTCATTCTTTTACAAGTCGTTGACCAGTTTTCCCAGCACCACTTGTTAAAGAGATTGTCTTTAATCCTTTGTATATTCTTGCCTCCTTTGTCAAAGATAAGGTGTCCATAGGTGCGTGGATTTATCTCTGGGCTTTCTATTTTGTTCCATTGATCGACATTTCTGTCTTTGTGCCAGTACCATACTGTCTTGATGACCATGGCTTTGTAGTACAGCCTGAAGTCAGGCAGGATGATTCCTCCAGTTCCATTCTTCTTTCTCAAGATTGCTTTGGCTATTCGAGGTTTTTTTTATTTCCACACAAATTGTGAAATTATTTGTTCTAGCTCTGTGAAGAATACTGTTGGTAGCTTGATAGGGATTGCATTGAATCTATAAATTGCTTTGGGTAGTATACTCATTTTCATTATATTGATTCTTCCAATCCATGAACATGGTATATTTCTCCATCTATTAGTGTCCTCTTTGATTTCTTTCACCAGTGTTTTTTAGTTTTCTATGTATAGGTCTTTAGTTTCTTTAGGTAGATATATTCCTAAGTATTTTATTCTTTTCGTTGCAATGGTGAATGGAATTGTTTCCTTAATTTCTCTTTCTATTTTCTCATTATTAGTGTATAGGAATGCAAGGGATTTCTGTGTGTTGATTTTATATCCTGCAACTTTACTATATTCATTGATTAGTTCTAGTAATTTTCTGGTGGAGTCTTTAGGGTTTCTATGTAGAGGATCATGTCTATCTGCAAACAGTGAGAGTTTTTACTTCTTCTTTCCAATTTGGATTCCTTATTTATTTATTTTTTTCTGCTCTGATTGCTGTGGACAAAACTTCTAAAACTATGTTGAATAGTAATGGTGAAAGTGGGCACCCTTGTCTTGTTCCTGACTTTAGGGGAAATGCTTTCAGTTTTTCACCATTGAGGATAACTGTTTGCTGGTGGTTTGTCATATATAGCTTTTATTATGTTGAGGTATGTTCCTTCTATTCCTGCTTTCTGGAGAGGTTTTTTTTTTTTTTTTTTTTTTTTATCATAAATGGATGTTGAATTTTGTCAAAGGCTTTCTCTGCATCTATTGAGATAATAATATGGTTTTTATTTTTCAATTTGTTAATGTGGTGTATTACATTGATTGATTTGCAGATATTTGAAGAATCCTTGCATCCCTGGGATAAAGCCCACTTGGTCATGGTGTATGATCTTTTTAATGTGTTGTTGGATTCTGATTGCTGGATTTTGTAAGATTTTTGCCTGTATGTTCATCAGTGATATTGGCCTGTAGTTTTCTTTTTTTGTGGCATCTTTGTCAGGTTTTGGTATTAGGGTGATGGTGCCTCATAGAATGAGTTGGAAGTTTACCTTTCCTCTGCAATTTTCTGGAAGAGTTTGAGTAGGATAGGTATTAGCTCTTCTCTAAATTTTTGGTGGAACTCAGCTGTGAAGCCATCTGGACCTGGGCTTTTGTTTGCTGGAAGATTTCTGATTACAGTTTCAATTTCTGTGCTTGTGTTAAGATTTTCTATTCTTCCTGGTCCAGTTTGGAAAGTTGTACTTTTCTAAGAATTTGTCCATTTCTTCCACGTTGTCCATTTTATTAGCCTATAATTGCTGATAGTCGTCTCTTATGATCCTTGTATTTCTGTGTTGTCTGTTGTGCTCGCTCCATTTTCATTTCTAATTTTATTGATTTGATTTTTCTCCCTTTGTTTCTTGATGAGTCTGGCTAATGGTTTGTCAATTTATTTATCCTTTCAAAGAACTAGCTTTGGCTTTGTTGATTTTTGCTATGGTCTCTTTTGTTTCTTTTGCATTTATT